>NW_004444008.1:12366250-12399403 GCF_000243295.1 Trichechus manatus latirostris
CTCAACATAAAGAAAACAAAATTCCTCACAACTGGACCAATAAGCAACATCATGATAAACAGAGAAAAGATTGAAGTTGTCAAGGATTTCATTTCACTTGGACCCACAATCAACGCTGATGGAAACAGCAGTCAGGAAATCAAATGATGTATTGCATTGGGCAAATCTGCTGCGAAAGACCTATTTACAGTGTTAAAAAGCAAAGATGTCACTTTGATGGCTAAGGTGCACGTGACCCAAGCCATGGTGTTTTCAATTGCCTCATATGCATGTGAAAGCTGGACAATGAATAAGAAAGGCCAAAGAAGAATTGATGCCTTTGAATTATGGTGTTAGCAAAGAATACTGAATAAACCATGGACTGTCTAAAGAATGAACGAATCTGTCTTGGAAGAAGTACAACCAGAATGCTCCTTGGAAGCAAAGATGGCGAGACTTTGTCTTATATACTATGGACATGTTATCAGGAGGAACCATTCCCTGGAGAAGGACATCATGCCTGGTAAAGTAGAGGGTCAGCCAAAAAGAGGAGGACCCTCAATGAACTGGATTGACACAGTGGCTGCAACAGTGGGCTCAAGCATAGCAGCGATTGTGAGGATGGTGTAGGACTGGGTGGTGTTTCGTTCCTTCTGTTGTACATAGGTCGCTATGAGCCGGAACTGACTCGACAGCACCTAAAAGAACAACAACCTTTTAACTTCACCTATTTGTAAGGCGAGGACCCTTAATTAGGTAGTTCAGTGAGGCTGAAAGGTTCTTGTGCAGGAATTTGGCGGCTGGAGAGGAGGGTGAAAACCAGATGGTAAGGGGCTTGTGTGCTAAACCAGAAAGTTTAAACTTGACCCCTGGAGGCACTATTGGAGTATTTTAGGCAGAGGGTGGTTGTCATTATTGCATTTTGAGAAATAATGATAGCTTAACATTTGTTGTTATCTGCTGTGGAGTCAGCCCAGCCCTGTGCCATCCCCATGATCAGTTGTGGATCAGATCATTGTGATCTATAGGGTTTTCATGTGCTAATTTTCCAAAGTAGATTGCCAGGACTTTCTTACTCGTCTGTCTTAGTTTGGAAGCTCTGCTGAGACCTGTTCAGCATCACAGCAATATACAAACCTCCCCTGACAGATGGGTGGTGGTTGTACATGAGCTGCATTGGCTGGGAATGGGACCCCAGTCTCCTGTATGAAAAGTGAGAATTCTGTCACCAAATCACCACTGCCCCCAGCTTAACATTTGTTGTTGCTGGTTGCCATCGAGTCAGTTCTGACTCATGACGACCCCATGTGTGCAGAGCAGAACTTCTCCATAGGGTTTTCAAGGCTGTGACTCTTCAGAAACAGATCACCAAGCTCGTCTTCCAAGGAGCCTCTGGGTGTGTTCGAGCAGCCAACCTTTCGGCTAGTAGTTTATTGTTTAACCCTTTGCATCACCCAGATTGGCTCTTGTTGGGGCCCTCCTTCCATGCTGAGCCAGGCTGCTCACAATTCCAATTCAACTCTGGCCTTCACTTCCGGCTTGTGCTGAGCCCACAGACCAGGCAGGTGAAAGCGTGTGCTCTCCTCGGGTCCTTTCTGAGCGTGCACCTACCTTGAGCTTGCTGTGGCTTTCTAGATTCCTCCATATCTGTGGTAGCTTTTCCAAGACTGTATTCCCCAAAACATCTCATGCCCCAGCTTTTCCTTCTAGGCTTTAGGCTTGTCTGTCGTTTGCCCAAGGAGCCCTGGTGGCTCACTGGTTAAAGTACTCAACTCCTAGCCAAAATGTCAGCGGTTGGAACCCACCAGCTGCTCTGCGGGAGAAAGACGTGGCAGTCTGCTTCTGTAAAGAGTACAGCCTTGGAAACCCTCTGGACAGTTCTACTCAGTCCTGTAGAGTAGCTAGCTGAGTCAATTTGACAGCAACGGGTTTGATGAGATAATAAATGTGTGTTGTTTTAAGCTGCTAAGTATCGGAGTAATTTGTTACACAGCCAGAGACAATTTTGACTGACAGAATACCTTTTTAAAGGAGTGGGGTGTGGGTGGGGGATTATCAAAGGTACTGGCTTTATGCAGGGCTATCAGTTCCAGCTCCCTCTAGCTCCCAAGGGTAACTCTTCCACCATGGGCATTAAAGCTCTAGCCCTCAGCTGTCGGGGCCCATGTCCAAGACCCAGTAGGAGGTTGCAGCATCAACCCCTACTTAACCCCTGGCTACCACTTTCCTCTTATTTTCTGGCACCTGAAAATCTCTTTTTCCTCCTTTCAGTTTGACTAAGTAATTTTAAACATTTTTGTAGTATTTAGCCAGGATTTCTCTGTTTAAATAGAAAGTGGAACTCTATCATCTGCATTGTCCCCATTGCCAGAAATCCAAAATCAAGCAGAAGAACCTAGATATTCACGTATAGGATCGTTTAAAATCAGGAAGTCTCTGTTCTTCAATTCTCAGTATTTAAACGGATTGATATTTACCAGTTGTTAAAAGGCAAACTCTAGTTCGTAATATAAATGATCTCTCCGGATGAATGCCATTATGGCAATCTGGTGACTAAATTGCTTCCTCCCCAGTGACTTATGGCCTGGGACAGATAGGAAAATAGGGTATGAAAACAAATACTTGAAGGCCAAGGATAAAAAAAAGTTAATAATTAGTAACAGCTAGAAGCATACTTAATTCTCAGTGGCCTCATAATGCCAGCTATTTAATGCAAATTAACGAACGACATTTTAATGTAAAGGACTTGAAAGCTAATATTCTCATTTTCCAAGTAACATCAATAATTCTACAAACAATAATGTGTTTGAGGAAGGAATTTAGGACTAGAGCGATAACTTTATGTCAGAGATAAGTGAAATGCGATGTGAAGTTTATATTGGTAGATCCAAAATTAGACTAAATTAGAGTTTAGGTGTCACATGCGTTGGAAGGGAGGCCTCATAAAAATGAAAAGTGCAAACAATAGCTGATCGCAAAGCGATACAATTGGTCTTATTAATGCCAGATTATGAGACAAGCCCTTTTTTTTTTTTTAAGGATTATGAAGGATAATTCTGAATTAAAATGGCATTGTTTTAATTCTTAAATCTTGTGCTTTAAACAAAAGTTCCATAAATGAATAACGGGACAGTGTTTTGATTTCCGGCAGATGGTTGATCTGAATGGATGATTTCGACTTGAACTAGAAAAACACACCCCAAAATTCAGACTGTAAGTTTGCTGCGGCCAGGAGTGACATTATTCTCGTGACCATTTGTACGAGATACCTCGTCAAGTGGTGCCAAAGGAAAACCCTGCAAAGCTGATAACTTCCGCACGTGTAGGATCCTGCAGTTTACAAAACACATTTCCACGCTTCTCGTTTGATCTCTAAAGCAAGCTTAGCCGCTGGGTCAGTTCCAACTCACAGCAACTCTACGGGACAGAGTAGAACTGCTGCTCTATAGCGTTTCCAAGGAGTGGTGGGAGGATCTGAACTGCTGACCTTTTGGTTATCAGCTGAGCTCTTAATCACTGTGCCAACAGGGTTCCATAAAGCAAGCTGGCATGATAGGGTCTTCTTAGCCTCATTTGATAGATAATGTTACTGGAGGTCTCAGGTGTTGCTCGCACGGCCATGGAGACACAAAACAGGTAAAAGTGAAAGAAGAGGCTTTATTTGGTTGGCAAAGTAGCACACCAGAAGTTGCGTTGCCAAGATGGCTCCCTGAACAATGGCGGAAACAGTATTTATCAGGGAAAGGATTCTGGCAGGAAGCAGCAAGGGTGTTGATTGGTCTGGCCCAAAAACAATGTTCGGCTGTGGGGTGGGGTTCTGTTGTCTGTACTTGCTCAGTCCAAAAGAGGGGTCTCTCAAACCGGATCTTAGGTTCAGACTCTTTGCTTCTGAAAGTCCTCTCCCAATCTTGGACCACTGAAGTTTGGTTTTGTCCCAAGGGAGAAAAGCTCCAGCATCACCGAGAGGATAGGGCTGATGGTTCTGCGCATGTCAGGTGGGCCAGATTTGGTCTTAACTGGTTCTGTGGTCCACGCCCGCAGCCCCTTGTTTTCCTATCTTGGTCAGGAAGTTGGCTGATTGCCTGAAAAACATCTGGAGAAACCAGTTAGAAGGGGAGGTGGCTCATGCTACTCTACTTACAAGTTGGGGGTTGGTAATGGTGCCCAGAGGCTGTCAGCCTCAATAAGGGAGCTGAGAAATTATGATTTGTCCCAGATCACGCAATTAGCAAATGCAGAATTCTTCCCTGGGCCTCAATGCTGTTACCGTATCCACTTACCATAGGTGCGAAAAATTTTCAACAATGAAATGTTCCCATGAATTCAGGACCAGAGCAGGAAGTAGAATGTTCCCAGCACCCCAGACCCCTCCCTTGTACCCAGGGTGGATTAACCAGTAGGCATGGTGTGCACCAGCTTGCACGAGCAAGGTACCCACAGGCTTAATTGTATTTACTTGCTAATCTGTGGTGAGCAATTTCACATGGGTTTCACCACAGTGGGGTACAGGTGAAGTTGTGGGCTGCAGATTGGTGGGAAGGCACAACTGGGCCCGTGTGTACCTTGCTTATTGGGTAATCTGGCCCTGCTTGTACCTCACTTCAGTTACCACCCCTCAAAAGCAACTCCTAGTCCGACTTCTAGTGGCATACATTAGAGTGATTTCTACTGCTCTGTACACATGGTTAAGTGCTCAGTGGCTAATCGAAAGGTTGGCAGTTTGAACCCACCCAGAGGCTCTTTGGGAGAAAGACCTGGCTATCTGCACCTGTAAAGATTACAGCCTAGAAAACTCTATGAGGCAGTTCTACTCTGTCATATGGGATCACTATGCTCGGAATCCACTCCATAGTACATGGCAATGGCTGACAAAGAGCCCCTAAGTGGTGCAAATGGTTGACCAGCTCTGCTGCTAACCAAAGGTTAGAAATTCTAGTCTACCCTGAGGTATCTTGGAAGAAAGGCCTGGTGATCTTCTGAAAATCAGCCAGGGAAAACCCTATGGATCACAACGGTCAGATCTGCACCTGGTCATGGGGATTATGCTGAACTGGACAGCTTTTCATTCCATTGTGCAGGGGGCTGCTGTGAGTTGGGAGCTGACTCGAGAGCACCTAACAATACCAATGGTAGGGGTCCTGGTGGCCAGCAGTTGGAATCCATGAGCCGCTCCTTGGAAACCCTATGGGGCAGTTCTATTCTGTCCTATAGAGTCGCTATGAGTCAGAATCGACTCGACAGCAATGGGTTTGGTTTTGGTTTTTTGGTTAATCATGTTTTAATATGCACTGAGCAATTTGTAGAAGGAAGCCATGGTGCAAACTGTGAAGTACTCCATCAGGGTGAGTTATTCGTGATCATGACATTCAGATCCCACCTTCTTCCCCCCAACATCTCGTTCCTTTTCTAAATTCATCTTCAAACGTGGAGTTTGGTTGTTCCAACCTCTTTCTCACTAAGCACCCCCTTCCCTTTTCTTGCCCTTCTTTATTACCCAGCCCCGTGCTTTAGCAGAGTTCCTTTCTGACTAAGCCAGGCTCTTTTTAAAGGAATTCTCCTACCAGCTCTGCAGAAAAAAAGCTTTTTTCCATTTGCTACTCTATGAATTGGGAGAAGCGTGGATTCTGGAAGTATCTGGTGCCCTGGGAGGACAGGGGAGGAGCATTAAAGCTGCTGTGGGAGGTGAGGGCTGGTGGTGGTGGTGGGGAACATCAGGGAAGAGATTTCCAGAGGAAGTGATCTTTAGGCAGAGAACCTGCAGCGTGGATGTAATAGTTAATGTCATGTGTCAGTTTGGCTAGGTTGTGGTTCCCAGTGGTTTGGCCACTGTCCTTGGCTGGATTCTCTAGAGAAGCAAAATCAGTAAAGCATATAAATATATACATAGAGAGATTTATATCAAGGAAATGGTTCATGCAGTTGTAGAGGCTGGCAAGTCCGAAGTCCGTGGGTCAGGCTGGACGCTTCTCCTGATCCATGTAGCCGCAGGGGCTGATGAACCCAAGATAGGCAGGTCAGCCAGCAGGGCTGTTGCTCACAGGCTGTGAATATCGATGAATCCCAAGACTGGCAGGCAAGACCACAGGTAAGATGCTAGCTCAAGTCCCAAGAACCGGAGGTCAGATGAACAGTAGCCAGCTATAGGATGCAAAGCAAACAAAAGCCCATGAACCTTGCCAGAACGTCCACTTATATTCGATGCAGTCCGCACTCCCAAGGAAACTCCCTTTTAAAAGATTGGCTACTCACAGCAGATTCCATCTTGGGGGTGATCACATTATATCAAATGTCCACATGGAAGTGTTCACAACATTATATAACTGCCAAACCACTAAGAATCATGGCCCAGCCAAGTTGACACACAATCTTAACTATCACAACCACACACTAGACTAGTTACTGTTCTGTAATGTAATGTATGTGTTACTCTTGTTGTTAGGTGCCGAGTTGTCAATTCTGACTCATAGAGATCCCAGGTACAACAGAATGAAACACTGCCCGGTCCTGGGCCATCCTCACAATTGTTGCTATGCTTAAGCCATTGTTGCAGCCACTGTGTCAGCCCATCTCGTTGAGGGTCTTCCTCTTTTTCACTGAACCTCTACTTTATCAAGCATTATATCCTTCTCCGGGGACTGATCCCTCCTGATAACATGTCCAAAATATGTGAGACGTAGTCTCGCCATCCTTGCTTCTAAGGAGCATTCCGGTTGTACTTCTTCCAAGACAGATTTGTTTTTTCTTTTGGTAGTCCATAGTGTATTCAATATTCTTTGCCAACACCGCAATTCAAAGGTGTCAATTCTTGTTTGGTCTTCCTTATTCATTGTCCAGCTTTCACATGCATATGAGGCAATTGAAAACACCATGGCTTGGGTCAGGCACACCTCAGTCTTCAAGGTAACGTCTTTGCTTTTTAACACTTTAAAGAGGTCTTTTGCAGCAGATTTGCCCAGTGTAATGTGTCTTTTGATTTCTTGACTGCTGCTTCCATGGGTGTTGGTTGTGGATCCAAGTAAAATGAAATCTTCGACAACTTCAATCTTTTCTCCATTTATCATGATGTTGCTTATTGGTCCAGTTGTGAGGATTTTTGTTTTCTTTATGTTGAGGTGTAATCCATACTGAAGACTGTGGTCTTTGATCTTCATCAGTAAGTGCTTCAAGTCCTCTTCACTTTCAGCAAGCAAGATTGTGTCATCTGCATAACGCAGGTTGTTAATGAGTCTTCCTCTAATCTTGATGCCCCGTTCTTCTTCATAGAGTCCAGCTTCTCGGATTATTTGCTCAGCATACAGATTGAATAGGTATGGTGATAGGATACAACACTGACACACATCCTTCCTGACTTTAAACCACGCAGTATCCCCTTGTTCTGTTCGAACAACTGCCTCTTGATCTGTGTACAGGTTCCTCATGAGCACAATTAAGTGTTCTGGAATTCCCATTCTTTGCAATGTTATCCATAATTTGTTATGGTCTTTGCATAACTAATAAAACACAGGTAAACGTCTTTGTGGTATTCTCTGCTTTCAGCCAGGATCCATATGACATTAACAATGATATCCCTGGTTCCATGTACTCTTCTGAAGCCGGCTAGAATATCTGGCAGTTCCCTGTCAATGTACTGTTGCAGCCACTTTTGAATGACCTTCAGCAAAATTTTACTTGGGTATAATATTAATGATATGTTTTGATAATTTCCACATTTGGTTGGATCACCTTTCTTGGAAATAGGCATAAATATGGATCTCTTCCGGTCAGTTGGCCAGGTAGCTGTCTTCCAGATTTCTTGGCATAGAAGAGTGAGCATTTCCAGAGCTGCATCCATTTGTTGAAACATCTGTATGTAGTGTAGTATAACGTATGTAGTGTAATATAATGTGATGTGATGTAATACATGTAGTGTAATGTAATGTAACATGATATGATGTGCTGCGATGTGATGCAATGTAATGTAATGTAGTGTAGTGTGATGTGATATTATGTAATCACTTTCCATAATGTAATCTAATGTGATGTAATCAATCAATGAGTTGAAAAGAGAATTTCCTTAGGGTGTATTCTGCCCTATAAATAGATAATTTGACAGAACTTGATCTCTCTGTCTACTCTGTACTTTCCCATCATCTGATCTATAGAGCTGGGGATACAAGCCTGCAGGAATCTCCAGCCTCCAGTAGTCTGCCTGACCTACACATTTTGGTTTTTTGTTACTTTCATTTTTTAAAATTCTCTTAAATTAATTCTTTTTTTTTTCAATCAAGGTTTACTAATTGTTAACTTTCTGCCATATTTGCCTTCTCTCTCATTTTCTCAATTATGTATACATTCGTATGTTTTTCTCTTTTTTTTAATTATGTTTTAGGTGAAAGTTTACATAACAGATTAGTTTCTCATTAAACAGTTAATACACAAATTGTTTTGTGACTTTGGTTGTCAATCCTATGATGTGTCAACACTCTCCCTCCTCCACCCCCGGTTCCCTGTTTCCATTCATCCAGTCTTCCTGTCCCTTCCTGCCTTCTCGTCTTTGCTTTTGGGCTGGTGTGTCCATTAGTCTCATATACATAATTGAACTATGAAGCGTGTCCCTCCTTAATTAATTACATTCGTAAGCTTGTGCAACCACCATCACCATCTACTTCCAAACTTTTTTTTAAATTGTGTTTTCGATGGAAGTTTACAGCTCCAATTAATTCCTCTTTCAAAAATTTATACCCATGTTGTTTTGGGACATTGGTTGAAATCCCCACAATGTGACAGCACACTCCCCCTTTCCACCCCAGGTTCCCTATGTCTATTCGTCCAGTTCCTGTCCCTTCCTGCCTTCTCATCCTGCTTTGGGACATGAGCTGCTGCCCATTTGGTCTCATAGATTTGAACTAAGAAGCACGTTCCTCATGTGTGTTATTTTTTTGCTTTATAGATACAGATAACATTCATATAGTATTATAATTTAGTTTGTAAATTAAATTTATATATAATTTATAAAGTAAATCAGTTTATAAATTAAAATTGACCAAGTGCTTTCATCCACCTGTTTTGATCCACACTGTAACCTGGGCTGTAAGTAGGGATGAAGAAGTCGAAGTCCAGAAATGTTACAAGTCTTGCACAAGGTTATTCAGCCAATAAAGCTCACAGATGGGCCCCACCTCCTGGCTGGATTATAATCACGCTCCCATATGTTCACATTGGAAGCTTAGAGAGTGAAGCCCCAGCAATGCAGATGCTAACTGTCCACTCAACAGTGCCCCACAGAGGAGTATGGATGCAGGACCAGACCACCTGGGGTCACATCCTGACTGCCCCCTAAGAGTATCGGAGGTTCCGAGGAGATAATACATGAAGAAACACTTACTATGTTGTGACATACCACATATATTAGTGGTAAAAATGTAGCCCTATTTTGTTTAGCTGTTGTTGTTGTTAGGTGTCGTGGAGCCGCTTCCAACTCATAGCAACCTTATGTATAACAGAACAAAATACTGCCTGGTCCTGCGCCATCCTCACAATCATTGCTATGTTTGAGCTCACTGTTGCAGCCACTGTGTCAGTTCATCTCTTTGAGGGTCTTCCTCTTTTTTGCTGACCGTCTGCTTTACCAAGCATGATGTCCTTCAGTCCCTCCTAATAACATGTCTTTAGGGGGACACAATTCAATCTGTAACAGCAGCTTTACCCATTCCTTTCCTCAAAGGTGGGAAATACCTTATTTCTCCTTTCAGCGTCTCTGAATTCCAACTTCCCCGCAAGTGGAAGCTCATATTCCACCTGCTGTCTGTTCTTCCCATTCTCCCCAGGCAGTGGAGATCTCTCCTTCTCGCTACGAATGCCTACAATTTCCTAGTAGAACGCCACATGTGACCATACCAAGCAAAATGCATTGTATTTTTAGATAGTAACAGTCACAACAACTAACTTGTATTGAGGGCTTATTTTGTGCTACTGTGAGTACAACTCCAATGTAGTGGACTGGAGGGAGCGTCCCCAAAATTCATGTCTAGCTGGAAGCTGAGAACTTGACCTTATTTTGAAATAAGGTATTTGCAGATGTGATTAGTTAGGGATCTCGAGATGAAACCATACTGGATTTAGGGTGGATCTTAAATCCAGATATGGGTGGCTTTATAACAGAAAGGAGAGGACACAGAAAAACAGAGAGAAGAAGATCGTGAGAAGACAGATGGAGGCAGAGCTTGGAGCGTGCTGCCACAAGTCAAGGAACGCCTTGGGTTGCTCGAAGCTGGAAGAGGCAAGGCAAGAGTCCCCTTAGAGCCTTCAGAGGGCACACAGCCCTGCCCACACCTCGATTTCAAACTTCTGGCCTCTGTAACTGAGAAAGAATGAATTGTTGTTTCAAGCTACCTAGTTTGTGAATCTTTTTTACAGAAGCTCTAGGAAATGAGTCCAACCATCCTAAGTACTTACTCATAATAGTTCATTTAACCCTGAGAAAACCTCAGTAAGTAGACAATAATTTATCATGTGAATGGGAATGTTTTAGCACCCTAACAATATTTTCAAGGGCTTTGAGCCTTGCTACATTCCTTCAGGGTGGAAAATGGGGGAGCCATTAGTTGAACCTTGAATACTGTAGGCACAGAATAAGTGTTAAATGATAAATTTACCAAAGGAGCCAGGTGACGTAAGTGGTTAGGGATCAGCTGCTAACCCAAACGATGGCAGCTCTGACCCCCCCCCCCCGTGGCTCTGTGGAAGAAAGGCCTGGAGAACTGCTTCTGTAAAGATTAGCCAAGAAAACCCTATGGAGCAGTTCTACACTGTAACACATGGGGCCCCCCATGAGTAGGGGGCCTACTCAATGGCAGCTAACAATAACAACCAAAAATCCCGAAACCAAACCTGTTGACCTTGAGTTGATTCTGCCTCGTAGTGACCCTTTAGGACAAAGAAGAACTGCTCCATAGGTTTTCCAAGGCTGTGATCTTTACGGAAGCAGACTGCCGTATCTTTCTCCCTAGGAGTGGCTGGTGGGTTTGAACAGCCAACCTTTTGGTTAGCAGTCGAGTGCTTAACCACTGTGTCACTAGGGCTCCAATAATAACAACCACAGCAATGAATTTACCAGTGGAAGAAAATCTTCCCCAGTAAAATAAGAGCAATCTCTTGAATAACCACAATGCTGTTATCACACTTACGAAAACTAATAATATAATCAATTTCATCTAATGTGGCATGATTTTTCTCTCCATCTCTATTTTACCAATAAACAGACATTTGAGAAAACATTTTGAATTTGGATTTCTAACAATCTGGTACAGGTTGTCCCTGACTTATGACAGGGCTCCATTCCAATGACTTGGTTTTAAGTTGAATCTGATGTAAGTCACATGCCTCAGTTTTTTTTTTTTTTTTAATTTTCATTATTATTGCCTTTTATTATCAGTATCTTTATAAATCTGGCAGTGTTTTGAACAGTAAATCATAAAACTGACTATCTGTGAGTGAACATCGGAGAATAACATCAGCAAATTTCGAACTGCAACATATCACTAACAATAAGATGTACAAAAAAAACCACAGATTGTGCAGTTTGTCATAACTGGAATATGTCGTGAATTTGGGGACTACCTGTATTCCATATCCTTTGGTTACTTGTAAACACTTTGTTCAGTCTTTTTACTTGCTTGGAAATAATTTGTCACTTCGATGGGGAAAGAGATCATTTTTAATACTTTGAAAATTGGAATTCACTTTCTTACTAAAGTAAATACGGACACTTGGAATTGACTGGATGGTAACGGGTATGGTACGATTGGGAATATCAAGACTGAAAGTTATAGACAAATAATTTTAGCTTTTATGGATTAGAACTCTGCTTTTCCCTCCAAAAAGTCCAGTTAAATTCATAGCTAATCAATAACTCACAGATGCAACCCCAACCAAGGGATTTAACAGTTAATGAACAAGAAACCATACACAGGTCCAGAATTTATCAGTTAATAGATGAGACTTCAACCTCCATTTTCAAGAGTGTGCACAAGCTAAGGATTCAATTACCATCAGTGGGGCTGGTGACAGATTATGGCTTTCTTTTTCCATTTATGAAGGAAATCACTATTTTTGTTGACCACAGGAAAATGTAACTTTAAAAATCTTGAGAAAGTAATGTGTAAACTTTGCTTCATATTTATTTCCTCCAAGCTGGCTAGTGCCTCAAGACTTTTCATGTTGGACATAGTTTTCCAACACTCTAGGTTTTCCTCCAAGTGTTTAATTATACTTGGTTAGGTTGCCTGGCGATTTTCCTGTGAATTACAAGGATTAATATTAGCTTATCTCTAACGGAGGTAACGTTTGCTGCCACACTTTCAGTTTGGGAGCTATGTTGGGTCATTCCTAGTACTTGCTGGATAAAGGAAAAAATATGTAATATCTTGTAGGAGAATATCCAAATAATCAAAAAATATTCAAAAATCATTGGAGGAAGTAATCCATTTTGCTTTCAAGGATAGACTAAATTATTAGTGATAGCAGGTAGTGTTCCAAAAGGAAACTTTGATAAGAAACTACCATAACTTGTGAATTTTAGGGAGTAGTGACTTGGATTTTAAAGTGTTCTTAAAATATCCCTTCCATTGTGAAACGAGGCCAACATCTCAAGCTAATGCATGTGGCAGGTGTGAGGTGTGATACTTCCTCAGTGGCTGATATACAACTAACGTTAATGTAGAACTTCCTTCAGGGAACCAGATAGTGCCCCATACATTTACTTAAAGAGTCTTTTTTTTTCCAAGAGTTCCTGTGGAATAAAATTGACTATTTTATTTTAAAAATTATTATTTTAAAAATATCTACATGAAAACTTAATTAAAAACACAAGTGATTAGCTATTGACAGTTGAAATATTAGTACTGAATAAATCTTTTTCCTCTTTGTGGTGAAGTGGAATATTTTTGTTCCAGTCAACATCTCCCCACCTAAGACACGTCTCTGAACCACTGTATAATCCCTGCTCTGCCCCTATGTTGTGGGGGGAGATGACTATGAACTCTATGTAGTCCCAAGGGTGGCCAGTAAGAGTACTTCCTTTCTCTTCTTATAATTGGCTCAATGATGAGTGTATTACTTAAGCTAGGCCAATCAGAATGTTCCCCAGGAATTTTACTGACATCATCAGGAAAGATGCTCTTTTTATCAAGATATATTTTACTAAGGACATAACTTACTTATGAAGGTAAAAGACTATAGCCTTCAGCAAGGATTACAGTTGAACATAATTGGACCAATAAACAACATATGATAAATGACAAAGAAATTTAAGATGTCAAGGATTTCAATCTTCTTGAATCAACAATCAATGCCCACGGATACAGCAGTCAAGAAGTCAAATGACATATTGCACTGGGCAAATCTCCTTCTAAGGACCTCTTTAAAGCGTTAACAAAGTAAAGACGTTGCTTTGATGACTAAGATACGCCTGACCCAAGCCATGGTATTTTCAATTGCATTATATGTATAGGGTGGCTATGAGTTGGAATCAACTCTACAGCAACAGATTTGGTTTTATTTTGGGTTCATATGCATGCAAAAGCTGTACAATGAATAAGGAAGACTGAAGAATTGGCATACTTGAATAGTAGTGTTGTCAAAGAATGCTGAATACACTGTGTATTGCCAGAAGAATGAACAAATAAGTCTTGGAGGAAGTACAGCCAGAATGCTCCTCAGAATTGAGGATGGTGAGACTCTGTCTTTCTTACTTTGGACAAGCCATCAGGAGGGACCAATTGCAGGAGAAAGACATCATGCTTGGTAAAGTAGAGGATCAGTGAAAAAGAGGGAAGCCCTCAATGAGATGGATTGACACAGCGGCTGCAATAATGGGCTCAAACATAGCAATGATTCTGAGGATGGCACAGGACAGGGAACTATTTTATTCTGTTATACATAAGGTCGTTGAGTTGGAGCCGACTCGACGGCACCTAATAATAACGACAAGGACAGTGTGAGGTTCCTGGTGGTGCAAACGCACTCAGCTGCTAACCAGGTTGGTGGTTTGAGTCCACCTAGAGGTGCCTCAGAAGAAAGGCCTAGAGATCTCCTTCCAAAAAATCAGCCATTGAAAACCCTGTGGAGCACAGTTCTACTCTGATGCTCATCAGGTTGCCATGAGCAGAGGGTGACGGTGAAGCCGCAGCCACCTTGTATCTCGCACATCTTGTTGCTGATCTGTTGGCTCATTGACACGAGGCAGCAGCGGGACCTGCAGTTGGTCCATCTTTCCCTGGATCCTCCTTCAGCTTCTCTCTCTCCTGGGCCAGTGTATGCTTAGCTCCATGATGAAGGGGCCAGGCTTCTTCCAGCCACCCATTTCATTAAGAGGTGGGGACACCACCCATATCATCACCCTTATCATTAGGGATAGAGGCAACAAGAACTGGCATATGCTGGGATGTAGCCCATGGTCAGCTTGTTCTTGCTCTCTCCCAGTTTATAATTATCTTCCCTTCCTGACTGCCTGCCCTGTGGACTTCACCCTCTAGCATCAGAGGCAAAGATGGCTGCCTTACAGAGACTGCTTAACCAGCTCCCACAATTGAGTAAAGTCATTGGAGGTTCACTGGTAAAATTCTCACCTTCCATGGGAGATGTGGGTTCGATTTCTGGCCAATGCACCTCAAGCACTGTCAGTGGAGGCTTGTGTGTTGCTATGATATGAAACAGGTTTCAGTGGGGCTTCCAGACTAAGATAGACTAGGAAGAAAGGCCTGGAGATCTACTTCTGAAAATCAGTCAGTGAAAACCCTATGGTTCACAATGGTCCAATATGCAACTGATTATGAGGATGAGATAGGACCAGGCAGTGTCCTGTTTCATTGCGCATGGGGTTGCTGTGAGTTGGGGGTCAAATGACAGAAGCTAACAACAACAATATGACTATTACATATAATATTTAATATGTAATACTATGTAGTATATAACATTATATATTACACACAAACATACGTAAGTATATAAGTCTCCTCGGCTCTGCTTCTCTGTTTGTCCCTGCGTGACACACAAGGTAACTGGGTACAAATAGTGCTGAGTAGCCAGGCTTTCTCTGGTTTCATTCTATTCCCTTCCCATTTGTCATTCAATATTGTGCATCTATTTGCCTGTGGTTATCACTCACAGCATCCTGCACCTGTTCCCTGTTTACATTAGTACTTCCATCACCTCACTGATTTGCAAATCTAAATGCATTTTGATGATGTAACATCTGAATGCAAGCTGTGTCTGAGAGAAACTTTTCCAAGTGTATAAGAATAAATGTGTACCAACACTGGACCCAGCAGAAAGGCTCACTCCTTTCTCCTCATTCCCTGGATGACTGTTCAACCAGCTTTTCAGGCCAAGATAAGGAACAAATCCAATCAACCTAGGAGGACTCTGCTAAAGGATTTAAATGTTTACTCAGGGTTGAATGTGTTTGGAGTTTGGCCACTGAAAGGAATACTCTTTACACTAGACATGTACTGGGAGGGTTAGACACAAAGGAGCCTGTCTACAGTTCCACCATGGTCTGTGGAACGGATGCAAGTTGCTCCTCCATTAGCTGTATTTAGTTGTAGGTATGGGGTTCCATCAGATGCTAACTGTGAAGCTTGCTCACCCAGGAGGAGACCAATGCAGCCAGGGACACCAGTGGAGAACCAGCTGATGATTCAGAGACAAACATTGTAACATTTAAAAAAATAACCACATTCTGTGCTAATGGAGATGCTCCAAAGGGAGGTGTTCCTACCTAACCTAATACATTGCATTCTTAATCCCACACGTAGTGAGGTTAGTCAACACACTGAGGATATAAACAAAGGTAGAATACTTCTTTGTACCCTAGGTACAGAAATGATCAGGAAAGGCATCTAAGCATTGAACACGTTGGGATAAATTGCATACGGCAGTATGTCTGCCTGGCTCCCAATGGCACCTCCTTCTGCTGGAACTGCCCATACCCATTATGGTATAACAAAACTCCCTGGCCACGGTTGGATGGACGAGTTATAGACAGCTGACCAGAGCTGGGCCAATATGATTCTTTATCCTGGGAACTTGGATTTTCACCAAGAGATACTCAATCTGTGCGTGCTACTAGAATGATAACATGTCAATGTGATATATCAGAAGTATTTCAGGCGCAAGTGACTAAAATTCAGCCCAACCAGCTTAAGCAGAAAGAGAATTTATTGTTTCTATAAATGAAAGTCTTAAAAGTAAGACTCAATTCAGATATAGCTTGATCCAGGAGCCTAAACATTTGTAA
Organism: Trichechus manatus latirostris; assembly: GCF_000243295.1. NCBI lineage: Eukaryota > Metazoa > Chordata > Mammalia > Sirenia > Trichechidae > Trichechus > Trichechus manatus. Next base: position 12,382,506 of record NW_004444008.1, read on the forward strand.
CAGAACCCAGATTCTATCTCTATTTCTTAACTCAGTTTCCTCTGCATTGGTACAATCTCAGATTATGGTGTCAAGAAGGCTGCAGCAGCTCCAGCTTATAACTCCCAAGATGACATTCATGGGGAAGGATGTGTCCTTCTTTCCCTGAAGCCCAGGCAAAAGTCTCATTGCATCTCGTTGGCTTGCTTGAGCCACGCACCTGTAGCTGAGCCAATCTCTGTGGCTAAGGAAATGTGGTCCACCTGGAGCCAGATACGGAGCCAAAGATTTATAAAAAGTGGGAGGGAAAACCAAAGCAAGAGACAGCCCCAAGCTACCAAATGTCCACTACCCACTGGAGCTATGGGGTGGCTATGTCCCAACATGTGGACTGAGAAGCAGAGGAAGCTCTGATGAAAATACGAATAAAGAGGGACATAGACATGCGGATAGAGAGACAGAAACCAGAGAGGGCAGCTCTTGGGCGTCTATGGTTTTCCATGGCCTGATCCTCGTCTCTCCCTGAGGCCTGATGCAAACCTGGTTTTAGGATCTGTGAGAACCCCTGTGGCTTGATAGTCTGTTCTCCCCGCTCTCCCTTTTCTCCCTCAAGGTAGCTTGAGTAGGTTCACACTACTGGTAGCCAATGGCATTACCTATTCCAAGGAGCTCATCAGAGCTTTCCCGAAACTCTGTGATGGGAAAGAAATGGAATGTTTCCCAGGCTAAGGAACAGTCTTTCTGCCTTGGAAGAAAAAGCAACCATAATCTCCAACTCTGTGTTAACAGAATACTGGAGACGTGTTGTTTTTGCCACCAACATCCTCTTCTTGCCCAATGGGGAAACATCATTCTCCAATGATGCATTGTGGGTAGAGCTGACTGTAGGTTTAAGCCAATAGCACATTCCATTCTTCTGACCAGACTGATAAGTTTCCCGATGGTCACATGACAATAACCTTGCCTGTCACAGCTTGAGGAGATGCAGTTCCTCGGCTTTTGTTCGAACCTCCAGGAAGTGTACTTCCTTTTCCTGTTGACATGAATGAGAAAGGACTAGGGGTCTGGAATTGTGGCAGGTCTCTTGTGAGTACTCGAGGTCTGAGAGGGGGCCCAACACTACAGAAGTGGAGCTGAGTGTCACCCTAATACTCTCTAGCATATTTTCTCCTTTTCAAAACGGCCAACGGAGAGCTTGACATAACTGACGCCATGATGAACCTATAAGTTTTTTTTTTCTTTTTTCTTTGCCTTCTCCTTTTCACATACCTTTGTTAATGACTTTGTTTTGCTCTGTTTGGCCCCCTGTGGCTTACAACCCCCCACAGGAAGATTAGAGCCCAGACGTCAGATATGTACATCTTTAGCCTGATAAGGAAATGTCCAGCATGTATCTCTTTAGAATGATAAACAGTCTCTTGTAATTACCTTGTAATAAATGTCGACACTTCTCATCTTTGTAAAAATCACGTATAAGCTCTAATGTAAAAATGCGTCTTGGGACTCCATAGAGACAGCCTGCGTTGCTGTCGGATCCCCAGTGGTGGACACCTCCTAAAATAAAACTTTCTCACTCTTTCTGACTTGGAGTATGTTTCATTGGCTTGACTGCTCCAGGGCACCAACCCTATTCGGGTAACATGAGGAATCCAGAGACAGAAGCTCCATCCCTGTGAAATCGTGTGAGCCCTGAGTCAAGCTGTATCTGAAGCAAGGGCTACCTCTGGATTGTTCAGTTTTGTGAGCAAATACATTTCTCTTTCTTTTCTTAAGCTGGTTTGAGTTAGGGTATGTGTCACATGCAGCAGAAAGAATCATAACTAATGCAGTTATGGGAGGTTGGGTTTGAGGAAAGGTGTCAGGTTATCTATAAGATGGAGAGGCTGAGCTACCAACAAAGACAGCCTCTAAAACTCCAGTAGGCCTGGCTCTCCCTTTTTTTGAAGTCATAGAACACTTTGCTTCTACCATTCATATGGCATATATCACATAATGCCTTGAATTGCAATTACAGTTCTCATGTGCTAGGTAAAATTTCACAATAATAAAACTCTGGTGTGCAGAAATGTAACTTTATTGTTTTATATTTGAGCTTAATTTAGCTCACAAGCCCTCATTTCTGCTAATGGTGGAAAACTTAATCTTGCCGATTCCAGGTGCTTCCATCAGTCTTGGTTTAAAATTCTATATCTTTTGGGTAAATCATCTTCCTCTCCGCCAGAAGTGGTCTGTGTTCTGGTAAGCAGGGCAAGGACTGCAAAGTGTCTGGTCTGGGAGCTGACCACCAGCCATGTTGACCTCATGACTGTGGATGACAGGCTGTGCTGGGTCCAGTGGAGCCAGGTGGCCATCCCTGCTAGCTCTGCCCCCACCAGCTCTTAGCCCAGCTTCTGGAGACTCAGCCCCATCTTCTATCGAGTTCCCATGTGGGCTGTCCATGCTGCACCCTTTGCACATGGTTCTCTTTGCACACAGTCGTTTCCCTGCCAGCTCTCAACTCTCAGCTCCCCTGGGCATCCCACGCCAACATGTAGGGACACTTGGTTCCTCCTGCCAAGTGAAGGAGAAGAGGCCAGGATAGGGTCACTGCAGCATCCCATCTGCCTAAACCAGCTCTGCTCCCATTTCAGTGCCACAGGGTGGCTCAGCACAGTCAGGGAGGCCGTCTCCTCTCAGAATTTCAGCTGAGTACCCTCTGCTCTCAGGTCCTCAAACCTATTGGGAGTTTGTTCTCCAGGGAGGATGCAGGACCTCACTCTCACCTTGCCTTGCTTGCTCTTCTCTCTGTGAGCTCCACAGCTCCCGCCCAGAGAGGCCCCTCTCTCCTTACCACGGGCTACATGTTGAGCTCCTTGTTCTGGGTCTCCCCAGGCTGCCTCTTGCTATTACTAGGAACAACTACAAAACTCTTTTTCCTCTCCCCTGAAAATCAGGGTTTCCAAGATCCTGTCTCTGCTCTCGGCTCACCAAAGTTCTTATCAGAGCTCTCAAATTGAGAGCTCGACGATTTGTTCTGGCTGCTTCTTTGGGATCAGCTCTCCTCTGCAGCCACGAGCCTTGGCTCCAGTCTTGTTTTAGTGGTGGACGGGCTGGGAGACAAAAAAGGAAAAATACAAAGAAAGATTTCCGGGAAGGAAAACTTCTCTGGTAACATTTCACAACATTAACTGGCTACAGTGAGAACTGTGGTTGTTCTTTCAGCCGCGCAAAGCCATCCCAGCCGTTCTCTGCTTGGATGTGGGATGGTCATTTGGCTACCACCTCTGCTGATCCTTTGGCACCTGAGCGGCCAAACCCCACACACTCCACTGAGAAGTGCAATGCAGAAGGAACGTTTCTGCCACGATAAATGCCCTTTTTCTTTAGCCCTCAGGGTGATCATTGTCTTTCTTTTTTTAAAAACAGCTTTGTTGAGACATAATTCACATACCATACAATTCACCCATTTAAAGTGTATGATTCAATGGTTTTTGGCACATTTACAGATATATGCAAACACTACCACCTTCCATCGCATTATGGCATAAGGAAATCTTGTATCCTTTAGCTGATCCCTGGATAGTCAACTGGTTAAGGCACTGGGCAGCTACTCAAAAAGTTGGAAATTAGAATCCACCCAGAGGCACCTCAGAACACAGCCTGAAGATCTGCTTCTGAAACGTCACAGCCTTGAAAACCCTATGGAGCACAGTTCTACTCTGACACACATGGGTTTATCATGAGTTCGAATCAACTCCACAGCAAATGGTTTGGTTTTTTGGATCTTTTAGCTATCACCCCTATGCTCTCCATCCCCCCTCACCAGCCTAAGCAACCATAATCTACTTTTCTGTCTTTATAGAGTTCCCTAGTCTGGACTTTCATATAAATGGAATAATAGAAATTGTTCTTTTAGTCTCTGAAAGTGGCCTTAGTACTTTATACTAGCAGCTTCCCTGTCAAAGAACCAACAATGAGTTCCCCGGAGAGTCAGCTTGCAATGTGATAACCTCTGTGGTAGACTCTGTGGTAGCCCCTGTGCTCTGTGATATCCCCTGTTGCACCCACTGTGGTAACCTCTGTAGTAGCCCCTGTGGTAACCCCTGTGGTAACCTCTGTGGTAGCCTCTGTGGCAGCCCCTGTGGCAGAGTCTGTAGTAACTCTGTGGTAGCCCCTGTGGTAGCCCCTGTGGTAACCTCTGTGGTAGCCACTGTGACACTGTAAGCTACCCTCAGGAGTGGCAATCAAAACCCATTTCTCTCCTTTCAGCCCTAGGGTCAGATATCCTGAAGGCCCCTGACATTACAGGGATACAGAGGCAGTCTAATAGAGTGTGATCCCAACTAGGCCCCCTTCATAAACTGGTATACCCCACTGTTGTGAGTCTGGACTTCAACTGGGCTTCTGGGCTCTCGTCCTTGAGAATTCCCCTCAATGAAATGAAGCTGCCTCACCTCGGAGGTGTTGCACCACCTTGGTGGGGAGGACAGCCCACAGCCGATGACTGGCTGACTGACATGTTCCCTGGCCTTGAAGGGGACCTGCTCTGTGGTACAATTCATGCTTCAGAGCTCCTTGTGGGATCAGGCTGAGAAGGTTCTCCAGGAAAACCATGTCCTCATTTAACTTCTCTGGCCCTCTCCTGCTTTCTTCATTTCCCTCCTCCGGAGTCCTTCCCATGAACCTGATCCCCTGTCTTAGAATTTGCTTCTAGGGAAGCTCACCAGAGACACTAGGTCATGACTCCCTGAAAGTGAAGGCTGAGATCTCTCTGACTCTAGCCATCACTGAGTGAAGCATGGTCCACATCAGTGATTCTCCAACTTGAACGTGCCCAGGAATCACCTGGAGGGCTTATTAAAGCCCAACTTCCTGGCCTCAGCCCAGAGCCTGATTCAGTAAGTCTGGGGTGGGGCCTGAGAATCTGCATTCTCACAGGCTCGCAGGTGCTGCTGCTATTGCTCCAATGTCCACAGTCTGAAAGTCACGGGTCTAAGGACTTATCATGTCTGGCTAGGACCAAGGGCCCAAGAAGGCAGGCATGCCAGGAGAGGTTTGCAGAAATTAGTTTGAATGTGGGATTTTTGAGGGTGGGAGGAGATGAGCTAGCCACTTTGGTTCCTGGGCCCAGCCCCTTGACCTGCATCTAAGGCCTGAAGGGTGAATAGCTGTGGGCAGAAGCCCAAAGTGCTGGTTACACTGAGGTCTCTATCAGATACAGGGGTCACCCAAGCCATTCTATTAGGCACAAGAGACAAAGCTTGACACAGAACAAGAACAGAGCATGTTGATGTGTGTCTGTGTGTGTGTGTGTGCATGTGTGTGTCTGTGTATGCATGCATGTGTGTGACTGTGTGCTCACATGTGTGCATGCATGCACGTGTGCATGCGTGTGTGTGTGTGTGTGTGATCACAGGCTTGTGGAGTGCTTTCAGTTTTACCTGGGCAAGACAGAGCCCCGTAGCAGCAGCAGCTTCCAACACAAAGGCCAAGACAGCCCCATCCTGCTGCACACACAGGTGCTAATCATTTCTATTTCAATTCTTCCTCCACCTTGCAGCAACCTATTTTTGTACTATAGCCTCTTCTCCTTTGCGGTCCCTACCCATTGCTTCATGAGCTGTCTCCAGCCTTCTTCCCCTCTCCTCCAGCAGATGCTGTCCCTCTGCTGGCGTCTCATCTTGCTCTGCCTTTTCTGTGTCGATGGCACAGAGGAAACTTTTACATCATCTCTGCTTCTGTTGTTCTGTTCCCTCGAGGATTCGCTGTTCCATGGCTATAGATATTCTACTTCTTGAAGAGGGCGTTGGAATTCTCTGGTTCTTTGTCCACAAGCAAACCTAGACCTGAGCCACTGCCTCTGGGCAGCCAGCATATTGTGTTTGCATGCAATTTGCCAGCAGGTGGCAGGGTGTCCATCTTTGTCATTTTACAGCCGATTTTAGGGATGTGCTGCCAGCACCATCCCTCCGTGGGTGCTGTCCTCTCGTGCACAAGATACACAGAAGGGGCTTTAGGCTCAGAGATGGAGTTAATTATATTTCTATTTCCCAGCTCATTTTCTTCAGCCCTCTGTCCAGGCTGCTGCTCCTGTCATGCTTTTCTTTGGTTTTGCCCTTTTCCCTAACCCTGTCTCCCACTTTCCTCTTCTCCACAGGCAGCTACTCAAACGTGTTCTCTCTACATGTGTATCCACAGTAGATGCTAATGGGGCCCCACCCAGGTCCTTTGCCAGGTGGTGTATCTGTCATCTGGGGATCCCTGGGTGGCACATACATTTCGCACTTGACTACTAACCTAAAGGTTGCCAGCTCAAACCCAGTCAGCCATGCCACAGAAGAAACTGGAGATCTGCTTCCATAAAGATTACAGCCACGAAAACCCTATGGGGCTGTTCTACTCTGTAGCCCATGGGGTTGTTATGAGTTGGAATTGACCGGATGGAAATGGGTATTTTTTTTTTCTGGTACCTGTCCTCTAGGGCCGCTATGAGTCGGAATCCCCTCGACGGCAAGGGGTTTGGTTTTCTGGTTTTTTCTCCTCCAGCTGCCATGAGTGTTGGTGCTGACAGCTCACGACTGCCCCCTTCTATGGAGAGTTGCTCTCATTGAAGGGAGACACCTCACTGCGAGTTTACACACCCCTGGGTCAGGGGAGGAGGAGCCCTGGTGGTACAGTGGTTAAGCGCTCGGCTGCTAACTGAGAGAGAAAGATGTGGCGGTCTGCTTCCGTAAGGAATTATAGCCTTGGAAATCCTATGGGGCGGTTCTACTCTCTCCTATAGGGTCACTGTGAGTTGGAATCAACTAGGCGGCAGTGGGTTTGGTTTGGGGGCGGGGAGCCCACGCCTGTGACTGCTGGATGTATGTAGGAGCTCCTGTATATATGGGGGAAACCCTGGTGGTGTAGTGATTAAGAACTATGGCTGCTAACCAAGAAGTTCGGCAGTTCGAATCCACCAGACACTCCTTGGAAACCCTATGGGGCAGTTCTACTCTGTCCTATAGGGTCACTAGGAGTCAGAATCGGTTCGACGGCAATGGGATTGTTTATATATATAGGAGCCCTGGTGGTGAATAGGTTAAGGGTTCAGCTGCTAACCAAAAGGTCAGGCGTTCTAATCCACCAGCCATTATGAGTCGGAATCTACTTGACGGCAACAGGTTTGTGAGTCGGAACCAACTGGAAGGCACCCAACAACGACACCAGCTGTGGATGTCATCCCATTTGGGAATAGGATTTTCTTTGTTATGTTAATGAGGTCATATCAGTGTAGGGTGTGTCTTAAATCTACTCACTTTTGACATAAAAAGAGCAGATTAGGCACAGAAGCCAACAAGCGCAGATAGAGGGAAAGCTAGATGCCCGTGGAGATCTTTAAGGATCGCTGAGAAACTGACCCAAGGTTTTTCTCCCATGCTGAACAGAGAGCCTTCCACTAGCGCTGGTGCCCTGAATTTGGACTTGCAGCTTCCGAAACTGTGAGAAAAATGTTTCTGTTCTTTGAAATATCCTACTTGTATTTCTGTTACAGCAGCACTAAGAAACTAAGACAGACAGGTGGGAATGAATCCCTGAGTCACAGGCACTGTCTGATTACCCAATAAGCAAGGTAAGCACAGGCTTACTTTTGCTTACTTATTAATCTGTAGTGAAAAATTTCACTTTTTTTTTTTACTACATCAAAGATTCTGCTTCTAGGAATGGCTGGCATCTGTCTCTCTTCCAAACCCACAGCACCTTCCTACAGAATCAAAGCCTCTTTTCAAATTTACAGTTCCTGACAGGGATGGATGATCCAGTATCTTAGTCATCCAGTGCTGCTATAACAGAAATACCACAAATGGAATGGCTTTAACAAAGAGAAGTTTATTCTCTCACAGTCCAGTAGCCTACAAGTCCAAGTTCAGGGTGTCAGCTCCAGGGGAATGCTTTCTCCAGCGGCTCTGGAGGAAGGTCCATGTCATCAATCTTGCTTTGGTCTGGGAGCTTCTCTGCACAGGAACCTCAGGTCCAAAGGACGTGCTCTGCTCCCGGCACTGCTTTTCTGGTGGTATGACGTTCCCATATGTCTCTGCTCACTTCTCTCTTTTATATCTCAGAAGAGATTGGCTTAAGACACTATCTAATCTTGTAGACCTCTTCAGTATAACTGCCGCTCATCTATCTTATTAGATCATAGTGATTGAATTTACAACACATAAGGAAATGACATCAGATTACAAAATGGTACACAATTATACAACACTGAGAATCATGAGCCAGCCAAATTGACAGGTATTATTGGGAGACACAATTCAATCCAGGACACCCAGTAAGCAAGGGAAGCATGGGCTTCCTTTCAAATGGTGAAAAACCTGTGCAACTGTTCACTACAGATTAGTAAGTAAGCACAAGTAAGCCTGTGCTTACCTTGCTTATTGCGCAATCTGCCCCTGGTCACAGGTACAGCTCACGGAGCTCTCCCAGGTTCCTCTCCCACACCCAACAGCAAAACGCAGTGCTCCTGTCTCCCCACATCCTCACCAACGTCAGCTGGTGTCCTCCCTTCTAATGGTTGTCGTTCTGATGTTGGTATTTCATTGTTGTCTTGTTTTTCTGTCCATTGCTAGAGAGTTTTAGTATCTCTGCATATACTTGTTGGCTACTGGTGCTTCCCCTTCTGTGAACTACCTATTTATCCTTTATAGTACTTTTAAGAAGTTCTTTGTTTATGCTAGACATTAATCCCCTGTTGGTTTTATACAGTGAAACTATCTTCTTGGAGTGGGCCATCTGTCTCTTTTCCTTGTTTATGACGTTCTTCTTTGAGTGGAAGTCCTTAGGAGTTACTGCCTTATGCTCTCATTGTCGTACAGAGATTTTGATGAAATAGCTCATTTATATTATTTCACTTGCCCTTTATCATAGTCCTCGAACCAGGACTCAGGCACAGGTCCATATGGGGGTCTGCGTTAATGGACAGTTAGACATACAAAGACCATTGTATACAAATCACCCACGCTTTCCCACGTTGTTGTTATTAGTTGCCATCTAGTCGGCCCCTGACTCACGGTAACCCCATGCAGAATGAAGCAAACACTGCCCCATCCTGCATCCTCCCCAGATCTGATCACTGTGATCCATAGGGTTTTCATTGGCTGCTACAACGTCTCATACTGACCCATAAACCCAATTTTTGCACCATCACCCTCTCTTCTGTGATGTTGAGTTCTTTTTCTGGAGATTTCTGGCCCCTTGTGTAAGGAGGCCCCTGGTGGGCCATCAGACTGAGCCCTCTAGGGGCCCCAGCTTGCTTCATCTGTACTGAAAACACATGTAAGGGTGCCCAGCTGGTCCCCACACTACAACGTAAACACTGCAAGTTTAATTTCCTGGCAGACCCTCCTGAGAGGAACTTTTCATCTTGGAGCGTCTCAATAGGTCCCCAGTTAGACACTGTTGCTCTTATGGTAAGCAGACAATATTATAGCAAATGCCCAGATGTATACGCAATGCTGAACAACATGATCTGCATTCTGAGGCCGAGAGTGAAGGCTTTTTATTCATTGAGGTTCTTTGGGGACCCCTGGTGAGCTTTCGAAAACTCTGGTGGCATAGCAGTTAAGTGCTCTGGCTGCTAACCAGCCAAAAGGTCAGCAGTTCAAATCCACCAGGTGCTCCTCGAAGATTCTATAGGGCAGTTCTACTCTGTCCTATAGGATCGCTGAGTCGAAGTCGACTCAGCAGCAACGAGTTTGGTTTTTGGTTGGTTTGGTGAGCTTTCAACTGGTGTTCGGGTGCACTGGTAGGAAAGAGGATTGAGGGGATGACCCTGGTTTCCTGCATGGATGATTTCTAGGATCCCGAAGGGGGCCTTTCAGGGTTGTGAACACAGAGACTGGGGCTGGCATTGCTGTCAAGGCTGGCTATTAGCTGAGACAATTGCCTAGGCCAGGATTCAGCAGGCTTTTTCTGTGAAGGGCCAGATACTAAGTATTTCAGGCTTTGCTTGTCATACATTCTTTGTCACAGCTGCTCAGCTCTGCTGATGAAGCACAAAAGCAGCCACAGATAATGTATGAACAAATGGGTGTGGCTGTGTTCAATAAAACTTCATTTACCAAAGTAGGCAGCAGACCAGATTTGGCCAGTGGGCTGGATGTGGTCCATAAGTTGTCATTTGTCAATCACTGGTCTATACTGTTAAATGTGCCTGTAGCAGGTCTGTAAGGAACCCTGTAGGAGCAGCAGTTAAGTGCTCAACTGCTAACTGAAAGGTTGGTGGTTCAAACCCACCAGCTGCTCTGCTGGAGAAATATGTGGCACTGCTTCCATAAAGATTACAACCTAGGAAACCCAATGGGGGCAGTTCTACTCTGTCCTATAGGGTTGCTATGAGTTGGAATCTACTCAACTGCAATAGGTCAGTAAGGTTATGATGTGATACTTTCAAAGGAGTTTCCAGTGTTTCATAGTTGCTTTGGATTTGGGCTAAAGTCACAAAAACTAGGTGTAGCAAGATTCTGATAATACTTACGATATAATGATTATATTTAATCTGTAATGGAGAGCCGGGCCAGGCTTAGCATGGTAAGGGGTGTAGGCAGCTCCTTGGAATGGAAATAGCTTCTATTTAAACTCACCCTGCCCAACAGCCCAGAGGCTGGGTCTATTGCCACCAATTCAAATAAGATTTGTATTACGTCATCTACAGTACTGGTTGCCATCAAGTCGATTCCATGGTGACCCCATGTGTGTCAGAGTAGAACTCTGGTGAAATGGGTGTCTCTGGTCCCACATTTCTGATCCCCAGTTAACTCCTGTCCCACCATTTCCTCTTCCCAGTTGCTACTCCAGGGCCTCATGGTGTGCCAATTATCATTATAGCCAATCCAAGTAGATAACAATTTTTGTCCTATTTAGAAATCAAAGGTGTAGTTGTTTGCATGAAGTCAGGAGTTTGATTAGTTATATTAGAATAATATTTGAGTGATATTTGCTAAGTCTCCAGATCTTGGGAAGCTACTTTGCTGCTCAGATTCTCCCTCCTTGATTTGACGTGGTGAAGTGGTAATTTTGTATGAGCATGATGCTCCAAATAGTTGGGTACCAAACTATTAGTTGTGCAATAGTTTTTTGGGTATTTTAACGAGAATGAGAAGTTTTAACCAACTAAAGCATAAGCTTTGCTAATGTCAGGAATATTTGCATCTGCCTCTGCTTTAAATGTATGAAGACTGGTATCTTAGTCATCTAGTGCTGCTATAACAGAAATACCACAAGTGGATGGCTTTAACAACAGAAATTTATTTTCTCACAGGCTAGTAAGCTACAAGTCTAAATTCAGGGCATCAGCTCCACGAGAAGGCGTTCTCTCTCTGTCAGCTCTGGAGGAAGGTCCTTGTGATGCATCAGTCTTCCCTTGGTCTGGGAGCATCTCAGCACAGGAACCTCAGGTCCAGTGGATGTGCTCTGCTCCTGGTGCTGCTTTGTTGGTGGTATGAGGTCCCCCACGTCTCTCTGCTCACTTCTTTCTTTTATATCTCAAAAGAGATTGGCCTAAGACACTACCTAATCTTGTAGACCTCATCAATATAACTGCCGCTAATCCATTTTATTACATCATAGTGATACAGTTTACAACACATAGGGAAATCACATCAGATGATAAAATGGTAGACAATCATACAATACTGAGAATCATGTCCTAGCCAATTTGACAGATATTTTTCGGGGACACAATTTCAATCCATGACAGCTGGTAAGGGCTATTAGCCTGGCAGAACTCTTTTCTTCAAAGCCATGCTGGCTTTTTTCTTCCATTTTTCTAGATTGTTGCAAATGGACTTGAAAGTGATCCTCCTTCCAGGGTTACTGCTAGCAAAAGAAGTAAATTTCCACGTGCAACCACAGCCTGGGCTACTGGGTATGGCGCTTGGGAAGGGAAGTACCCAGGGCTTCTTAAGGTGGGGTCCTCTGCAGAACCACCATCGGGTGTGGCTGAAATGCAGACCCCTGGGTCCTGGACCTTCTGAATGGGGGGTGGGGGGTGACATGTTGTACAAACTAAGGACACATGTCCTAGAACTTTCACCAAGGAGGTGGCTGCACACGATCTTTTGTTAAAGAGACTAAGCCTGTGACTGATGGACCTAATCAACTACCACAGCAGAAAATCCATCAGCTTAGACTGAAGGGGACAGAGAGAGGATGAAATAAAGGAAAATTGTCTGCCTCTTGGAATTCTACAGGCAGGAAACAGGCCAATAGAGCTACTCGGCTGCAAACATCTGTTGTCCCTCAAGAAAGGAAAAGGAACATACCTGGAGCAGTTCAGAGATCAGCAGAACTGTTGGAAGAAGCACAGGAAGCAGAGCTGTCTCAGTTTCAAAGGGTGGATGGAACCTTGGTCTTCTAGGTCTCGAAGGGTGGAGCCACCATCTCCTAGGTTTCAAAGGGTGGAGCCAAGGCCTCATAGGTTTCAAAGAGTACAGTCCCACAACCTTGGTGCTGGAAGGTGGGGCTGCCACTCAGGTGAGCCAAGAAAATGAGGCTGCAGCCCAAAGCTGAGGTGGTGGGGCTTTCATGCCCAAGAGCCAAGAAAACAGATCCCCCTGGGGCTGAGGGGGTGGGGTTGCCACACTCATGGACTATGAGAATGGGGCCGCCCAAAGGGAGCAGCAGATTTACTGGCCCAGTGACCCTGGAAGGTGGGGCTAGTTCCTGGGGTCCGGAGGCCTCCACCCAGAATCCGGAGAGCCTGGCCAACAGAGTCAGGGTGGCGGGGCCATTGCCCAGATGGTCTCAGAGAAGAAATGATTATTTTCAAGCTTTGAGGGCTAATGTAATTTGTTCTGCTGGGTTGTGGACTTGCTTGGTACCTGTGGTTTCTCCCATTTGTAATGGGAATGTCTACCCTGCGTTTGTGCCACCATTATACTTTGGAAACAGATGACTTATAATCTAGATTCCACAGGTCCAGAGAGAGACAGAAATTTTGCCCCAGGATGGAATCCACCCAAATTCTCACCTGGACTTAATTTAGATGATTCGTAAGATGAGGTTTTGCATTTAGAGTCGACGTAAAGGCTTTTGGGATGTTGGGACGGAGTGAATGTGTTTTGCACGTGGGAAGGACATGAATTTTGGGGGGGGCCAAAGGGTGGAATGTTATGGATTGAACTGTGTCCCCCTAAAGTATGTGTCATAAATCGTAACCCCTATAATGTGTGGGTGTAATCCCATTTGGGAACAGGGTTTTCTTTGTTTTGTTAATAAGACCATTTCAGTGTAGGTATATCTTAAGCCAATCACTTTTGAGATAGAAAAAGAACAGATCAGGTACAGAAGCAAGCAAGCACAGATGGGGGAAGATAGATGCCACAGCCACATAAAGATTGCCAAGGAACTGAGGAACAGGAGGTGAAAAGAGACAAAGACCTTCCCCCAGAGCCGACAGAGAGAGAAAGAATTCCGGTAGAGTGGGCACCCTGAATTCAGACTTCTAGCCTCCTAAACTGTGAGAAAATAAGTTTCTGTTAGTTAAAGCCCCCCACCTGTGGTATTTCTCTTACCGCAGCACTAAGAAACCAAGGCAATGGCGGTTCTGCTCAACATAGTCACTCAGTGACTGGAAAGTTGCCGATTGCTGTGCGTGTAAGAAAGGAGTGCTCAGGAGGAACTGGCAATTACCTGCTTCTGCCCAGAGGTGACGCTTGTCTCTTCTGTACAGAAAGTCCTGACCCAAATTAGTCAAATGCCCCTATCCAGTCACGATGCAACCAGGAAGCACAGCTCAGCAAGGTGCCCAAAAAACAGTAATGGCTACTAATGGCTACAACAGACCTTCTCAGGGCTGGGACCATGGTGAAGCAAGTGAGGCTGAGTAGCTAAAAGTTTTGATAGTTTGTTCATCATGAGTTTTTTTTTTTTTTCTTTGTTACCGTTCACTGATATTTTGAGACCAGCTAGGGACAGAAAAGGTCTTAAACGACAAGTTATATCGGTTAAACATTTTTTTCAAGAAGAAGGGTGCCAACGTTGTTTGCTTTCTCCTGATCTGTCCGCTTGTGGCTGTCTTTCAGATCAGCCAATTAGAACTAGCATCCTGGGCATGAGCGGTAAGGTCGACCAGCAGACGGCCTCATCCCACAAGCGTTGCCTAGGAACCAAAATCACCGGACATACGTCATCGAGCTGGCATCCAGCCCATTTCCGAAGCGAGAAGTCCTGTCAGCCATTTCCCAGAATCCTACCCCAACCTCTTTTTGAATATATATGAAGTTAATGGATATGTATGACTTCCTCTTTCCCACATGGTATAAAACTGCACCCCTAGCCCTTTGTTCGGGGAGAGAGTGCTTTCGGGGAGGATCCATCCCCTCTCCTTACGCACCATGAGTAATAAACTATGCCTTGCTTTAAATCCGCTTGACTCTTAGTTATTCTTAAAGAGAGTATAAGCGGTGAACCCATTACGTTTGGTAACAATTTCAAATTATTATATGAAGATATTATTTATATTGATTACTGAGTTTTTTACCCCCTCTTCCATAAATTTTGCATCTGACTCCTGTCCTTGCAAGGAGGCTGAGTGGCATAAGTGGTTTGCGCTTGCCTGCTAACCTAAAGGTTGGCGGTTCAAACCCACCCAATGGCTCTGCAGAAGAAAGTCCTGGTAATCTGCTTCCACAAAGATTACAGCCAAGAAATTCCTATGGAGCAGTACTACTCTGTAACAGATGGGGTCACCATGGGTCAAGATAGAGTTAACGGCAACAGATTTGTTTTTTGGTTTCCTGTCCTTGCTAAAAAAATAGTCTCCCCTCCCCCCCCCAAAAAAAGTTGTCATCAAGTTGATTCTGACTCATTGTGACCTCACGTGTGCAGAGTATTACTGCTCCATAGGGTTTTCAAGGCTGTGATCTTTTGGAAGCAGATTGTGAGACCTTTCTTCCGAGGGGCCTCAAGGTGGGTTAGAACCGCCAACTTTTCCGTTAGTAGGCAGGTTGTTAACTGTTTGTACCACCCAAGGACTCCTTGCTACAAATAGAGGAAGAACAAAAAATCAGCATTTTGACTCAAATTTTGCCTTCAATTTAGAGCCCTGGAGAAAAGCAACACTTTATAGGGAGGCAAGGATAGAGCTGACATCAACCTGAGTATTGACAGAAAAAGAAAATGGTAAGAAAAACACTCCGAGAGGAAAGAGGAGACAAACAGAAGGCCAATTCGAGACTGAGATTGCTGAGTTTCTTGCTGCTTGGGTTCCTTATTTTGTCAGCATCTTACAGAAAACCATTTGCATTCAATTCCCCAGTGACCTTCCAAGTACATTATGAAGGCCATTAAAGCCCATTCCCCAGAACCACAAAGTTTTTGGTGATTGGGCCAAGGTCAATCAGTATGAATTGAATGAAACAGCGTCTTCAAATAAAATCTGTTGGAATCTTGATAAGCAAAAAGGGAAATTCTGGTCGCCAGGGCTTTCCTTCCTTTCCTTGGGAACACTGTTGGGTAAGATTTTCGAAAGTACTACTAGAATCCCCTAGAAGCTTCTGCAAGACGCCAAAGAAATTGATTTTGGTAAAGACCTAGGATATTTTATGTTTATTGAACTATAAACATTACATTTTAATTTATTTTGATACTTGGCATGATTTTTCTCTTAACCCATGTCTCCCAAATTTGTCCATGTCAGGATTTAATGCGGATGTGAATCTGTAAAATTGACCTAGATTTTCTCTCAGTGGTAGAATTGATCTCTCTCTCTCTTTTTTTTTTCTGTGTGTCTTGTAAGACACATCTATGAACTCTCCTGATGAAGCTGAAAAGAGAACTTCTTCAAAGACCAGAATGGTTGGCTAAATGTGTTTCTGCTTTGAATTGCAGCAGATTATACACCTCCACGTGAGGTGAAAGTAGGAGAATGCTCTTGGCCATAACATTCTTTCATCTTCAGCACTTTATGTTCTTTAGAAAAGCCTCCATATGCCTAGTGCATCCTCTGAATGGATATGATCACTACATTATTATCTAAGAAAACAAAAGCCCAGGTTTTTGAGAAACTCTATAAAACCCATGATGTACAATGTGTTATCCTCTGACGAATGCTGTTTATTATTATTTGCAGTGACATTTTCCTAGGCATTAGTTCATGTGATTCACTTTTGGGTCTTCAGAAGGATGACTTGGCAAACAAACTCCTGTAGCTGGGCGTCATTTAGCGCTACATTAGTAATTCACAGTTACTGAGCTAGCTTTTCCCCATTGTCTCCCTGGGGGGTAGTTAGAGTCTTAGAGAGATGCATTAATATCTATTCTCTGGGATCACACTTAAAAGTAACGGGGGTAGGGGGCATGCTGACTCTTGGGGGAAAGGGTCGTTAAAATTATTATGACAAATGTTTTCCTTAGATGGATGTTCCAGGTGAAGGAACTACATAAAAAAAGACGTTCCCCACTTGGGTTAGCAGCCATCAGAGAACATGTCACCAACACCTGGATAGGGTTTTGTTGGATGAGCAGGAGTTCTCCAGTTTGACAGGAGAGGGGTGAGAGGAAGGACAACTGAAGTACACGAACTAACATGTAGTGATGCTGTCGGTGCCCCTGGACCAGCTCTGGGAGGCTCACCCCTCAGCTTCCTCACACGGCACAGCTAAAGCTCACCTGTGATCTTCAGGGCGTTGCCTTCGGGTATCTGCTATGGATTGAATTGTGTCCCCCAAAATACATGGAGGAATCCTAACCACTATACCTGTGGATGTAATCCTATTTGGGAACGGGGTTTTCTTTGCCCTGTTAATGAGACAGTATTAGTGTAGAGTGCATCTTAAACCTATTCACTTTTTTTTTTTTAATAATATGTCGCAGCGGCGACGGTAATCGGGACGGCGAAGACAGTAACCAACTGCACAACTCTTACAGAGAAGTGGGGCCAGGAGGGTCACTCTGAG
>NW_004444008.1:12399503-12418367 GCF_000243295.1 Trichechus manatus latirostris
CAGGTCTCAACATGCTGTGCAGCATAGAGGCCTGTGGGGGCTGCAGTTGTCAATAGTGCAGCCATGTTTAAATGGCATATATCCCCACAATAATATTTTATTGTGTTTTTGGTGAAAGTTTACATAGCAATTTCGGTTCCCATGTGACAGTTTTCACACAAATTGTTCGGTGACATTGGTTACATTTTTCACAATGTGTCAGCATTCTGTTTAATTGTGCTCTGGTTGTATGATGCATAAAAAGAGCAGATGGGACACAGAGTAGCAAGCAAGCAAGCACAAAGGGAGAGGAACATAGATGCCACATGGAAATCTCCATCTAAGAAACACCAAGAAGAACTCTAGAGAGTCTGAGATTCCTCTAAAGCAGACAGAGAGAGCCTTCCTCTAGAGCTGGCACCCAGAACTCAGACCTCTAGCCTGCTGAACTGTGAGAAAATAAATTTGTCTGTTAAAGCCAGGCACTTGTGGTATTTCTGTTACAGCAGCACTAAGTAACTAAGACAGCATCTGATGACCTGCTCATGAACAGAGAGGGAGGTGCCTGATGTTCAAGTCGCTCCAACCTGCCACAGGGCTGCCCACAGCACAAAAGTCAAGTCTCCTTTGCTGAAATGGTAGGACAAACCCTAAGATACAATGTACACTCCAGAGTTCCCTGTGGGATCAGGCTGGGTCTGGGACTTCTGCTGGGCTTGAATTTCCTCCTACCTGTTTGGTTCCGCCCACACCCTTATTGGTCTCTCATGGGAGCGTATCCTCAATAAATCACTGGTGCCCTGTCCTTGGCTCAGGGTCTCCTGGGAGAGTCCAGCCTAAGATAGCATATTTCAGAAGGACCACAGCAGCTGTGTGTTTCAGAAGTCATAAAGATGAGATGGAGTGAATTTATGCTGCATGTAAAAATACTTTGCAAGCTAAAAAGTGCTGGACTCTGTCAGCAATGATTATGTCTTTAGTTTGTCATTTAAAACAGTCACTGTGGAAAATAGTGTGGTGTTTCCTCAAAAAGCTAAACCTAGAACTACCATATCACCCAGCAATCCCAGTCCTAAGTACGTATATACACAGAGGAAGTGATGACAGGAATGCAAGCAGAAATCTGTACACCAATGTTCATCACAGCACTTTTCACAATAGCCAAAAGGGGAGAACAACTGAAATGCCCATCAACAGGTGAACAGATAAACAAAACGTGGCATAGCACACAATGTAATACTACTCAACCATAAAGAGAAATGAAATCCTGATGTGTGCCACAACCTGGATGAACTTTGAAGACAATATGCTGAGTGAAATAGGTCAGTCACAAAAGGACGAATACTATAGGATCTTACTTCAATAAGCAAGTATATAGAAACTGAAGATTATTAGTGGTTGTCAGGAGTGGGAGTGAGGGGGAAAGGAAAGTTATTGCTTAGAGGGCATTGAGGTTATGTTAATGGTAGTGGAATTATTTGGAAAAGGTATCGAGAATGAGTGTGCAACTTAAAGAATGTAATCAATGTCACTGACTTGTAGGTGTAGAAATTGTTAAGACGACATATGTCTGCTATGTATATTCTCATCATCATTAAAAATCACACACACACAACCAGGCCTTGGGCATGCTTTCTCAGTACCAGGGCTTCTGTCAGCGCCATTAATAAATTCTATGCACCATGAGTGAGTACCACCTGGGGAAGCGGGTGGGGCAAACGGAAATAGATGGCTTACATCTACATGGAAAACTCTATCCCTTTACTGTCTCTGATTCAGAGCTCCCATTTGGCCCATTGGAGGGTTTCTGCGCCTTCATATCCTCAGAGGTGCGTACTTTGCATATTATTGCAGCGCTATTTGTTTTAGAAACCCACCTCCTTACACTTAATGAATAATAATTTCTTCAAAGCAGATGTTCCCGTTCTGTAAATATGAAAAAAAAAAAAAAAGGTGGTAAATTAGAAACTTCTCATCTCAGCCAGCTGTGTTCTCTTTCTCGCACTGGTCCTTGGGTAGCCAGGCGCCAGCACCCCATCGAGCTCCCTCTGCCCTTTCCGAGTCTCTCCCCACTCGCGGACTGTCCTTGCTGCTAGCCCAGTGGTTGGAGGCAGGCCACTGGCTTGATGTAATGCTCTCCTTTGCTGGCGTCCATTTGGCCCATGCTCAAAAAGGCATAAAAAATAGATCTCTGCCTAATCGATAGCCTTAGCTTCAGAGATGCAAAGCCGTTGGGAAAACCAACAACAAGGTGAGTCTCCTTCTACTCAGGTCATTTGGAGGAATCATCAGCAGAATTCATGGTTCATTTTAGGGTTTTAAAAAAAATTTTATTTTTATAGTACATGTATTTTTAAATTTTTTAATTGTACTTTAGATGAAGTTTTACAGAGAAAACTAGTTTCTCATTAAACAGTTAATACACATATTGTTTTGTGACATTGGTTGTTAACCCCACGACATGTCAGCACTCTCCCCTCCTTGACCTTGGGCTCCCCATTACCAGCTTTCCTGTCCCCTCCTGCCTTCTAGTCCTTGCACCTGGGCCGGTGCGTCCATTCAGTCTCGTTTTGTTTTATGGGCTTGTCTAATCTTTGGCTGAAGGGTGAACCTCAGCAAGGACTTCAGTACTGAGCTATAAGGGTGTTCGGTGGCCATACTCTCGGGATTTCTCCAGTCTCTGTCAGACCAGTAAGTCTGGTCTTTTTTTTTTTTTTTTTTTTTTTTTTTTTTTGAGTTAGAATTTTGTTCTACATTTTTCTCCAGCTCTGGCCGGGACTCTGTATTGTGATCCCTGTCAGAGCAGTCAGTGGTGGTAGCCGGGCACCATCTAATTGTGCTGGACTCAATCTGGTAGAGGCTGTGGTAGTTGTGGTCCACTAGTCCTTTAGACTAATCTTTGCCTTGTGTTTTCAGTTTTCATCCTCCCTTGCTCCAGACGGGGTGAGGGCAGTGGAGTATCTTAGATGGCCAAATGACTGGTTTTAGGGGAAGCAGGGGGAAAACTTAGGCCATTTATATAATTCCCCAGGGTTTAAAATAATAATTACCCTAAATGTTTTCCTTCCTTCCTCCCTCCCTCCATCCTTCCCTTTCCCTTCTTCCCTCCATCCTTTTCTTCCTTCCTTCCTCCCCTCACTCCTTCCTTCTTTTCTTCCTTTCTACCTTGAATTTGCCTATAGCTTTATAATTTGTGTGAGGTTCAGTGTGAATTCAGAAGTGAACTTATGAAAATTCTATAAAAATAAAAAAATAAATTAGAAGCACAACTCAAAACACGCTCCTACTCAAGCTCTTCTGCACCACTGCTCCACCTGCTGGAGGCCAGTGTATCAAGGGCTCAGTCCCAGAAGAGGGCACGTCCTGGCCCTTCACTTGAAAGCACTTGGACTTTGGGCTAATAAATTAAATCCTATAAATCTCAGCTTTCTCAGATACACAAAAGAGGTAAGTACATCTCCCATGCTGGGTGGCCAAAAGCAAAGAGATAACATTCTAACATGATAACTTGCACATAAGAAGAGCTTAATAAATGACAGGTATTATTACCATTATCATTAGGCAAACTTGGGCAAACAAAGAAGGCAGGGCTGGGGACAGGAAAGGAAAAGGAAAATATTTGGGGACAACAGGAATTTTTTAAAATCTAGCCTTGGAAGAGGCATTGAAATTTTTCCCAGTCTGTCGTAGGGAGAAAGTTGAACGTGTGGATGTGGATGGGTGAGAGGAGTGAAGCCACATCAGCGGGTCCTGCCTTATTCAGATACGAAGTTGTCATGGATCATCAGTTCATCCTTGTTGGGGAAATTCCCTTAATACACAATGAGATTTGCCCCTTAGCAACGTCCAGCTAAACTGGACCAGAAGGGGGGAGTCAACATTAACAAATCTATTTTAATCTCAAACACAGTCCCCCCCAGTACAGTTTCTTATCATCCTCCTTTCCCTTCTTCCCTAGCTTAGGGAACAATTTTTAAAATAGTTCTCCTTGTCAGATATATAGTCAACAAGTGCTCCTTGGAGCATGTTAGGGAAATATCTTCACAAAGCCAGAATACATGTTTTATGTTTGGCTTCTTTATTTCATGATCTTATTCCATCCTGTCTACAGTCAGAGACTGATATTTGAAAATGTAGACTCATTTTTATGGCCCTGTTTAGGGATTTAAGGAACCCTGGTGACGCAGTGGTTAAGAACTTGGCTGCTAACCAGAAGATCAGCAGTCCGAATCCACCAGCCACTCCTTGGAAACCCTATGGGGCAGTTCTCCTTCATCCTATCGGGTCACTATGAGTTGGAATCAACTCGACCACAGTGGGAACCAACAGCTTTGGTTTTGGGTTTTGTTTTTTTTTTGGTGGCACAATAGTTAAAGCACTCAGCTCCTAACCAAAAGGTAGGTGGTTCCAACCCACCAGCTGTTCCACAAGACACAGATGTCGCAGTCTACTTCCATAAAGACTACAGCCTTGGAAACCCTATGGGTAGTTCAACTCTGTCCTATAGGGTCACCATGGGTTGGGTTGGGTTGGGTTTCAGTTTAGAGATTTAGTGTGAATCCTGATTTTTTGAGCTGGAGGCAAGAGCCATGAAGACCTGGGAAGATGAAGGACACAGGAGAAGGAGCTTTATTCCATGTGCAATTTGCAGGGCGGCTTTGAAAGCTGAATTAAAATTAAAGCTTTCAAGGACTAAAGTTTATTAGTGACTTGGAGGGGGGAGGGTGGGGGAAAGAAGAGTCATTGCTTAGGGACATTAAACTTGTTAAGGGTGATGGAAAAGTTTGGAATTGGGTAGGGGTGATGGCTGCACAGCATAATGAACGTAATTAATGTCACTGAATTGCTCATGTAAAAAACGTTGGAATGACAAATGTTTTATTACATATATATAATAAAATGGTTTATTATATATATCCAAATATATATATTTGTACATAAATGAATGTTTATATATACAAATATACAAATATATATATTTACACATATATATACAAATATATATCCAAATATATATATTTGTACATAAACGAATGTTATACAAATGTTTTATTATATATATATAATTTATATGAGCCCTGATGGGGCAGTGGTTAAGAGCTTGTCTGCTAACCAAAAGATCAACAGTCAGAATCCACCATCCACTCCTTGGAAACCCTATGGGGCAGTTCGACTCCATCCTGTAGGGTTGCTATGAGTCAGAATCAACTCGACCACAATGGGAATATACATACACATACATATATATATATACATATACATACATATGTATATGTTGTTGTTGTTAGGTGCCGTCAAGCTGGTTCCGACTCATAGCAACCCTATGTACAACAGAATGAAACACTGTGCCATCCTCACAATCGTTGCTATATTCAAGTTCATTGTTGCAGCCACGGTGTCAATCCATCTCATTGAGGGTCTTTTTCTTTTTCGCAGATCCTTTACCAGACTTGATGTCCTTCTCCAGGGACCAGTCTCTCCTGATAACATGTCCAAAGTATGTGAGATGAAGTTGCACCATCCTTGCTTCTAAGGAACAAACTGGGTGTACTACTTCCGAGACAGATGTGTTCGTTCTTCTGACAGTCCATGGTATATTCAATATTCTTCGCCAACGCAGTCATTCCAAGGCATCAATTGTTCTTTGGTTTTCCTTATTCGTTGTCCAGCTTTTGCATGCATAGCAGAAAATTTGAAAACACCATGGCTTGGGTCAGGTGCACCTTAGTCCTCAGAGTGACATCTCTGCTCTTGAACACTTGAAAGAGGTCTTTTGCTGCTGATTTGCCCAATGCAATATGTTGTTTGATTTCTCAACTGCTGCTTCCAAGGGCGTTGATTGGGGGTCCAAGTAAAATGAAGTCCTTGACAACTTCAATCTTTTCTCCGTTTATCCTGATCCTGCTTATTGGTCCAGTTGTGAGGATTTTTGTTTTCTTTATGTTGGGGTGTAATCTATACTGAAATAAATATATATGTATAAAATTTATCACAATAAAAAAATTAAGGCTCTTGCAAACATTGCCAACACATTCATATTCTGATCTTCATGATGGATGTGATAAGTGAATTATTGCTAGAGTGAATTCTTGGTAAATTTCTCCCTTTTTGCTCCCACCTTGCCCATAACTATGTCTGCTTCTGTTTTATAAAAACCAGGGCTTTTCTAGAATAAGATGCCCTGGAAACTCACATGTCCTCATTCCACAGGGAAAATTTTTCCAATGCTAGAATACCCAGGGAAGCCCTGGTGGTGCAGTGGTTAAGAGCTCAGCTGCTAACCAAAAGATCGGCAAGTCAAATCCACCTTGGAAATCCTATGGGGCAGTTCTACTCTGTCCTATAGGATCGCTCTGAGTCACGTTCTACTCGGTGACTATAGGTTTGGCTTGTTTTTGGGTTTAGAATACCCAGGAGAAGGAGACTGATAAATCAATCACTAAGAAAACAGTAACAACCCATAGCTAGCAATGTCTGGCCTCATAAGCCTCTCCTTTTTCTAGATTTAACTTTTCAAAAAGAAAAGTCAAAACACAATGTTTTAAAAGGTTGTTGTGTTGTGTGCTATTGGTTGATTCTGACTCATAGCGGCCCTATAGGATAGAGTAGAACTGCCCCATAGGATTTCCTAGGCTGTAATATTTACAGGAGCAGATTGCCAGGTCATACTCCCGTGGGGCCACTGGATGGGTTCAAACTGCTGACCCTTCAGTGAGCAGCTGAGCCCTTGACCATTGTACCACCAAGGCTCCTTGCTTTAAGAGAGGAGGGGCTTATAAACTAAATTGGGAATTCCTGGAGTGTTTATGTAACCCTCTCCTTGTACATAGCGGGCATCTGAGAAAAAGTGTTGAATAAATGTTACATAGGTGTTGCAAGTCTGGATAATTTTATTTTAGTGCAAACGATCAATTAGGATGAGTATTACAAACTGGACAATTATCATTGCTGTTGGTAGCTGCTGTTGAGTCAGCCCCTGACTCATGGCGAACCCATGCACAATGGGATCAGACCATTGTGCTCCAAAGTGTTTTCATTGGCCGATTTTTGGAAGTAGACTGACAGGCCTTTCTTCTTAGTCTGTCTTAATCTGGAAGCTATTCTGAAACCTGTTCAGCACCATAGCAACACACAAGTCTCCACTGACAGAGGGGTGGTGGCTGCACATGAGATGCAATGGCCAGGAATTGAACCGGGGCGTCCCACATGGAAGGTGAGAATTCAACCACCGAGTCATCACTGCCCTCTGGACAACTATTAGTACTCCTCAAAATTATCTATTTAATCAAGTTAAGAGTAATTTCAAAAATGTACTGCTGGTTAATTCACAAATATTTGAAAAGATTGCCACTTATTTCTCACTAACTTACAGTGAAATCATAATAAACCAAAGAGAGCTCAGTTTGAACATAGAGGTGATTTTAGTTGAGATTTAGCTTCACCCAGAGCCATATTTATTAATCATCTGCCCCATCACAGACATTGGCCAAAGTTTGATCTTGAGTCATAGAGCATATATATTGATTTATGAGTCTGTGTTAGATTGTTTCCCAAGCAGAAAAATTGTATTCAGAATTCAATCTCTAAATCCCAAAACTTTCTATCAGGAGTCCCAGCAAATGTTGGTGGTGGAGGTAATGAGCCATGCAAATAAAATCCCCTTTGTGAAAAAATCGGCCTGGCGATCAAACAGTAGCCTGACCTGGGTGAGCTTAGTTCATGAGAGGTTGGGTTCTCTAGATGGTGAAGCTTTGCCAATATGTTTGTGGCTAGAAATAGTGGACTTTTTTCCCCCGGAATTTGAAAATCTTATGTATTAAGGAGCCCTGGTAGTGCAATGGTTAACACTCAGCTGCTAACCAAAAGGTTGGAGGTTTGAACCCACTAGCGGCTCTGCAGAAGAAAGACCTGGCGATCTGCTTCCCTAAAGATGACAGCCAAGAAAACCCTATGTGGCAGTTCTGCTCTGTTAAATGGGGTTGCTATGAGTCAAAAGTTGACTCGATGGAACTTAATTGTTATCTGGACAATTATTAGTACTCCTCAAAATTATCTATTTAATCAAATTAAGAGTAATTTCAAGAGTGTACTATTGCTTAATTCACAAATATTTGAAAAAATTGCCACTTCTCACTTGCTTACAGTGAAATGGTAATAAACCAAGAAGAGCTCAGTTTGAACACAGAAGTGATTTTAGCTGAGATTTAAATATATCCTCATTAAGACCCACATTTATTAATGATCTGTATCAACATTAACAACAACAGCATCTTATGTATCAGTTTCCCATGGCTGCTGTAACAAATTACCACAAACATGGTCGCTTGAAACAACACAGACTTATTTTTCTACAGTTCTGGAGGCCAGAAGTCTGAAATCAGTTTCACTGGGCCAAAAATCAAGGTATCCGCAGCCCACCTTCCCTTCAGAGGCTCCAGTAGGGAATCCATTTCCTCACCTTTTTCAGCTTCTAGTGGCTGCCTGTATTCCTTGGCTGGTGGTCCCTTCCTCTGTCTTCAAAGATCCTCACTCCAATCTCTGCTTCTGTCATTACATAGCCTTCTCCTCTACTGTCCAGTCTCCCTCTGCCTCCCTCTTAGGATTATGTTTAGGGATCAAGCAGATAATTCAGATAATCTCCCCATCTTGATAGCCTCAACTTAATCACACCTGCAAAGTCACTTTTACCATATATGGTAATATTCACAGGTTCCAGGATTGGGGACCTGGGTATCTTTGGGTGCCACTGTTCAGCCTACCACATCATAGAATACACATTATTAAATCTGACCAGGATCATCACTGTATTCTTTTTAAAAACAATGACAGTTAATTCTCGTTATTTGCGGTACTTACGTTCTATGAAGTCGCCATGAGCACTGAATTAGCAAATACCATACCAGTCTTGCTCCACCTCAGCTGGGAATGTGTGAGTCGGGCAACTCAAGTTTTTGTTCCCGAATGGCAGTGAAAGGGCTGCGAGTATTGATTTGAGGGTAACAAGTAAACTTTAGCAGGTAGGCAAATTTGCAAATATTCTTGCTGCCATTGTTAGGCGCCGTGAAGTCCTTTCCAACTCATAGCGACCCAATGTACAACAGAATGAAACACTGCCCAGTCCTGCGCCATCCTCACAATCCTTATGCGTGAGTCCGTTCTTGCAGCCACTGTGTCACTCTATCTCCTTGAGGGTCTTCCTCTTTTTCACTGACCCTCTACTTTACCAAGCATGATGTCCTTCTCCAGGGACTGATCCCTCCTAATAACATGTTCAAAGTATGTGAGATGTAGTCTTGCCATCCTTGCTTCCAAGGAGCATTAGTTGTACTTCTAAGACAGATTTGTTTTCTTTTGGCTGTCCATGGTATATTCAATATTCTTCACCCACACCACATTTCAAAGGCGGCAATTCTTCTTCGGTCTTCCTTATTCATCGTCCAGCTTTCGTATGCATTTGAGGCAACTGAAAATACCATGGCTTGGGTCAGGTGCACCTTAGTCTTCAAGGTGACATCTATGGTCAACTTTAATAGATCCTGCTGAATAGTTTTCAAAAGTAGTTGTATAAATTTACTAACCTACCAGCACTCTATGTGTGTTCCAGTTGCTCCACATTCTTGCCAACATCTGGTATTGCCAGTCTTGTCTTTATTAGCCATACTGGTGAATGTGTAATGATATTTCATTGCAATTTTTATTGCATTTCCCTGATGACTAATTAGTTTGAGTGACTCTTCATAAGTTTATGGGCTATTTGGTTTCCTCTTAATGAAGTGCCTGTTCATGCCTTTTGCTTATTGTTCTGTTGGGATGTTGATCTTGTTTTTACTGGTTTAAAGAGGTTCTTTATATATTCTGGAAACGATTCCTTTATCAAATATATGCAGTGCAAATATCATCTCCTCTGTGGCTTCCTATTGACTTTCTTAATAGTGCCTTTTAATTAACAGAAGTTCTTAATTTTAATCTAGCTCAGTTTATCAAACTCCTTTTATGGTTAGTGTCCTTTTAGGTCCACTTGTGTCATTTTATAAAATCCTTGCTGGCTCCAAGGTCAGATGGATGTTCTTCTAGGTGGTCATCTAGGTATACAACCCACCTGGAATTGATTTTTGTGTATGGCGTAAGAAGCTAAGATTCATTTTTTTTAAAAAAAACATTGTGTTGTTGTTGTTGTTAAGTGCTGTTGAGTTGGTTCTGACTCATAGTGACCCTATGTACAATAGAACGAAACACTGCCCAGTCCTGGACCATGCTCACAATCATTGTTATGCTTGAGTCCAGTGTTGCACCCATTGTGTCAATCCGTCTCGTTGAGGGTCTTCCTCTTTTTCATTGACCCTAAAAGCATATAGCTATTCAATTAACCCAGCACCATTTATTGAAAATGCTATCTTTTCCCTTTTTCTCACTACTCTTCAACGTCACCTTTGTCATAAATTGAGTAAATGTATCTATGTCTATATCTAAATCTGTATCTGTGTTTGTATCTGTATCTATATCTATATATCTGTTTCTGGACTTTCTATTCTGTTTCGCTAGATGTAATTTGACTTAGTAAAAATAAAGAATTGTAAACTTTCTTGCACTGGAGTCTTGGAGCACGTTCACATCATTAGAATAATTTTGTTCTGTTCGGAACATGTCTAAAGAGTATTCTGTCTTAGTCATCTAGTGCTGCTATAACAGAGATACCACAGGTGGATGGCTTCAACAAGGAGAAGCTTATTCTCTCATAGTCCAGTAGGCTACAAGTCCAAATTCAGGGTGTCAGCTCCAGGGGAAGCCTTTCTCTTCTCTGTTGGCTGTGGAGGAAGGTCCTTGTCATCACTCTTCCTTTGGTCTGGGAGCATCTCCGCGCAGGAACCTCAGATCCAAAGGATGCGCTCTGCTCCTGGCAGTGCTTTCTTGGTGGTGTGAGGTTCCTGTGTGTCTCTGCTCACTTCTCTCTTTTATATCTCAAAAGAGATTGGTTTAAGACACTATCCAATCTTGTAGACCTCATCAGTATAATTGCCCCTAATCCATCTTATTACATCATAGTGATTGAGTTTTCAACACATAGGAAATGATATCAGATTACAAAATGGTACACAATCATACAATACCGGGAATCATAACCCAGCCAAGCTGACAGATATTTTGGGGGGACACATTTCAGTCCATGACAGTACTTTAACTTGTTTCCTTATGTAAGATGAAGTCTGTAAATTAATCCCAATTAGAGCCCCTATTGTTTTGCCAGGTGTTAGGAAACAAGCCAGTAACAATATGGGGGTAGAATGTTCTGTGGGAGGCTCTGCCAGAGAGAAGTGAGGAGTGTACCTGCTCCAGGAAAGGGGTTCCCCCCGTGGGTGCTGGCCTTTTCTACATCACTCCTCTTCCTATTATATCCTAGCCTATTTCTCCCTGGGTCAAGATAACCTCAGTGTTTCCCTGAGCTGTCCTCTAAACCCTACCTGCCCACTTTAATCTGTATCCCTTGGCTCACTTTGGGTGCCTCTCGTGCATGTGTTTTTGGTCTATACTAAGTTTATCCCCCAGCTTCATATTTTCTAAAAAGCCTCTTCTAATTATGCTAGCCCTTATTGATCTTCCTCTCCTTCAAACCCTACCTATGCTATTATCTCTGAATCACTTGTGTTGGCCTTCGTATCATTACTAAATATTTCACAGGTGTTTGTCTTGTCTCTCAAGCCAGAAGCCCAGCTCTGCAGGAGGTCAAGTCCCTCTGTGACTCAAAGCAGCTGCTCAATAAATATTTCATCTGAGACGGACAAAAGAGTGGGCATCGAGGCAGGTAGTGGTGTGACTTGCTTTGGGATGCTGAGAAGCAGAGGGATGGCTGCTGCCCTTAGGGAATTCAGACCCCTTATGCAGGTACCCTGCAGCCATGTGACCCAGAACGTTGGTTTTGCCTTACCAAGAACTGCCCTCAACGCTTGCTTCAGGTTTCCAAATGTTTAAATCAGAAAAGACGCCAGCTGTTACACAGGGCAGAGTGGGGTGGGATTCGGGTGAGGAGAGGACAACTCCGTTCTGAATCAGAATTCTTTTTTTTTTTAGCTGAAACAGAAGCCAACACTGGCATTTCCCTTCCACATGAGAGTGAGCCTACGACCACTGAAGCTGTCAGAATAGGAGGGAGGGATGTGCCCCAGACATCACCGTCTCGGGGCTGCTCAGCGATGTGTCATTTGCATAGGTACACTGCACACTTGCCGATGGGGTGTCTTTAAATAGATGCTACACAAGATCTGTGTGATATGTTTTCAACATAATGTCACGATGACTATGCTGACTGGCTGGTATGCTAGAGAAAGCTGTGGAGTTGCAGGTAAAGTGAGAAAAATATGGAAAGACTTTCTGGTTGTTTTGGGGATTTTTGTCACTGGTCTCTAACAGATGTTTTTGGATTTTTGTCTCTTGTCTTGATAGATATTTTCTACTTAACTTCCCTGAGGTTTCTAGCAGAAGGGGAAGAGTGATCCATAGTCTGTTTTCCCTTCTTGAAAACAGTTTCCAAGACTTGAGAAGTTGAGGAAGTAAATATCAATAACTCAGTTTCTTTTTATTTGGTGATTTCTAATAAGTGTGCCAGCTCGTTAGTCTTTCTCTCTCTGTAAGCTCTGGGAGAAGGTCCTTGTCATCAATCTTTCCCTGATCTAGGAGCTTCTCAGTACAGGGACCCCGAGTCCAAAGGAGGTGCTCACTCCCTGCTCTTCTTTCTTGGTGGTGTAAGGTCCCCATCCTGTCTGCTCACTTCTCTCTTTTATATCTCAAAAAAGATTGACTCATAAAACAGCCTAATCCTGTAGATTGAGTCCTGCCCCATTAACATAACTGCCTCTAATTCTGCCTCATTAACATCGTAGAGGTAGGATTTACAACACATGGGATAATCACATCAGCTAACAAAATGGTGGACAACCACACAGTACTGGGAATCATGGCCTAGCCAAGATTGGCAGGTAAGATGGCAGGTAAACTGTTAGCTCACGTCCCAAGAACTGCAGGTCAGTTGCAAGATCCAGAGCAGACAAAAGCCAGCAAGCTTTGCCAGAAATTCCAAGGAAACTTCCTTTCAACTGGTTGGTGGCTCACAACAGATCTCATCATGGAGGTGACCGCATTATATCAGATCTCATTCTGGCAGTGATTACTTCATTAAGTAGTTGCCAAACTGCATCATAACTGCCAAACTGCTGAGAATCACGGCCTAGCCAATTTTACACACAACCTCAACCATCACACTGCATATACCCTTAAATCCTGCTACCCCCTTATCATTTACCACCTTGGACCAAACTCATCATTCCTTGAATGAACCTTGAACTCTGCTTTCTCATATTGGCCCCTCTTCAGAAGTTCAGAATCCTTCTGACAACATTGAAAGGCTTCATCTTGAAGTCTTCCACATCTGAATTGCCTTCTGCCAGACAGAATTATGCACTCCTCTCTGTGTTCCCTTAACAACGTAACCATGCCATTTCCCCCATCTTAGTGTGCTTGCCCATTGCTATCCATCCATCTCTCAATTCCTTTATAGACCCATTGATCCAACCATTTATCTTTTTTCTTTCTTCTCATTTATCTATACATCTGTTTATCCGCCTCTCTATCCATCCATCTATGGAAGAAATATTTATTGAAGACTTTATATGTACCTAACCCTATCGGTTCCTGGGTGGTGCTAATGGTTTATGCTCTACGGCTAATATAAAGGTAGGCAGTTCAAACTTACCCAGTGGCACCATGGAAGAAAGACCTGGTGATCTGCTTCCATAAAGATTACAGCCAAGAAAACCCTGTGGAGCACAGTTGTACTCTGTAAGACATGGGGTCACTATGAGTCAGAATCAACTCGACAGCAATGGGTTTGGTTTTTATGCACGTAACCTTGGGTTTGATCTTATATAGATCAGACTGATTTCATTCTGTTCCAGGGCCACAGAGTAGAAGGTCAATTCCAGAAAACCATCCCAAGAGCGTGGCTCTTAATCCCATGGTACGTGTTGGACTGCTGCAACCTCTTCTCAGTATCAGTTCTTGTTACTTGCCCCATTGATGAAGAAGGAGATGAGAGATAGATGTTTGGACTAAATTTAGGCCACAGAATCCAGGAATTCTGGCTCCTGCTTTTTTGGCCCAGTGAACACCTAGAATAAGTACAGTGGAGCCAAGTTCAGAACGATCAGTGACAACAGCGATTTTAGCTTTGGAATGGTTATAAATGTGGGGACTCATGTATATTTCTTCATCAAACTGATAGTCATATCTCTCTTGGTAGTCTTAAGAGAAAATGGATTTTGGTAAAATAGGGGGAGAAACTTCAGAAAGTAACGCCAAGCAATCAGACACAGAAAACAAACGACACAGACATTCGGGCATTTCTGACTCATAGTTCTTCCTTAGATGCCCTCCATCATGGAAATAGAAAAGATTGTGATACAGTTTTCGACTCTGCTTTGAAATTTTCTTTATAGGAAGTGATTCTCATTCTAACTCATAAGGTGACATCTTAACAGCCATACTCCTCATAATACATTTGCTGGCTCCTGCTAACACTTGTCACACCACAAAGGTCCTGCGTCACTTGAAATAGAAGAAGTGTTTCTTCTCCATTAATTTCCAAGCTCCCTATGAGAATTATATGCCTGTGGTTGTTAAGAATTAAAGGCTCAGTCTTCATAGCAGCAATTCCAGGCTGGATTAACAGATACCGGCATTTTCTCTAAAAGGCAGGTCGTTTCATTCTTTGATTCTCTGACTTCCTCCCGTCACGTACACCTATAATCAAGTGGTGTCCAGCTCATTTACCTCTTCTCCAGCGAGGGTGACTGCTCTGACTATTCCATTCATTAGGTGAGAAGTGAGAAAAATGCACACTTCATTTGCTTTGTGGCCGTTGCCTTATTTTCCTTCTTTTGGTTTAAAGAGAACCAATAAACCTTCATCTTCAAGATTTCAGAGGAGTTCTTTCCATCTAGCTGATTCTCGAATGCTTTTAAATAGAAAAAAGGACTGAAAACAGGCTGCCATTTGGGTGATTTGCAAGCTCTCTGAAATGACTGTTTTTCTGCTTCGCAGACTCAGTGATTGACAGCACCCCCCTCCAGATAGTCAGCTGATTGGGACTGGCCGGATGGCGCTGTGCAAAATTATATGAGTCTTTTTTCTTTTTTTAAATGTCAGTTACTAATGAATGAAAACGAGAACTAATTTTTCATGGGCTAGTAGTCTTGCCTATCTTCAGAGTACCTGC
Source organism: Trichechus manatus latirostris (assembly GCF_000243295.1). Classification (NCBI taxonomy): domain Eukaryota; kingdom Metazoa; phylum Chordata; class Mammalia; order Sirenia; family Trichechidae; genus Trichechus; species Trichechus manatus. The sequence continues at coordinate 12,414,748 of NW_004444008.1, forward strand.
TGAGCTTATCGACTTTGCAAATAACATTTACTCTCTCTCTCTTTTTTTTTTTTCCTTTGCCATCCCTGGCCTCTCTGAAATTTTAGTTTTTCACAGTTTTAGCCCTTCCTCAAGTCTAACTTTCTTTGGTAAGACCATATCAACTAGCCAAAGCTAGAATATGAGAGAAGTCTTTGCAGATGAGGTTCAGTGGTCATAGTCAGCAAGTGGACCTCATCTGCAAAGACCAGGGCCCAAGGTTTGCACACAGCCCCTTCTGCCCCCTTGCTGTGTCCAGCATGAGACGCTACTGACCTAAGGCCACTGCAGCCCATCTCCCCTCCCTGTAGACAAGGGTTTCTTGGCCCAGCACTAGTGGCATTTTGGGCCAGATAATTCTTTGTGGTGGGGAGTTGTCCTGTGCATTGTAAGATGTTTGGCAACATCCCTGGCCTCTATCCACTGTTCGCTGTTGTTAGGTGCCGTTGAGTCAGTTCTGACTCACAGCAACCGTATGCACAACAGAACGAAACACTGGCAGGTCCTGCACCATCCTCATGATCTTTGTTATGCTTCAGCCCATTGTTACAGCTGCTGTGTCAATCCATCTCACTGACGGTCTTCCTCTTTTTGGCTGACCCTCTACTTTACCAAGCATGATGTCCTTCTCCAGGGACCAGTCCCTCCTGATAACATGTCCAAAGTATGTGAGACATAGTCTTGCCATCTTTGCTTTTAAGGAGCATTCTGGTTGTACTTCTTCCAAGACAGATTTGTTCGTTCTTCTGGCAGTGCATGGTATATTCAATATTCTTCGCCAACACCGTAATTCAAAGGTGTCAATTCTTCTTTGGTCTTTCTTATTCGTTGTCCAGCTTTCACATGCATATGAGGTAATTGAAAACACCATGGCTTGGGTCAGGTGCACCATCCACTTGATGCCAATAACACTGCTTTCTCAGTGGTGACAACCAGAAATGTCTCAGTTGTTGGCCCCCAACTCATGGTGACCTCATGTACAATGGAACAACACGCTGCCCAGTTCTGTGCCATCCCCATGATTGGTTGCAGATCAGACTGTTGAACTCTAAAGGATTTTATTGGCTGATTTTCAGAAGTAGATCACCAGGTCTTTCTTCCTTCTCTGTCTTAGTCTGGAAGCTCTGCTGAGACCTGTTTAACCTCATAGCAACACACAAGCCTCCACTGACAGATAAGTGGTGGCTGTGCATGAAGTGCATTGGCTGGGAATGAAACCTGGGTCTCCAGAGTGAAAGGCAAAAATTCTACCACTGAGCCACCACTCCCCCATAAGAATACCTCTAGACATTGCCAAATGTCCACTGGGAAATAGGGGCAAAACTGTCATCAGTTGAGAACCATGACGGTAGATGCCTTTTCCTCTGCAATCCTTGAATGAACATTCCCAGAGGAAAGTTGGGATAAATGGGGGAAAAAAGAGCAGAAGGGGAAGGAAATTGGGAAGAAGATGTACTCCAGGGTGCTGCAGCCTCTACTGAGACCTGATCTAAGAGAGTCACTGGTTGTCAACCTTGGGTGCATGTTGGAATCATCTGGGGAGCTTTAAAAACATCCACTCTCTGAGCCCTGGCTCCAACATTCTGATGTAATTGGTTTGAGGATGTGCCTGGCATCAATAATTTTTTTCTTCTTAAGTTTCTAAGGTCACTTCAATGTACAGCCAGAGGTGATGATACTATAAGCTATGCTACTGGTATTGCAAATACCAGTAGGGTGGCCCATGGTAGATAAGTTTCAGCAGAGCTTGCAGACTAAGACAGTCTAGAAAGAAAAGCCTGGAGATCTGCCTCCTAAAACTAGCCAGCAAAAATCCTGTGGATCACAACAGAATATTGTCTGACACAGTGCTTGAAGATGAGCCCCCTAGGTGGGAAGTCACTACACAATGGCTGCAACAATGGACTTACACATACTAATATCGTAAAGACGGTGCCAGAATGGGCAATGTTTTGTATTGTTGCACATGGGTGTTATGGATTGAATTGTGTTCCCCCGAAGTGTGTAGGAATCGAAACCCCTACACCTGCGGATGTTATCCCATTTGCGAATAGGGTGTTTCTTTTATGTTAATGAGGCCGTATCAGTGTAGAGCATGTCTTAAACCTAACCACTTTTGACATATAAAAAGAGCAGACTAGACCCAGAAGCAAGGAAGATACTTGTCACATGGAGATCTCCAAGGAATGCTGAGAAGAATGGCAGAGAAGCCGAGACAAGGATCTTCTCCCAGAGCTGACAGAGAGAGCCTTCCCCTAGAGATGGCGCCCTGAATTCAGACTTTGAGCCTCCTGAACAGTGAGAAAATAAATTTCTGTTTGTGAAAGCCACCCACCTATGGTATTTCTCTTATAGAAGCTCTAGGGGACTAAGACAATGGGGTTGCCATGAATCAGAGCCCACTTGTCAGAAACTAGGAACAACAACAGAGGTGAGAACCACAGGTTAAGAGAGCAGACTGATGCCCACCGGGAGGCAGTGCTCAGGCCTGCAGCTGCTATCTCAGTTTTATATATGTTTACAATAACCAGAGCTTGGCATCTCTGTAAGCTATGCTATTGAGGGATCTACTTGGCCCTCCCTGATAAATGTGCACCCACCACTAAAGGAAAAAGCAGAGCATCACATGGGGCTCTTGTACCTGTGGCTTCTTCTTCCCTGGCACAGGAATCTCCCCTGGGCTTAGACAAATGCACACACTTGCCTGCCCACAAAAGAATGAGAACGAGCATCTGTTGAGGTGGGCTGAAGAAGTCCACTGTTGACTTGACATTATAGCCTGCTTTTTTGACTGGTTAAGCCTTCATGTGGTTAATTGAAGGGGTCCTTGATGGCCCACATGAAACTAGTAACACTTTGAGAATAGAATGATACTTGTTAAGAAAAATGCTGGGCCAGAGTATGGAGGTAACGTTGGAGATTCAAGGGAGATAAGGCCAGAGAGGTGGGTGGGGGACATGGTAGGAAGGGTGAGTATCGGGTCTGACTTTTTTTTTTTTTTTAACATAATTTGGTCCACAATAAGAAAACGCTGATCTATGAGACCAGAATAAATGGATGATGCCCAGTTACTATTACTGAATGTTTAGATCAAGGATAGATCTTGATCAAAAGGAGGGAAAATGTGGAACAGAACTCCAAATTCTTATAGGAAACCAGGCTTACTGGATACTCTGAGACTGAAGGAATCTGAATCTCTCGCCTAGAAATAACCTTTAAGCCTCGAAACAAAGCTGTCGCATGGTGTCATCTTTAAACTAAACAACAATTTACCTCATTTAATAAAGAATGTAAGCCTTGAGCATCATGCTGTTTTAAAGAATTATCTATGTGAGATCACTTGGACAACAGAAACTCTAAAATGGTTGCAGCAGTGCATCCACAGAGAACTGACAGAAATTCTAGCTGGATTCGGAAGAGGACATGGAATGAGGGATATCATTGTTGCTGTCTGATGGCTCTTGGCTGAAAGCAGAGAATACCAGAAAGATGTTTATGTGTTTTATTGACTATGCAAAGGCATTCGACTATGTGGATAATAACAAATTATGGATAACATTGTGAAGAATGGGAATTCCAGAACTCTTAATTGTGCTCATGAG
>NW_004444008.1:12418541-12484654 GCF_000243295.1 Trichechus manatus latirostris
GGACATAAAGTGATACTCGTGAGGAGTGTGCCTCTTAGCTCAAGTAGATACAAGAGATTAAATGGGCAGCTTCTGTCCAGAGGTGAGATGGGAAGTCAGAGAGGGTTAGGAGCTGGTTGAATGGACATGGGGACTGACGGGTGGAAAGGAGGAGTGGGCTGTCACAGTATGGCGAGAGCAATTAGGGTCACATAACAATGTATGTATAAATTTTTTTATGGGAAAAAATAAAAAAAAATAAAAAATAAAATGCCAATACCTACACCTCACCCCAAGAGCTCTGTTTCCTTAGGTCTGGGAGGTGGGGATTGGGAGCCATGTTTTACCCAGGGCTCCCAATGGTTCTGGTTTGTATTCAGGTTTGGGAACCACAGCCTCAGCAGACTATGGGGATAATGCACTCTAGCTGGTAAACCAATCCCAGAGACTTCATGTGCTAACTCCTCAGTCACCTCCCAGAGGCATAAATAAGGTATGGTAGGTAGGGTGTGTGCCCTGAGTACTGCGTGAGGTGGGATGCCAAAGAGCAGTTTCTATGGGCCATCACAATTTCCATTGCCAGCTGTGAGAGATCATTCAGCAATTTAAAATTAATTGCCATACATGCTATTTTCGATAGACAGGCCCCCGCCCGTTCCTAGGAAACAAAATCGCCTGTGCCACTTAAGAAGCCTTTCTGAGCTTCAGGAGTGAGGCCATTTGGAGAACTCAGTCTCTGTGGAGAGGACCATACAGGAGGTCGCATGGATGGCCCAGAAGAGCTTTCGCTCTTTCTCAAACTCTACCAGTGAGGTGGTCTATCTGTGGGCACGTTCATGTTCATTTCTGGATAGAATTCTGTTTGTGTGTGTTTTTATCCACCCCCATCTCCCTTCTCCAAGTGGCCTAGGTCAGCAGGAAGTGGAAACTCGGGAAATTTTGGTATCTGCTGAGCATTGGGCAGGCTGAGGAATTGGTAAGGAACGTTTTAGTTAAACAATTCATTTTATATGGAAATGCATGTTGAGAGAAACTCCTATAAGAGTTCTATTGGGAAATTCTAATAATAATAATAATAAACACCTTACTGTTTCTGTACTGGGCATTTTAACACAGCAATAAGGCAATGGTGCGGGGCAGGCAGCAGTGATTTGGCTGATGCCGACAGGCTCCCCCATCCCAAAATATCTCCTTCACTGGCTGGACTCCATATCAGAAATGCCAGTACTGAACACTAAATATTTTGTTTTAAGTTACACCTTCTATTTATTCACTTAAATATTATATCTGACTCCAGGCAGCAGAATGCGCATGCTGATGACGTGTCCTAGATTACTGATCTCTACAGTTCAGTTCCTTCAACTCCATAAGCCATTGAAGTGTCTGGAAAACCCCAGTGGGTGAGGATTCAAACACCATCTCTCAGAGGACTCTGGGCAACTTGAAATAGCCCAGAACTCTGTGTCTTGATTTTATTTTGGAAACCATGATTACCACAAAATGACACAGAGCAGAATACATAAGATAATTCTAGACTTCACCTCATATCACAAAATGAGTAGTTGACAAATGTGCCTGAGGCTTTTGTCCCTGGTAGGGCAGAGGTGGGACTCACGCTCTGTGGCAATCTGATTTTTAGTTTTTCAGGAGACCAGTGTGTTTTTAGTCCCTAAAACACATACCACACTTTCGCTTCTTTAACTGGATTCTACACTTCCCACACACTGTCTTTTTATTTTTATTTTTTTACCAAAAAGAATATTGTGTTCCCTGCTCTCTTGGTATCCACATTAGAGGAAAAGCAGCATGCTGTCAAACAGGGGTGACTATTAATAAATTCTGGATAACAAGCACACAGCTCAACCCAAGTCTCCCTCAGGGAAATAGAAGGGATAGAAGAAAATAATGCCATATTGCAGGGAGGAAGGGAGGTCTCAGCTAACCCATCACATAAACATTAAAAATAAAATTAGAATAGACGTCCTATTATGCCTCAGCTAGGTAGAAGCAAAATAAATTGAAAAGCGTGATCCCAAGCCCCCATGGCTTAACTCTAAAGAGCAGCCTCTTTCATTTCATCTGGTAGAAATATCCCTCCTAAAGGCCAGTATAGCTCCAGGGAATGGGGGGCCTCAGTTCCTCCTCCTCAGGCCAGTGTGGCCCCAAACAGCCAACAGTCAGTGACAAGGTCAGATCCCAGGGCTCACCCTGGGATTTGGTGCTGGGGAATTCTGGAATAAGTAGGACTGGTTGAATTTCCAGCTGGGATGAATTGAGTCAATGTGTAAGTTTAAGATTCTATGATGTTGGCAGGGCCCGACTTGCCGAGTTACAAAGTCCAGCTCTACCACTTACTAGCACCTACAAGTTACATAACTTCATGGTGCCTCAGTTTAATCGTCTTTAGAAAGGGCATGTACCAGAAGATGTTTACCTGTGTTTTATTGACTACGCAAAGGCATTTCACTGTGTGAATCATAGCAAATTATGGCTAACATTGCGAAGAATGGGAATTCCAGAACACTTAGTTGTACTCATGAGAAACCTGTACGTAGACCAAGAGGCAGTCGTTTGAACAGAACAACGGGATACTGCGTGGTTTAAAGTCAGGAAACTTGTGCTCAGGGTTGTGTACTCTCACTGTACTTACTCAATCTGTATGTTGAGTAAATAATCCAAGAAGCTGAACTATATGAAGAAGAATGGGGTATCAGGATTGGAGGAAAGCTCATTAACAACCCGTGATATGCAGATGACACCATCTTGCTTGCTGAAAGTAAAGAGGACTCGAAGCGCTTACTGATGAAGATCAAAGACCACAGCCTTCAGTATTAATTACACCTAAACATAAAGAAAACAAAAATCCTCACAATTGGACCAATAAGCAACATCATAACAAATGGAGAAAATATTGAAGTTGTCAAGGATTTCATTTTACTTGGGCCCACAGTCAATGCCCATGGAAGCAGTAGTCAAGAAATCAAAGTATTGCACTGGGCAAATGTGCTGCAAAAGACCTGTTTCAAGTGTTCAAAAGCAAGATGTCATTTGGAGGACTAAGCTATGCCTGACCTATGCCATGGTATTTTCAATTGCCTCATATGCATGAGAAATCTGGACAATGAATAAGGAAGACCAAAGAACTGATGCCTTTGAATTATGGTGTTGGCAAAGAATATTGAAGGTATCAAAGACTGCTAGAAGAAAGAACAAATCTATATTGGGAGAAGTATAGCCAGAATGCTCATTAGAAGCAAGGATGGTGAGACTTCATCTCACATACTTTGGACATGTTATCAGGAGGGACTAGTCTCTGGAGAAGGACATCATGCTTGGTAAAGTAGAGGGTCAAGGAAACAGAGGAAGACCCTCAATGAGATGGAATTATACAGTGGCTGCAACAATGGGCTCAAACACAGCAATGACAGTGAGGATGGTGCAGGACTGGGCAGTGTTTAGATCTGTTGTACATAGGATTGCTATGAGTCGGAACTGACTTGATGCCACCTAACAACAACAACAGGTTGCATAACCTCTCGGTGCCTCAGTTTACTCATCTGTAGAATGGAGGTAAGATAGAGTCTGCTTTATAGATTTGTTGGGCGGTTTACCTGAGTTAGTGCATGTAAAATCTTAGAACAGTGCTGAGCAGGGAGTAGATGCTTACGACTATTAGTTGCTATTATTATTTTCATCAGTTAAGAAACCCTGTACCACATTTTATTAAGAATCAACATGATTCAGTGGAAAGAGCCTTGGGGTCCAGTCTGGGAATCCATGGTCCAATGTCTGCTCTGCCCCAAGCCTGGATGTGAGCCTGGGTGTTTTCTCTGACCTTCTGGATACCACTTTGTTGAGTATTGATGCCTGGCTGATGAGTAGATTCCCTTGGATTGTTGTGAAGATAATACGAGACTCTAAATGCCCACGGCTCATAGTAGATCTAACAAGTTATAATGTTCTGCTTTCAGTTGTAGGGTGTCCTTTGACTAACATTTCTTTCCTTCCTGCCAAGTGTATCAAATCTAATTTTGCTTTTCAGGTGTCTAATTGGATTGCAGAAGCTCAGACACTGAGATGTTAACTCTTTGGGTCACGCCCCTGTTTAGTTCGTTGTGCCCCCTAGTTACTGAAACTAACACTTCTCAGATAATTAGAAATTTAATGAGCTAGATAAAACCCATTGCTGTCGAGTCATTTCCGACTTATAGCGACCCAATAGGACAGAGTAGAACTGCCCCATAGGGTTTCCAAGACTGTAATCTTTACTGGAGCAGACTGCCACGTCTTGCCATGGGGGCTTCTCAGGCAGGAAAATTTGTGGTTGTTGTAAGGTGTCATCTAGTCATTCCAACTCATAACAACCTTATATACAACAAAATGAAACGCTGCCTGGTCCTGCGCCATCCTCACAATCGTTGCTATGTTTGAGCCCATTATTGCAGCCACTGTGTCAATCCATCTCATTGAGGGTCTTCCTCTTTTTCACTGGCCCTCTATCTTACTGAGCATGATGTTCTTCTCCAGGAACTGGTCCCTCCTGATAATTTGTCCAAAGTATGTGAAATGAAGTCTCACCATCCTTGCTTCTAATGAGCATTCTGGCTATATTTCTTCCAAGACAGATCTGTTCTTTCTTTTGGTAGTCCATGGTGTATTCAATATACTTTGCCAACACCACAATTCAAAGGCATCAACTCTTCTCCAGTCTTCCTTATTCATTCTCAGCTTTGGCATGCATATGAGGTGATTGAAAAGTCCATGGCTTGGGTCAGGCGCACCTTAGTCCTCAAAGTGACGTCTTTGCTTTTGAACACTTTGGAGAGGTCTTTTGCTGTAGATTTGCCCAATGCAACACGTCATTTGAAGTTTTCTAGGCTGCAATCTTTACCGGGGGTGGAAGAGAAGGAAGGAAATGTGAGCTGCAGGTGGAGGAGATGCTCTAAGTCTATGGTCAAGTCATTTGAGGTGGTGTTGATGCTGGGCATTTGGTAGACGTTGTCCAGACTTGCTGATCCTAAGAATCACTTGGGCTACTTGTCCAAAAATTTTTTCAAACTAAGAAGGGAAAACCAAAAAACAACTTCTTGGGTACTGTACTAGACTTGTTATTTGCCATCAAGTCAGCTTCAACAGGATTAGAGATACTGTGCTTTTTAGGGGGTGGGGGAATGGGGAGTCCCTGTGTGGTGCAAACTGTTAAGTTCTGGACTACTAACTGCAAGGTTGGCGGTGCGAACCCACCCAGAGATGCCTTGGAAGAAAGGCCTGGAGATCTACTTCTGAAAGGTCACAGCCATGGAAAACCATATGGAGCTGTTCTACTCTGAAAAACATGAGGTGACCATGAGTCAGGATCAACTTAGGCAACTGGTTTGTTTTTTGGTTAGGAGCTAACTATGCGGCAAGGTGGTTTTAGAGAAGTTGCTTTTCTGATAACGGTGGGTATTCCATTGGAAGTGCTGGCTAGAAAGTTGGATTTGTGGTACAGGGATATAAGGGAGAGTCAGAGATAGAGATTAGAATTGGCCCTTTCCTGGTGATGGGGGTAGGATACTATATTTGCAGCAGGATATTGACTGAGCTAAGCAAATGAAGAAAGAGAAAAGGGTAGAATGCTCCTCAGACCCTAGTTTACACTATGCTCCTGCATGGAAGGAAAGCATCTAAAACTGCTGATGCAGCCCGAAGCAGAGCGGGTCAACAGTGACGAGTCGTGTTTACTTACAGGCTCCTCCGGTGAGCCCTGGTCCTACCGGCAATTTACCTGCCATCTCACATGCATCAGCTAATTCCCTGCACGTACTGTGTCTTGGGCTTGCTTTGTTCCCAATAAATCTTTTTTCCCCCTCAGCAAAATAGAACAGAGTTGACAAGAAGTTCTGATAATTACTCCTGGAACAATAAATCACTCTGCAGCTGAGCTGTGTTAACACTGCGTGGGGCCTGAACATGTTTCAAGGGAAACCCTCTCCAGACAGATGGACCCGAGCGCTGTGATTACAGCTCAAACGGACACACAAAGAGGTCACTTACAGGCTGGAGGTGACTGGCCGGCTGTCAGGGGCAATGAAGGAGCAGCCACTGTGGGGTTGCTTGAGACAGAGAGAGACTCCGCTCCTCAACAAGCTGTTTGTTCTTGGGAGAAGTGTAGAGAATGAGCACAGGAAAAAAGGGTTTTCTGTTCTCATTCACTCGTTTGCTGCACCGAGGTTGATGTTCATCCAGCACATACTTATGTGGGTGAGCAGTGTTTACAGCCAGCATCTGTCTGACGGGTCCATCCTGACTGTTGTTACCCTTGCTATGTAGTTGATGTTGTTCACTGCCTTCAAGTTGGCCCTGACTCATGGCGACTCCATGTACAATGGAATGAAAGGTTGCCTGGTCCTGCGCCATCCCCATGATTGTTGTGGATCAGGCTGTTTTGATCCATTGGGTTTTCATTGGGTGATTTTCAGAAGTACATCACCAGGACTTTCTTCCTAACCTGTCTTAATCTGGAAGCTCTCATAGCAACATAGCAACACACAAGCCTCCTCTGACAGACGGATGGTGGTTGCGCATGAGGTGCCTTGGCCGGGAATGGTTATCTCTGGGGAATAAGCTTGGGAAGAGGTGGTAAAAGGGGAAATTTTCACTTTTCACATTATATAATTCTATCTTTTTAAAATTTCTTTTTGCCACAAGTAAATATTACTTTTTATATTGTCAAAAACCTAAATTGCTTAGAGAAACACCAAAAATTAGTGTAAGAGAATATATTTATTATGAGTAGATATGATTCGAATTGGGCAGCGTCACCTTGTTACCCAAAGCAGGTTCTACTTGGTGTGGTTTCTGAAAAAAGACACAGCAAGGTGAGGAGGGAGGAAGAGCATTTATTGCAAGTGCATAGGCAAGGAGCAAGAAGGTGTATACCTCAAGTCAAGCTCTCCAAACAAAGGGAGGCAGAACTTTTTATACCATCTCTCACAAGGAAGTACGTACAAACATCATGGACTACATAGGTCATCATGGTGCACTGGCTCAGTAAGACAAATTGCATTTTTTTCTTTGGTGTATAGGCTAGTAAACTAGGTTTGACTAGCTTGAGCCACACACAGTGCTTTGAGGACAATGGACAGGATGGGGCAGGTCCCACGTGGTTTGAGCAGCTCCCAATTGAGCCACACCCAACGCTATCACTTAAGGCTGTTTGATAATGGCTGAGCAGCTCAGGGCTGCATTGGCTATCAACCTGAACTAATCAGGAAGAGGGGGCAATGAAAGATGGTTAAACAGGTCATTGTTATGTTAACTTCTCAGAGGAAGACATCAAAGCACAGCAGAGTTTCAGGGTCCCTTGCTTACAGAAACAGAATCACCAAGGACACATCCCACATCCTAAAACACAATCTCTAGGCAGACCCTGGAGTTCCTGCTGCTTGAAGTGGTTGCACATAGGTTATTTTCCAAAAGAACCCAATGCCTAAGGCCAAATGGTCTCCACTAAGCTGCTTACCAGGCTATTGTTTGATCTGAAGGTGACTCCAGGGAACCAGTTCCTTCAAGTTTCAAAAGGACTCCTAAGGCTGGATGGCCTGGGTGGGTCACCCCAACTCCACAAACCCGGAAATCTGGATTCCAGGAGAATCAAAACAATTTTGTCAGTGTAAACAACAGATAAATAAAGTGCTTTTAAATGGAAGATTACAATAAGCTTGTGCTTCCCTTCATATATCAAATAAAACTTAAATGTCACAAAAACTGAAAAACATATCCTGTTGTAACACTTTTCATACAAATAAAATTTTAAAGAAGAAAACAATCAACTCCCTCCCTATCAGATGTTTAATATCTGACTTGGCCACTACTACTGAGTTTGAGTGAACTGGAGGTGCCATGGGGAAGAAAGGGCCCAGATTCTCAAACGTTGAATAGCAGCACTTCAGGGTCGTTGCCCACAGCAGAACACTTGCTGGGGCTGGGGGTAGGGACGGATACCATTCATTTCAGAAATGGATGGCAAGATGTCCTCAACACATGGAGGCTGAAGCCACAGATGGTAGAATTCCTTGGGTGACACTCAATTAAGTTGGCCTTGTAAATGGCACCCATTGCAAAGATTCCACCTTGTCCTGAGTCCAGGATTGTCTGCCACATATTGATGGAGGCTTTGCAAACAATACTTCACACCTGTGCTTCTCTGCATGTTTAAGTGGCCCATTGAAAAGCAGGAAAAGGCCCCATTACAGGGTAAGTAATGGTTTCTTTCCTGATGAAATCTGGAGAACGATTCAGATCTTTTCTTCTTTAATGGCAGATCATTGATTTGTTTATAATTCAGGAAAATGGTAACCATCAGACTCATTTCTCTGACTGTGCTTAAGTTGGTTGTTGTTTTTTTCCTGGGGTCAAGGATTGTGTCGATGATCCCATTCCTTCCATAGCAAAGGGAGAAGATTAAAAGATGGAGGCTGACTACAGAGTTTGTTTGCTATGGCTAACACTCAAGAACATTCTTAGGGAAAGACAAAATGTGCTAATGAGATTTTTTTTTTTTTAAAGCAAGATAAAAGGTGTTTTTACAAAAAGAAAGTTAAGAGTTTGGTTTACTATTGAAAAAAAGAGTTAGGAGCAGCAGTAGGCTCTGGATTCAGCTTGAGTCAAGGATTCTCAGATGTGACTGTTAACGGTGCTCTGTTTTAGATCAATAGCATGTTCTATTCTTAATCAAAGAAAAAAGAAGGAATCCACTTTAAAAGAAGATCAGGGTGAGAAAAAAGGTTTTAATTCCAATGAAAGCTGACTTTTCTCTTTGAGACATCTGCTTATTCTACAGCATCTCTCTGTCTAAAGCCAAAAGTAGAATCTATGAAGGTTAGTAGAGGGAGGAGTAATTGATGAATTAAGTGAAGGAAGAGAAAAACTAGACAATTGGTTAACTGATTGTGTGTGTGTGTGTGTGTGTGTGTGTGTGTGCACCCGTGCGCGTGCACGTGCACTGAACTTCAGCCATTTGATTTCTTATATCTTTGATGTTATATGCTAGTAATTTAGCAATTCTTTACCATTTGTGTGATACTGCTCTGGGAAATTGAGGGAGAGATAAAAACCAAATCAAAGAAAATATCCTTTCTTTCATCTAATAGGGAGATAAACTCACTCAAAATGACTTTTAGACACGTCTGACTATTTCAAATGAACTGGGCTGCTTGGGACTTGAAAGAGATAAATTTAGAAGACCAAAAGAGAAGTAAACTTGGAATTCTTTATTTCATGATTGTACCTAGGAATAAAGGATCATACCCTCGTTCCTGAGAGATGGGCTGGTTGTATTGAATAAGTTCAACAAAACAAGTAATTCCCCCCTTCTGAGGATCCTGAATCAATGCCTCCTTGTATGAGCCTGAATCCACACAGGTTTCCTCAGACATGTAGCTAGCTGGTTCTGGAAGCCTCAAGGTCTATGTCTTCTGTTGCAGCTAGTTCCCGGGATACTTGTGTGTGGACGTGCTACAAACACTTACTGGATGTCTCCTATCTGTCAAACCACCTGTTGGTTGCTGCCAACATAGATTTCCGCCATGCTGTGTCTCACAGGTGACATGCATTTTCCAAATTACCATGACTTGGAATCTCATCCTAATCAATTGCAGGAAAATCAGTGCTTCTCCCCAAAGATATCTGGGAAGCCTCAGGGGTTTCATAGATGTTTCCCAAATCCACCTAGCTCAGGAGCATCCACTGGATCTGCTCTGTTTGTGGTGTACACTGGCTCTTCTCAAGTTGCCTCCTACAGTCTCTGGAGAGCTTCCCTCTGACTGCTGCTGTTTTTGCCTTTTCCTCAAATTCCCATAGGTTGCTGCTTTTAATAGCCTTCACTGAAGTTGTGGGTGCCCAGCCACTGCACCTTGATGTGAGGTGTGAAGCTGAGTTTTCACTTCCTGCCCCTAGGATCTCCCCCTTCCCAGGATGATTGACAGTGGGAACTTCTGTTCCCTTCAGAGATATCCCCAATCTCCAAACCCCCTTAGAGTGGTTTTACCTTAACCAGCCAGTTGCCATTGAGTCAACTCTGATTCGTGGATACCCTGTGTGTGTCAGTAAGACAGATTCCCCAGATTCCCCAGGCTGTAGAAGATTCCACTACCTCATTCTGCTTTGCATCAGAATCCTGCTTTCTTTGCTTAGTTCATTCAGCAGCTTTTCATTAGAATCCTGTTTCCTTTGCTTGGCTTCCTCCCCTACAGCTTTGCATTAAAATCCTGCTTTCTTTGCTTGGAAGTTATATGTAAACCCCATTGCACCTGTGTAATATGATTAAGAATGTTACAGACATAACTTATCTGAACTCCCTACTTATAAACCCCTTAAAAGTAGCTTCTCCTTTCGTCCTCAGACAGCAGTCTTGGCAGCTGCAGCTCCGACTGACTCCTTTCCTTGCGCAATGAAATAAATGTGCCTTTCTGCCTTCCCACCTTGGTCTCTTGTTTATTGGCCAATACAAGTCATGCCAAGCAAGAACCTGGGGTTTCTACTCAGTAACATCAGAGTAGTACTGCTCCATAGGATTTTCATGGCTATGACCTTTCAGAAGCACATCACCAGGGCTTTCTTTCGAAGAATCTCTGGGTGGGTTCAAATCGCCAACCTTTCAGTTAGTAGCCAAGGATATAACCCATTTGTGCTACCCAGAGGCTCTGTTTTTACCCCTGAAACATTATAACCTGTCATCAGTATTTCCCGCATTCAGAGTTATTTAACCTAAAATGACACCATGGGTGGGACATCAGCCTTGATGGTTCTCAGCCAAGTCAAGTGTGGTTCCTTTTTATAGGCTCTCCTTCAGCTTCAGGTGAAGTGCAAGCCTGTTCATTCTTGCTGGCATCTTCAGGACTGCAGCACCCAATTGCCAGGGTGTCTGCCCAAACCAGAATACACACCTCTGTGGGACAAGAGATGGCCAATCCAATGAAGCCTGAGTCCATGCAGAGGAAGGGACACTTCTAAAGGAGCAGTAGCAAGCAGCTGTTGAGATCCAGCTCACCTAAAATGTACAGAAAATTCTGTCTGTAAAGACATGACTTGGAGTTCTCTTTGTAAAGCATCCGCGATCTGATAGCTTCACAGTCATAAGTGGAAACATGCTTTGTGCTTGCATAACCAGGAGATGCTTTGGGGTGGTTACCTGGGAGCAAAGAACTTGATTGCCTCAAAGGTAGATTCAAGTTGACACCTTTTGACTTCTCATTTCAGTCCCTGAGAGTGCCAGCTATGAAGAGTTTTTCAGAGATTGCAAACAGCCAGCCTGGCCCTAAAATCCAACTGGATGGTGTGTTTGACCACTCTCAGCCTACTTCACCTGCACATATATCTGGTCTGGTCCCTGTCATTTAGGGTCTGGAACCCTTAGCTGGGTATCTAAGTCATAGGTGTCGCCCTTCAAGGGGTTCATGGTCAAGGGGATGGGGGCCTATCAGGGTGGGGGCTGCACGGTGCTGCCCACCAGAGCATTAGTCTCTAATCCCCCAGCAAATGTTGCTGCATCTCTCTTCTAGAGCCCTTTTTTGTTCTCCCACTTTAGGGAGCCATCATATTAACAGCCTTCATGGTCCTGGTGGGGCCAATGATTAACATGCTTGGCTGCTAATTGAATGGTTGGAAGGTTGAGTTTACCCAGAGACACTTTGTAAGAAAGGCCTGGCAATCTACTTCCAAAAAATCAGCCATTGAAAACCCTATGGAGTGCAGTTCTGCTCTGACACACATGGCGTTGTCATGAGTCGGAGGCAACTTGATGGCAACTGGTTCTGGTATGGTGGTCATGGTGAGGTCTTGACTTTGACAAGCAGTGGTGTAGTTTCTCTTGCAGGCACGTTGCCTACCCATTGCCATCATCCCTGGCCAAGTGCTGGCCCTGACTGGGCACTTGGCCTTTTCTGCCGCTGGCACCAGCCCCACTCTTGCTTTTGCTACTGCGCCATTGTAGCTACCTGCTTTGGACCAGGAAGGCTGCCCCTCATCTTATCTAAGATGCTCCTGTTCTTCTGGGCTTTCCCTTCTGTGTGCCAGAGTAAACTACAAAAGATCCTCTCCCCTACCATTGCAGTGTTTGTCCACCTGGCCTCCCAGGAACTGGAGGGCTCTGTCTTCTGAGTCAGGGTGGAAAGATCTCCTCCCTTTCCTTTGGGCTCTTGCCACACCTATGTAGAGAATTAGGAAAATTTCCAGCACAGAGACAAGCCACCGTTTAGGCTGTTCCCATGCTATATGCGCTGTGAGCCAAGATACCAACTGCTGCTTTTTTCCAGGCATATTGTAGTGTTCCATTTTAGGCAAGATTCTTGCCAGAGGCCTGTGTAATCTCTGAACAGTCTCATAAATCACCTTGTGACTCTGGTCCATAAACGAGCTGCATTCTATGATGCGTAGGGTACAGTGTCTGGATATTTAGCCAAAATTTATTTGTCCCAGTATCATTAATTTATGCACTGATTCATCCATTGAAGAAGCACTTATTATACTTCTTCTATGGACAAGGCCAATGATGAGGGCAGTGTAAACAGATTTGAGGTATTGTTCCTATCTTCCATTGGCTTCCAATCCAGATGGCTCTGTGGGTCAGACAACACCCAGTTCATGATGGGCAGCTCAGGCTGTATGGTGATTCGGTGGCCCATGGTTAAGCATTCAGTCTCTACTAAGGCCCAGTAACAAGCCAAAAGTTGTTTCTCAAAAGGAGAGTAGTTATCTGCAGAGGATGGCAGGGATTTACTCCAAAATGTTAAGGGTCTGCACTGTGATTTACCAATAGGGGCCTGCCAAAGACTCCAAACAGCATCTCTATCTGCCACTGGCACTTCAAGCACCATTGGATCAGCTGGATCACATGGCCCAAGTGGCAAAGTGGTTTGCATAGCGGCTTGAACCTATTGCAGAGCCTTCTTTCATTTTGGGGCCCGCTCAAAACTACCAGCTTTTCGAGTCACTTGATAAATAGGCCAGAGTAATGCATCCAAATGAGGGATATATTGCCTCCAAAATCCAAAGAGGCCCACCAGGTGTTATGCCTCCTTTTTAGTTGTAGGAGGGGCTAGATGTAACAACTTATCCTTCACTTTAGAAGGAATATCTCGATATGCCCCATACCACTGAACTCCTAGAAATTTTACTGTAGTGGAAGGTGCCTGAGTTTTTGTTAGATTAATTTACCACTCTCTAGCATGCAAATGTTTTACCAATAAGTCTAGAGTCATTGATACTTCTTCCTTACTAAGTCCAGTTAGCGTAGTATCATCAATGTAATGGACCGGTGTGACGTCTTGTAGAGACAGAGATGATCAAGATCCCTGTGGACTAAACTATGACATAGGGCTGGAGAGTTGATATATCCCTGAGGTAAGACAGTGAAGGTGTATTCCCAGCTTTGCTATATGAAGGCAAACTACTTCTGGTGGTCCTTCAAAATAGGTATGTAGAAAAAGGCATTAGCCAGATCAACAGCTGCATACCATCACAGTTGGTAAAGCAGAGGGTCAGCAAAATGAAGGAAACTCTCAATGAGATTAATTGACACAATAGCCACAATAATGGACTCAAACATACCGATGATCATGAAGATGGTGTAGGACCAGCAACTTTTCGGTTCTATTATATATAAGGTCATCATGAGCTGACGCCAACTCCATAGCAACTAGCACCAACAACAACATGGCAAGGACATTCCTTTGATGTGGCAACTGGGGCTTAGAGATTAAATTTGCCCAGGGTCATTGTACTAAGAGGAAGAACCAAGATTCTCCAGGTTATCTGCCTACAAAGCATCTGCTTTTACCAACCTTTTTAATGCTTCCCCTGGGAAGGACTCATGAAAGAAGTAACACCTGAAGTGAAGCCTGAGAAGGATCCTGGTTTTAAAGACTGCAGCAAACCTGTTGCCCCCTGGCATTCTCCACATTTGCTTACTAGTAGATGAGTTGCAAAAGCCCTGGCGGTACAGTGGTTAAAGTGCTTGACTGCTAACTGAAAAGTTGGATGTTCAAACCCACCAGCCACTCCATGCAGAAAGATGTGGCAGTCCATGGGGCAGCTCTACTCTGTCCTACAGGGTTGCTAGGAATCAGAATCGACTTGAAGGCAGTGGGTTTTGGTGGCGGTCAGTTGCAGAGTTCATGGGTGTTGCAAATGGTTAACACACTCAGCTGCTAAAGGTTGGAGGTTCAAGTCCACCAACAAGCATCTCGGAAGAAAGGCTTGGTAACCTACTTCTGAAAAATAAACCATGTAAAACCCTATGGAGCACAATTCTACTCTGACATACATGGAGTTGCTATGAGGCTGAATCCACTTGATTGAAACTTGGTTGGTTTTAGTTTAGGTGGGTCAAAGTGTTCCCCAGAGCACTGGTCAGGTAAAAGCTAAACTCCTAAATTTGAGTTAAAACAAAGGCAGAAGGGGAAACTGATAGTCTTAATGCAAATAGAGTGCATCAGGTATTAGTTCTGACTTAAAGAGATTCAGTCAAGATTTCCAGAAATAAATATCAATAAGTGATAATGAACCTCCAATTATACGATGTTTGGGCCTTATTATCATTTATTGCAATAACTAAAACAATCGGATGAGAATTTGTAGTGAACATTGACTGGGAACATTTACAAAATAATGGCAGCTATCGTAATTACTGTTAAGAAAGACTGTGTTGACTTAGTGGTAAAATAATACAAAGTTGCTTGCTCCCAGAGGGTATAATGCTTCTTACACCTACTTTAAAACATTATTTACAAAAAATATTTTTCTGCTATAGCCCAGAAAGTCATTGCTCAGAATTTCCTACAGATTGACTTTGACCTTGATGTCATGACTGAAATATTGGATTTTTTACTTCTCTGCCTAAAACTTTTCCAACCAATAATCTTAGTTGACCTCTACTGTCTACCTCATGGCACCAATACATCAACATTAAGAAAGAAATATGAAGTTTATCATGGTCGCCCTCCTTAAATCCTACTGTAAAGAAAACTATTTTTACTTTATCTATTTTTCCCCAAATCTCTTTGTTGGTTTTTGTTTTTTAGCAAGAAGGCAGCAGAGCCACTTACAGTTTCATTACTTGGCTGAATATGTGCTGTTAACCATGTTGAGGTTGTCACAACTCAGATGAGAGAGTGAAAACATCTCCCTTCCCCATTCTGTTATCTTTAATTAGGATAACTGCAAAAGGAAAGATGGAAGGAAATGGTTTTATTTTGTTTGAAAACAGAAAGTCTGAAAAAAAACAAAACTGTTCTCACACATAAAACACCCATTATATAGGAAGTGGACTGTGTCTTCAGTCTACACAAGAATCATTTTATCTGTAGCAGAGGAAATGTGTAAGACTGAGACGTTCCTAATGGTGGTGGTTGTAAGATAATGTTGTTTTTGGATTTCATTTCTAAAGATCAAAAGAAAATGATAGAAAAGGAACAGCTAAGAAAACTGCCAAAGAAGGGCTCTGCATCCCTCACCTCAAAATCCATTCTTTCCTGGGAAGACTCTTTCATATGTATTCAATTCCTAGACTCTATAAACAGCTTCAGAGCATCCATAATGAAGCTTTCCTCTCTTTCCTGATGTAAGTTCAGCCTTGTTATCAACAGGAGAGAGCACAAATAAGAAAGCTGTACAATTCAACCTACTTTGAAATACAGAAGCAAACATCCTAAAGGCAGTGTCTGCAGATAAAACACAGTTGTGTTAAAAAAAGAAAAGTAACAGGCACCTCTCAGGCAGGTTTTACTCCAGGATTCTAAGAACGGTTTAACATGAAAAAATCTATTAATATAATGTACTTTTTTAATCAAATGAGAAAAATTATATGAATGTCTTTATATGCCAAAAGATGATAATATTTAATATGTATACAAGACCAATTGCTGAAAGTGAAGAGTACTTGAAGCAGTCACTGAAGAAGATCAAGGACTATAGCCTTCAGTATGGATTACATGCCTTCAGTATGGATTACACATCAACATAAAGAAAACAAAAATCCTCACAACTGGACCAATAAGCAACATCATGATAAACAGAGAAAAGATTGGGGTTGTCAAGGATTTCATTTTACTTGGATCCACAATCAACACCCATGGAAGCAGTAGTCAAGAAATCAAATGACGTATTGCATTGGGCGAATCTGCTGCAAAAGATCTCTTTAAAGTGTTAAAAAGCAAAGATGTCACTTTGAGGACTAAGGTGTACCTGACCCAAGCCATGGTGTTTTCAATCGCCTTATATGTATGTGAAAGCTGGACAATGAATAAGGAAGACCAAACAAGAATTGACACCTTTGAATTGTGGTATTGGTGAAGAATATTGAATATACCATGGATTGCCACATGTTGGAAGATGTACAGCCAGAATGCTCCTTAGAAGCAAAGATGGCGAGACTTCATCTCATATACTTTGGACATGTTATCAGGAGGGACATCATGCTTGGTAAAGTAGAGCATCAGTGAAAGAGGAAGACCTTCAACTAGATGGCTTGACACGGTGGCTGCAACGACAGGCTCAAGCATAACAACAATTGTGAGGATGGCAAAGGACCGGGCAGTGTTTCGTTCTGTTGTACATAGGGTGTCTGTGAGTTGGAAGTGACTCGACAGCACCTAACAACAACAAGACAAAAAATTCTTATTAAGTAGAAAAATGCCTTGTAGTAAGAAATAAGATATAAAACACAATGGTTGTTGTGCTGTTGTGTGCTGTCAAGTCGATTCTGACTCACAGTGACCCTACAGGACAGAGTAGAACTACGTCATGCAGTTTCCAAGGCTGTAATCTTTATGGGAGCAGATCACCAAGTCTCTTCTCACTCAGAGCCACTGTTGGGTTTGAACCACCAGTCCTTCAGTTAGCAGCTGAGTGCTTTAACCATCGCACCATACACACATGTTAAGAGGATGGACGCAATTACTTTGGGCCCACCCAGATATGTTGCAGGATACTCTCCCCATCTCAAAATCCTTAACTTAGTCCCATCAGTAAAGTCCCTTTTGCCGCATATGTTAACATTCACAGGTTCCAGACATTTGGATGCGGAGTCTTTGGGGGCCAATATTCAGGCTACTACATTTTATCAGTGTTATTGGGGTTTCTGGCTAAGAATCGGAGCCCTGGTGGCATAGCGGTTAAGAGCTTGGCAGCTAACCAAAAGATGGGCAGTTCGAATCCACCAGCCAATCCTTGGAAAACCTATGGGGGAGTTCTACTCTGCCCTATAGGGTAGCTATGAGTCAGAATCAACTCAGTGGCAACGGGTTTGGTTGTTTTGGTATGGCTAAGAATTTAAAAATAAACAAATTTGGATCCCTACCTCATAATTTACACACACACACACACACACTATTCAGATGAATTAAAACTTAAATGTAAAAAATAAAATCGGAATGATTGGATAAGCATTTTGATAACAATGTCTATGACCCTGGGCTGGGAAATGTTTCTCAAAGCCAGAAACCACCAAGAGGAAGACTTGACTAACCAAAATAAAATCTTCAGTTCAAGATAAAACCTACACATGTAAGGAAAAGCAAACTAGGGAAAATATTAACAAGGGGATGATATCCTAGAAGAGGAGCCCTGGTGGCGCAGTGGTTAAAGACCGTGGCTGCTAACTGAAAGGTTGGTGGTTTGGTCCCACCAGCCACTCCATGGGAGAAAGATTTGGCAGTCTGCTTCCGTAAAGATTACAGCTCAGATGATATAAATCAGTGCATCAACTTAACGAAGTCTGCCTTTTTTTTTTTTGGCCATATTTCCAGTTTCGCGTTTGTATCAATTTGTATCTTGTTTGAACATCCACAGTTCTTGAGAGACACTGCCCAGCAAAGATTCTCAGTTTGCAGACAATGATATTGGAGAGGAAGGTTGCAGGGAGCACCAATTTCATCAGTTAATCTTTTTAGTTGTTTACAGTATTTACTTTCTTTTAAAATATTTTGATTATAAAAACCAAAACCCGTTGCTGTTGAGTCAATTCCAACTCATGGCGATCACTTGTGTTACAGAGTAGAACTGTGCACCCAAGGGTCTTTTTCGGGGGGAGATGTAATCTTTACAGAAGATCGCCAGGCCTTTCTTCCACAGCACCGCTGTGTGGGTTTGAACTGCCAACCTTTAAGTTAGTAGGTGAGCACAAACTGTTTGTGCCACCCAGACACAGGACTCTGGGAATAAACTAGGTGAAAAAAATACATGTAAAGTCTGGAAGAAAATGTACTACATTAACATTAGTGTTTAGTGCGTAGAGGAATTACTAGGCATGTTCACATTAAATTGCTTTTGCCAAGAGGATGTATGTGTAAGTTTCATTGCCAGAATAAAGCCCAAACAACCCCACTGTCATTAAAAAGAAAGAAGGAAATGTTAGCTAGCTGTGTTTAGGGAGGTAAATGCCTGCAGGTCAGTCGGGTTGGCACTGAGGGGCGGAGATTCTACAGATGTCTTCTGAAGGTCATTTTTAGTGTTCTGACTCTATAAAGAGTTAAGATTCTTCTTCCTCACTCTTGAAAAGAAATCAATTAATTAAAAGAGTTTTTATAATATGATTTGTAACCTTTATTTTGAGTTTAGACCAAGACTACTTCAAGAGCCCCTTATGAATGCAAAGTTTAAAATTTTGGCTAGTTCAGTAGAGGACAGAAATGGCATTTTTGGATTCATTTTCTATGTAATCTATTTTTCCAGTCTCTAGCGTACAGTCGATTCATTTCAAAGGAGCTCTATTTAAGGCAATGCAGCTTTAAGTGGGACTTACATAATATGAAGCCACTGCATGTAATTCATCGTTCAGGCACCCAAACTTTGTAATTAGGCAGCCAACCATTTCCAATCATGAGTCAGTTGTGAATCTAAATAGAATGGTCCACCCACTGCAATTACATCAGTCCTTCTTATTGGGAAGGTCATAATTACTTTGATGGTCCTCCTCACTGGCTCTCTTTCAACTTTTGGAGGATACTTCTCTTCGAGGTGTGAGCTGGCCCTTCAAGCTCAGCACTCAATAGCTCCATCAAGCCAAAAAAAAAAAAAACCCAGTAGCCGTCCAGTCAACTGCGACAAATGGTGACCCCATGTGTGTTACAGTAGAACTGTGCTCCGCAGAGTTTTCAATGGCTGTGATCTTCTAAAAGTAGATCTCTAGGTCTTTCTTCCAAGGCACCTCTAGGTAGATCCTAACCTCCAGCCAAGTGCTTAAATGTTCATGCCACCCGAGGACTTCATCAATGAAAGGGTGGACAGACCTCAGAACTGGAATCACAATGGACCTTCTCATCATGGCGCAAGCACCAGGCTTCTCCAGGACCCCCAGTCATGATCCAGCCCCTGGTCTTTAAGAAATGAATTCCCAAGAGGCCAAATCTTCAGTGTGGCATAGATCTGAATTACATACTAGGACAATTACATACTTGCACAACTGTTATAGATTAAAAAGTTTATTTTTTAAAGTCAGTCATTAGAATTTAAAAAGTAATGCATGCTCCTAGTAAAAAGTCAAACACTGCAGAAGAGTCTAAAGTAAAATTGAAAATTTTCTCATCCCTCCTTCAAACTCTAGATAGATAGATAGCTTCTGTCCAGTCGACTCAGACTCATGGTGACCTTTCGTACAAAAGAACAAAATGTTGCCTGGTCCTGTGTCATCCTCATGATCGCCAGCATGTTCAAGTCCATCACTGTGGCTATTGTGTCAATCCTTCTCAACAAGGGTCTCCCTTGTCCTTGCTAGCCCTCTACTTCACCACACATCACGTCCTCCTCCAGCAGTTGATCTCTCCTGATGACATTGATCCCTCCTGATGACAATATTTTGCTATGATCCATAGGGTTTTCATTGGCTAATTTTCAGACGTAGATCACAAAGACTTTCTTCCTAGTCTGTCTTAGTCTGGAAGCTCTGCTGAAACCTGTCCACCATGAATGAACCTGCTGGTATTTGAAATACCGGTAGCATAGCTTTCACCATCATGGCAATATGCAAGCCACCACAGTAAGTAAGACAAACTGGCAGAAGATGGGCGGTGGCTTTCTAACTCTCCCCCGATGTAATCATCATTTAACAATTTGATGTTTTCTTCCACACCATTTTCTTTGTTAATACAAACAGATGTTTGTATAAATGCATGCATATATGCACATGTGTATATCCTTTTATGTTTACCACATCATACTAAACACAGGGCACTTGACCACATCGCAGGCATCTTTTGTAGGTCTCATTCTTTTTAACAGCTGACTTTTATCCGACAGCATGGAGGTGCCATAGTGCTTTCAGGCATCCATTTTTGAAGGATATGTTGACTGTTCGCCATTTCAGACAAAGTTGCCTACCTCCATGCACACTGATGCTCTTATTTTTATCAGATAATGCCCAGGAATGGGGATGCTGGCTCAAAGGTATGTGCATTTTTTTTATGTTTACACTTTCATGCTTTTTTTTTTTTTTTGGAAATATTGTGGGCTTGAATGGGAAGATACAGAACAATTGAGGGTATGTGTGGGACTAGAGTCTGTCTCTACCCAAACTAAGTGGTCAATACTTCCAAATGGCATGCTAATGCTTTGTTGTTGTTAGGTGCCGTCACATAGGTTCCAACTCATAGCGATCCTATGTACAACAGAATGAAACACTGCCTGGTCATGCATCATCCTCACAGTCATTGCTATGTTTGATCTCGTTTTGCAGCCACTGTGTCAATCCATGTCATTGAGAGTCTTTCTCTTTTTCACTGACCCTCTACTTCACCAAGCATGATGTCCTTCTCCAGGGACTGGTCCCTCCTGCTGACATGTACATGAGACAAAGTCTCGCTATCCTTGCTTCTAAGGAGCATTCTGACTGTACTTCTTCCAAGACAGATTTGTTCATTCTTTTGGCAGTCCATGGTATACTCAATATTCTTTGCCAACACCATAATTCAAAGGCGTCAATTCTTCTTCGGTCTTCCTTATTCATTGTCCAGCTTTCACATACATATGAGGCAACTGAAAATACAATGGCTTGTATCAGGCGCACCTTAGTCCTCAAAGTGATATCTTTGCTTTTTGACACTTTAAGAGGTCTTTTGCAGCAGATTTGCCCAATGCAATACGTTGTTTGATTTCTTGACTGCTGCTTCCATGGCCGTTGATTGTGGATCCAAGTAAAATGAAATCCTTGACAACTTCAATCTTTTCTCTGTTTACCATGATACTGCTTATTGCTAAAGGAATAAGGGTATGGTGACAATGATAACACCCAGGTTGACCTTCACCTGGGACACACTCCAGTCGTTTATGGCTGGTGCTCATTCTGATTGGTCAGTGCTCTAATCTGGTTTGTTAACTATTTTGAAGATGACCAACGAAAATTATATCTTGCTTTTATTTTAGTTGAGTACTTTAACTCAATTATTTCATTTAATACTCACAACCGTAGGTGGACCAGTAACTCAGTTGCTGTTGAATCTACTCTGACTCATGGTGACCCATGTGTGTCAGAGTAGAATTGTGCTCCATAAGGTTTTCACTGGCTGATTTTTCATGACCCAAGCCATGATGTTTTCAATCACCTCATATGCATGCAAAAGCTGGACAATGAATAAGGAAGACTGAAGAACAATTGACACCTTTGAATTATGGTGTTGGAGTAGAATATTGACTATACCATGGACTTCCAAAAGAACAAACAAATCTATCTTGGAAGAAGTACAGCCAGAATGCTCCTTAGAAGCGAGGATAGGATGGCGAGACTTCATCTCACGTACTTTGCACGTTATCAGGAGGGACCAGTCTCTGGAGAAGGACATCACGCTTGGTAAAGTAGAGGGTCAGCGAAAAAGAGGAAGACCCTCAACGAGATGGATTGACACTGTGGCTGCAACGATGGGCTCAAGCATAACAATGATTATGAGGATGGTGCAGGACCGGACTGTGTTTCGTTCTGTTTTTCATAGGGTCACTATGAGTCGGAACCGACTTCACAGCACCTAACAACAACAATATTTTTCAGAAGTCGATCACCAGGCCTTTTTTCTGAGGCACCTCTGGATAGACTCCCACCTCCAACCTTTTGGATAGCAGCTGAAGGCATTAACCATTTGCACTATTCAGGGACTCTTTCCTAGATAGAAGATAGTGTTATCACCTTCATTTTACAGACAGGGTAGCTGAGGCTCAGAGATTGAGTCTCTTGCCCGCGGTCAAGCAGCTAGAAAGTAATGGAGCTCGGACTCAAGCCCAGGCTGATTGACCACATGGTCATTGCTGGTGCAGCTGGAGGCCAGGTTGGAGTAGTTAGACAAGACTCCATAGTGCCAAGTGACTGGGAGAACATGTTTATGACCAAATAACCCGCCAGGGGGCGATGGAGAGCATCCCGGGTGTGGTCTAGGCAAAGTGTCTGAGGAGAGAATGAGAAAGTGCCATCAGGCTGGTCTCCTGTCTGAGGACAGCGGTGGGGCTCTTGGTGACTTGCCCAAACCTACTTCTCTAGCCTTGTTCCTCTGTCTCGTGATCTATATTCAGCCCAGCTGGTCTGTGGAATTCACTACTCTACCAATAATGTTACTGATCACACGGACCCTCCTTCCAATTTTCTGTCTCCCCACATGGTAGTCACCCTTCAGACATATTCAAAATACGATACCCCTCGCAGAGCTCACCGCACCCTCAGAGTCAGAAATGGCGTCTCCCTCTTGGTTGTGTGATGTTAGTACCTCTCCTAAGGCACTGATAATTTTTATCTTCGGTTAGAGTTATTGGTGTGCACGTCCCAGGTCCCTTATTCTAGTGTATGCTCTTGTCATGTTCATCTTTGTATCACTCATAGCACACACTGCACATTCAAAATAACGACCAATCTGGGTATTTAAGAGTAAACGAAATTCAGTGTTAAAAGGAAATCTTGGACATCAAATGAAGAGGCCAGGACAAAAAGCCTTGGACTTATGTAACAGTCACTGGGAGTCAATGTTGGTCTTCAAACAGGTTGATAAACGTGAGCCTTTGCAAGATTATCCTGGTAGTGGTTTACAGGGTGAATTCAAAGACAGAATTCTGTTGCCGGAGCAGAGTGAGGGCAAGAGAGGAACTGTTCTGTTGGGAAGTGTTTAGAATATATGCACTTGGAGAGAGTGATGAGAAGGGACTGGACAGAGAGGTGGCCTTCAAGGCAGGAGGCATAGCAGGATCAAAGGCTCAGACTCAGAAGTGAGTGAGAAAGAAGAGAGAAGGGGCAAAGGTGACTTGAAGTGTGTAATACACAAAACTGAAAGGGGAGTCCATTTTGGGATTGGAGAAAAGACAGATATAGAGAATTGAATTTCCCAGCTTCTGTGCTTTTCAAGGAGTCTCTGGGTGGTGCAAACGGTTAGTTAACATGCTTGCTTGCTGCTAATTGAGAGATCGGAGGTCCAAGTCTACCCAGAGGCACCTTGGAAGATAGGGCTGAAGATCTACTTCTGAAAAATCATCCACTGGAAACCCTATAAAGTACAGTTCTACTCTGACATGCAGTGGCCATGCGTCAGGGTTAACTTGATGGAACTGGTGCACTGGTGCTTTTCACACCCCAGGCGCCAATCCTTGCCACTGAGCAGAAACGTAGGAAGTTACCGAAAAATCTGACACATACTTCTGGCGAGTCCATTCTGATCAAAGTTTGGGAAAAAATACATTATTATATTAAAAAACACAAACATATTAGGAACATGAAATGTTAATCTAAAATACTGAACTACAAAAGAAATTTGTTTTAGAACTGGGTCTCTCTGTGTTCTTAACTCCAACTAGCAGGGGTTATAAATCCACTCTGTTCTGTGGTGAGCATATAATGGCGCAACATTTGAGAAATGTTATCCTGACCCTGACATGTTGCTGAGACATCCAAGGGGAGATGCCCTGTATGCAGGGGGCAATATGAGTGGCAGAAGCATATGTACTGGACTACTAAATTAAGGTGGGTGGTTTGAATCCACCCATATGCGCCATGGAAGAAAGGCCTGTCCATCTGTTTCCATAAAGATTACAGCCAAGAAAACCCTATGGAACAGTTCTACTCTGTAACACATGGGGTCACCATCAGACAGAACCACCTCAATGGAATGGGTTTGGTTTGGGTTTCCTAACATGGGTCAAACGAGGTTTTCCCTAATAAAATCTTTGCCTTTTCTGTCTGTCTTGGCATCTGCTTTTCAGAGAACCAGACTGTACTATTCCTTTATTGAGTTTCCCCAAGTCTTTCTTAACCAGAATGGGCAGGCCCCCACTCCTTCAGCAATTCCTCATATTCACTCCTCAGTCACTCAGCAAGTATTTATTTAACGCCCAACGTGGCCAGGCGTGGTCTGAATGGCCAGCTTAACATGACTGCTTTCCTCTGAATGCTCCTGTCTTGTCTCTGTTGCTCCTAAAACATGGGCCTAAAAGTGAGCCGAGTGCTCAGATGTAGTTTGACAAGCCCTATTAGACGACAGCTCTCGCACTCCTTGTTCAGGATGTATGGCTTCCATTAAGGCAGACTGATACTGTGTTGGCCCGCGGGGGGCTGCCTCTGAACTGACTGTCGGCTTGAAATCCCGGGTTTTTCCCCCACTTCCTCGTGCAGTACATGCCTTCCCACCTGGTATGTTAGCAATTGCTCTTTTGGAGAATTGGGTCTGATATTTATCCCTGTAGCAGTCCATCCTGTTAGTCCTCACTGTGGTCTTATCCCAAGGTCGTCCCTTTGGGTCCTGTCTTGGATACCGGGCGTATTTGTTCTCATCCACCGGCTGATGGGCAGGCTTTGCTCCTCTGCATCCCTGGGCAGTCTCGCGAGACGTAGCTGAACAGGAAGTACGGGGGGAGTTCATCTCTTTGTCCTGTACTTGTCGTTTTCTATACTCAAGCAGATTTTTTTTTTATAAGCAGACCCTGTGCATGCTAGCAGTGACAATGCAGCTGGTTGGAGTCATGCTGGCGAGAAGTAGGGAGTGTGATCAATGTGATTTTTTTTTTTTTTAATAAGGACAATGACGTTTTCAGAAGGCTGTAAACATGGATGAAACTGGTATTTCACATATGACTGACTCCAACCATGTTGGTATTTTTTAAAATTAGATACAAGTTTAAATTAATTTTTTATCTGAGTGATTTCTAATCCATTACTACAAAAAAAAGAAAGTTTTCTTAGTTTTAAGGAAAGCAAAATAAAGATCTGTGATGTAGTAATTTAGAATTCTACTCTGTCCCTGGGCCTGGGCCTTCAGCAGGGTGTTAATACACAGCATCCAGCAGGTTGTCAGACAGTTCTGCCCTATCATGTGGGGAGATGGCATAGACTAAAGTACTCCAGGTAAAAGCAGTAATAAACCCGTTACCGCTGAGTCAATCCCAACTGATGGTGACCATACGACAAAGTTGAACTGCCTCATAGGGTTTCCAAGGCTGTAATCTTGATGAAAGCGGACTGCCATATCTTTCTCCTGTGGAGTGACTGGTAGTTTCAACGGTCGACCTTTAAGTTAGCAGCCGAGCACTTAACCACTGTGCCACCAGGGCTCCTTAAAGTAATAATACCTGGGCTTTAACCAGAACTCTGTTTCTTATTAGGTAGCCGCTTGACCTTGGTCAAACCTCCCTGGGCCTCAGTTTCTTCAATGACTCCCTTGTCTATCTCATAGCATTGTGGGAGAGAATCAAATAACATATACAAACTAAGACCTGCTATTCAAACGTCAAGGAATGTTGTTTAGAAACTCCAGAAATATGCAAATTATTCAGATGCTCCACTCCCTCACACATGACTAAAATGCTTGGTTATAAGAGAGAATTTTAAATGGATGGTCTGTTCAGCTCAGGTAATACAGATGAAGAAAATTCAAATCAAAGAACGAAGAGAACGTTAGAGAGACAAAGTTACAATATTTGAGCATAGGAATGAGCAATAAGAGTCCTTGACTGGATAAATGTATAGCACCAGGAGTCTGAATCCATTGGAAGGTCTCTGATGAAATTTTGTTGAGACAAAGAGAGTACTGGTGGTAAGGACAATGGCCAAGCTTGATGTTTTTCTTCTCAGTGCTAAACAGACTCTGCTAGTTTTCCTTCCCTTTGAACTTTGTTGGTTTATCCTCCCCAAAGCTCACTAATTTAGCTCAGTCACTCAGTGCTCGGCCCTGAGACACCTACAAAAACCTTTAATACATGAAGAGCTTGCAAAGAAAAGGAGCGGATGAAAGGGAATAAGGCAAAGAGTCCAAGTAAACAAGGAGACAGAAGCTAAAGCCAACATTTAGAAAATGATCAGAGTGAGATGAGTGGTTTATCCATAGGCCTTTGGCACTGCTTTTTCTGGTCCTAGACTCGGTTTGCCCATACAGCATGAAGCCATTGAATGTCTGCTCCCATGCCCTATTTTCAGCTGGGCAGAAACGAAGAGGAGGCCAGGAAAGCACAGGAGAAGCCTATCTCCAATCCAAACTGCTGTAGTTTATGTGCCTTCTCCCCTTTAACTTCAGGGAGGACGGAAGAAAAGCGGGACAAATTGAACAATAAATATACTCACAAAGCAAATTCCTTTGTTATAACACCTATCGCATTTTGACAAGTTTTATAGGCCCCCAGCTACAAGATGGTGTAAGGGGCTAATTTTCATTCTGTTCACTTTAATTAGGCTCACAGGTTGGACAATTTATTGCTATCCTCAGTATTATCTTTTAAAGCCAATATTCTTAACTGTTAAGTTCCTCAGAATTCATCCAGCTCAACTTCACAAATTTTAACAGAAATGTGAGCATATATTTTTGTGACAGTTTCCAGTACCAAGTTCAACAGTGTGGCCGTAATAAGATATAGCAGAGCAATAACATATAAAATGTTTTTTATAAAATGACTCTTTCAAAAATTCATAAAGCCTTTGACAATGAGCCCAAAGGTTTCTGACTATGGCAAAAGTGAAATATTGCTCAAAAAGATGCATTTTAGTATAAATCAGTGGAGGTAAATGACCACAAAATCTTGATTATTTGATCATTTAAATAACTACTTTCTGTTATTTAATGAATGTTCTCAGAGTTCATTTGGAATTCTGGTTTCCTCTCTAATCTGTGTGCAAAAGATTATATTTTTAATGGAAAGACCCATGTATGCAGTGGTCCAATGTGCAGAAAAGCCAGTCCAGTCTTCAAAACCTTTCTTTTTCCCCAGACCTCTAAGTCTTCAGCACTGGAAGTGTCTCTCTAACAGCACCCAAGAACCTGTGGAAATTATGGATGCATTGGAAGAGACTCTTCTTGGCCAACAAGGCACTTGGTCTTCTGGCCAGCTACTTGAGCTCTCAAAGATGTATGTCCAGAGTAGGCATCAAAGAGCATGGTCAGATCTCAGGAGCATCATTAATATGTTTGAAATACCCTTGCAAAATACCTCACCCATCTGATTTGGCCCAAGGAATTTATATTTTCAGTATTTAGTTTTGTCCCAATTCAGTGCTTGGTTGGCTCCTTGCTTAGAGAGAATGATAGGGGAAAGAATCAGTCATTGGCTGGTTTTTCTTCCCTCCTCTTTTGAAATCCTCTGGCTTTTTTGTTGTTATTGAAATATCCTTTTTTTATGTTTGTTTTTTTTTCCTAAGAACTCCTTCTGTTCTTCTTAATGTTTACACATAGAAGCTCATTGGATACATGAACTTACTGCACAGCCACTTAACACCCATCATGTTTTCCCAACTGGAGTCACTGAGCATGTTAACCTGCCATGAAACATTCCAAGACCATAGCACACAATGTCACCAACACTGCCATATTCATGCTGATACTCAGGATGGTGTACTAAACCAATTGCCATAAAGTTGATTCCAACTCATAGTGACCCTGTGGAACAGAGTAGAACTACTCCATAGGGTGTCCATGGCTGTAAATCTTTACAGAAGCAGACTGCCATACCTTTCTCCCACAGAGTGGCTGGTGGGTTCCAACCGCCTACCTTTCAGTTAGCAGCCAAGCACTTAACCCACTGTGCCACCAGGGCTCCTTCAGGATGGTGTATAATCTCAATTAAAGAAAGACATCAGGATAAGACACAAATAATACCATTAGAAGGGAAATCTGAAGCATAAACATTTCTTAAGATCACATGAAAAGAATTCATCTTTAGACTTATAAGTGATAGCATGTTTTACTTTCACATATTTGTGATAGAATGGCTGACATAGGCAATGGAAAGAAGATTTCATGGGCATCTCCTTTATAAGACGTAATCTGATTTTTGGCAAAGGTGACAGGTCACTGAAAGGAGGGCAAGACTACTTACATGTGTCTGTGGATGCTCACTGAAAACAGAGACACCTGGACAGTTAAACTTCTTTTTCCTCTACCATATTTTTGTCATGTTGTACAGATGTTGTTTTCCAGTGGTACCAGTTGAGACCTAGTACTCTCTCTTATTCTAAACAGATGTGTCTTAGTTACCTACATAACACAAATACAAGTGAGTGGCTTCAAAGAACAGAAATTTATTTTCTCACTGTTTTGGAAGCTAGTGTCCTGGCTGTGTCGATTCCTTCCTTATTGGTAGCCCTGGGTGTTCCTTGGTTCCTTGACATTCTTTGATTTGTAGATGATCCTCACATGGCATATGTCTTCTCCTGGGTCCATTCTACTCTTTTTATAACTCAGAAGTGATTAGATTTAGAACCCACCATATGTGGGTATGACCTAATTAACATAATGAAGGAAATTCTATTTCCAAACAGATCATATTTACAGTTATTGTTCTTGTTGTTAGGTGCCATTGAGTCAGTTCCAACTCATAGTGACCCTACGTACAACAGAACAAACACTGCCCAGTCTTGCGCCATCCTCACAATCATTGTTATACTTGAGCCCATCGTAGCCACTATGTCAATCCATCTCTCTGAGGGTCTTCCTCTTTTTTGCTGACCAAGCATTATGTCCTTTTGCAGGGACTGATTACAGTCATAGGGGCCGGACTTTCAAATACATAAATTTTGAGGGGATACAATTTAATCCATAGTAAGGCGTTTGTTTTTATACTTTTTTTTGGAATAAGGGGGGATAAACCAACAAGAACATATGTAATTTGCTTCTTTTGGGAACCCAGAAGATAGAAAGGTCTTTGCTCTTTCGAAGATGAGAGAAGGAATGGTCAAAGAACTCTTAGGGTCTGCAAAGTTGTGGGACAGGCCATATTTCTGCCAACTTAAAGATATTGATTGGGATGGCTGGCTACAGAAAATTTTTTGCACAGCCATTTGAGTTTCTCTCATTAGCTAATGTAGGAAATTACTTATATAAACAATGAGGATCTCAACAGCTCTTTGTTGAGCTGAGATAGACAATTGCCAACATGGTGAGATTTGAGTCATCCTCTTGATTGCAAGCCTCCTTTCTGACTCAGCACAGGCCTGCAGTTATTCTGGTTCTCCCTCCTTTGAGGGTAAAGTGTGGTTTTCAACCCTTGGTTGTACGTTAGAGTTGTCTGGATAGGATTTTTAATAATATTGATGTCTTCATTCCTCCCCAGACCTATTAAATAAGAATGTCTATGGATGGGGCCTGGGCATTTGGTAATTTTTTAAAGTGCTTCACATGATTGTAATGTGAAGGCAGGGCCAAGAACTACTGGGTTATTCCATCAATTCCTTGATTAAATAGAACCCTTTTCTGGCAGAGGGAGCACATAGCATCACTACAAGTCATCAAAATCATGAATACCTTTTCTGGGACCATTCAGCTGGAGAAGAGCCTAGAGCTAGGACAGGCAGGTTGTGGTTGATGAGAAGCCAAGAGGAAATCAGAGAATATGCCATTGGCCCCAGAGGGCCTAGGAAACCAAGATGAAAGTCAGAGCTAAAGACAAGGCAGATTTGAAAAAAGAGAAAGTGAAGCCAAAATGGAGACAAAATTCATTTATTTTACAATTTTGCCAGGGCCAGGCAATTACTAGAATAAAAAGTGTGGGGTAGGGTAGGGAGAGGACTAACTTAATACTTATTGGAGATTGTCTTAGTCATCTAGTGCTGCTATAACAGAAATACCACAAGTGGATGGCTTTAACAAAGAGAAATTTATTCTCTCACAGTCCAGTAGGCTACAAGTCCAAATTCAGGACATCAGCTCCAGGGGAACGCTTTGTCTGTCGACTCGGGAGGAAGGTCCTTGTCGTCAAACTTCACTTGGTCTGGGAGCTTCTCTGAGCAGGAACCTCAGGTCCAAATGACACACTCTGCTGCCGGCACTGCTTTCTTTGTGGTATGACATTCCCATGTGTCTCTGCTCATGTCTTTCTTTTATATCTCAAAAGAGATTGGCTTAAGATGCTACCTAATCTTGTATACCTCATCAGTATAACTGCTGCTAATCCATTTTATTACATCATAGTGATTGAATTTACAACACACAGGGAAATCACATCAGATGATAAAATGGTGGACAATCATACAATACTGGGAATCATGACCCAGCCAAATTGAGACACACATTTTTTTGGGGACATAATTCAATCCATGACAGAGATCAATGAAATAATTCATTATGGAGGCTGAAAAGGACATGGGCAGCTACCCTCAAAATTTGTTCGGGTATGAGCGTACCACCTAGGAAAACTCACCCAGGATCTTTTGATTTTCAAGGAAGTGACTAGTTACTACTAGTCTACTATGTACCAGTAGCAAGAAGGAAATGACAAAATCTTTTTATTTCCAAGGAAATGAGAAGTTACTTTTAGCCTACTATGTGCCACCACTCATCTGACAGTTTGTCATACCATGGTAGCTTTCGTGTTGCCATGATGCTGGAAGCTATGCCACCAGTATTTCAAATACCAGCAGGGTCACCCATGGTGGACAGGTTTCAGTGGAGCTTCCAGACTAACACAGAATGGGGAGAAGGACCTGGTGACCTACTTCTAAAAAACACTGGCCAGTGTCATGGATTGAATCATGTCCCCAGTTTTGTATAATTGTGTACCATTTTGTAATCTGATGTGATTTCCTTATGTGTTATAAACTCTATCACTATGATGAGGTTATATGTGATTTCCTTATGTGTTGTAAACTCTATCACTATGATGAGGTTATATGTGATTTCTTTATTTTTTGTAAACTCTATCACTATGATGAGGTTATATGTGATTTCCTTATGTGTTGTAAACTCTATCACTATGATGAGGTTATACTGATGAGGTTTACTAGATTAGATAGTGTCTTAATCCAATCTCTTTTGAGATATAAAAGACAGAAGCAAGCAGAGACACATGGGAACCTCATACTACCAAAAAAAAAAAAAAAGCTCTTCCTTTGGACCTGAGGTTCCTGCGGTGGGATGCTCCCAGACCAAAGGCAGACTGATACATCACAAGGAACTTTCTCCAGAGCCGACAGAGAGAGAAAGCCTTTCCCTGGAGCTGATGCCTTGAATTTGGACTCGTAGCCTACTGGACTGTGAGAGAATACACTTCTCTTTGTTAAAGCCATCCACTTGTGGTATTTCTGTTATAGCAGCGCTAGATGACTAAGACAGCGAAACATTGCCTGATACAGTGTTGGAAGATGAGTCCTTAGGTTGGAAGGCACTCAAAATATTACTGGGGAACAGCTGCCTCCTCAAAGTAGCTGTTGTTAGGTGCCATCAAGTCAATTCTGGCTCATAGTGACACTGTGTAAAATAGAACTGCCTGATCCTGCACCACACTTTCTTCATTAGAAGATAGTTACTTGTTCCGGATCTTTAATTCTTTGCAGACTTCACTAATTATTTTTTCTGAGCTTCAAGAACCACATGGAAAAAAAAAAAGTGCGTTTCCTTTTTTACATAACAATTTATAGAATATTTCAAGAGAGTGGCCATGTCTATCTTTATTCATTTCTTGTTGTTTTTGTTGTTAGGTACTGTTGGGTTAGTTTCCAACTCACAGCTACCCCATGTGACAGAGTAGAACTGTCCCTAGGATTTTCTTGGCTGTGATCTTTACAGGAAGGAGCCCCGGTGGCAAAAAGTTTAAGCGCTCAGCTGCTAACCAAAAGGTTGGTGGTTGGAATCTACTCATCGGCTCTGCAGGAGAAAAGACCTAGATATTTGCTTCTATATTGATTATATCCAAGAAAACCCTTTGGGGCAATTCTGCCGTGTCACATGGGTTGCTATGAGTCAAAATTGACTCCCTGGTATCTAACAACAGCAACAATATTTATGGGAGCAGATTGCCAGGTCTTTCTCATGAGGAGTGGCTGAGTGGTTTCAAACTGCCAACCTTACGTTTGACAGCTGAGTGCTTAACTGTTGCGCCACCAAGATAACTTTATCGAGGATAAATTTATGGGTTCCTCCAACTGCTCCCCATACATGATTTCCATATCCCTCACTAACATGATTTCCCTTCTTGCGATGCCTGGAAGACCAAGGCCACTACCACATCCTCATACTGTATGGAACCATCAACCATCAGACACTAAGTATTGTTGATCAGGAAAATTATTCATACTATACTACAACGTCTAATCCAGAAGGACAACAAAGTATGTACATGCTCTTTCTACAACAAAAATGCGCTATGCCCATGGATGTACTATTCTAGAAGATATCTATATGAGTTGAATGGTGGCCCCTAAAAGATGTGTTCCGATCCTAACTCCTGGAACCTGTGACTGTGACCTTTATTTGAAACAGCATCTTTGAAAATGTAATTAAGAATCTCCAGATAATATCATCCTAAATACAATGACTGGTATCCTTGTAAGAGAAAGGAGAGGGAGATTTGAGACACATGGATAGAGAGGAAAAGACTATGTGAAGACAGAGGTTGAGATGGGAGTGATGTAGCCACAAGCCAAGGAATGCCAAGGACTGCCAACAACCACCAGAAGCTAGGAGACAGACATGGAAAAGATTCTTGCTTAGAGCCTCCAGAAGGAACCAACCCTGCCAACATCTTGATTTCAGACTCTGGTTTCCAGATTTGTGAGAAAATAACTTTGTGTTGTTTTAAGCCACTGGGTTTGTGGTAATTTATTACAGCAGCCGCAGCAAATGAATATAGTGTATTTCTAAAGATACAGATTTCTTTTTAAATATTCAGTTTGGAAAGTTATATAATATCCATACATGGAAACCATCTAAAGTAATTATGAAAAACATACATTTGTATCTCACCAATGTGAAATTAATGCTTCCATTTTCTGATTAGCAAAAGCAACATTCATCAGTAAATAATTTAAAAGAACATAACAAATAAGGTCAGATTCACAGGTACCAGGGGTTAGGACTTGAACATTTCTTTTTGGGGGGACATTATTCAAATTGCTGGAGCTCTCATGGCACTGCGGTTAAGAACTCGGCTGCTAACCAAAAGGTCAGCAGTTCAAATGCACCAGCTGCTCCTTGGACACCTTATGGGGCAGTTCTACTCTGTCCTATGGAGTTGCTATGAGTTGGAATCGACTCCATGGCAATGGGTATTCAATCTGCTGCACACACTTACATAAAAGTTTAGCAAATGACAGAACAGCTATGTCAACAAATGGTTTGCCCTCCTGTGCTATATGCAAGGAGCAGGGTCTGTGCCTAACAATCCTGTTCTCCCTGGAGTTTCTGTAGCAACTTGAATGGTTCTGATACAAATTATGCCAAGTAACACTTCATTTCTTTATTTTTTCATTGTTGTTGAAAATATACACAGCAAAACATATGCAAATTTATGAACTTCTACATGTAAAATTCAGTGACATTAATTACATCCTTCAAGTTGTGCAACTATTCCCACTCTCCTTTTCTGAAGTGTTCCTCCCCTGTTAACATGAACTCATGGCCCCCTAAGCTTCCTATCTAACCTTTTGTGTTGCTATTGTCAATTTGATCCCATACAGACAGGTCTTTAAAAGAGCACAATGCTCAAGGCAGACATTCTTTACTAATTAAGCTAAATTATTGTTTGGTTTAAAGAAGACTTCAGAAGATATTTTTGGTTTAAGGTTTAAAGTTTAAAGATTATCTCATCACTCAACATTTACTCTAAAGCAAAGATGAGAAGATAAGAGGGAAGGGAAACTAGACTACTAGAAACGGAACAACCAGAACACAAAAAGAATGTTGACATAGTGTGAAAAACGTAACTAATGTCACTGAACTATTTGCGTGGAAATTATCAAATGAGATCCTAACTTGCTGTGTAAACTTTCACCAAAAACACAATAAAATATTATTTAAAAAAATATATATTAGCTCACTAGTTTCAGGGTTTATCCAGCCTTTATGGCTCCAGAAAGTCTGAACTCCATGAAAATATGATATTATGTTCCACATGTCTCCCCCTTTTGATCGGGATTCTTCTATAGAATCTTTGATCAATAAACTCAGTAAACAATATTTCATTTCTTGTTGAAGTTAGCTTAACTAAGAGATGGGTCTCATGTCAGCTGGAGGAGCTTCCTCAGCCTCACCCACTGTGGACTGCAGTGGCTCCTTACAGGGCTTGGATGCGGTGCTGCCACTTGCTACACAGAGCAGTGATTTCATCCAGGCAGAAAATGCACTGGCAAGGGCTAGGCTACCTATGAACGTCAGAAACCAGCCTCTGTTCTACCTCTTACAGACATCTACATCTCTCTATTTCTAATTCTAAGAGGAACTGATTTGCTTCTCATCAGAATTATATGGCAACATAATAAATATCTGGAAATGTGACCATACAGGCAAAGATGTGTTTTCCCCTCTGTTTATCTTTGCATCATTCAGGTTGATTTTCCTGATACAGCAACACACTATCATTGTTGACATGATGCCAGAGACTTGCCAGGTGCTAATCTACCAGCTGTCACCTGACCACGTGGGTCTCACATCTCATCTGCAATGAAGGAGGTAGGAGAAGGTCTACCCATCTCCTGCTGAGTTTATAATTCTGGGAGATTAAAAAATTTTACCAGGTTGGAAATGAGGGAATTTTGCACACAGTTCATGGCATAGATCAAATTTCCGATAACACTGCTAGGCTACTTCTTACTGCCAATGATATGTTTGCAAGTAGAGAGGCAGGTAATTAAAACAATCAAAATCCTGCTATGTTATTTATTGACAATCAGATTCAGGCAAGGCTTGCAGTGGTTACTGTTGCTTGTAGAATAAACTGCAAAGCGAATGTACTGCCTATTATCTCTGAATGAGGGCATTAGTGGTTCAGTTGTAGAATTCTCGCCTTCCAGGTAGGAGACCCAGGTTTGATTCCTGCCCAATGCACCTCAAGCACAGTCACCACCTGTCTGTCACTGGAGGCTTGCATGCTGCTATGATGCTAAGCAGGTTTCAGTGAGCTTCCAGACAAAGATAGAGTAGGAAGAAAGGCCTGGTGAGCTACTTCCAAGAATCAGCCAGTGAAAACCCTATGGATCACAACGGTGTCATCCACAATTGATTATGGGGATGGCGCAGGACCGGGCAGCATTTCTTTCCATTGGGCATGGGGTTGCCATGAGTTGGGGACAGCTAACAACAACATTATTTCTGAAACTAAAATTAGAGTTGTGAAAGAGCCAGCCTGGGGGATTCCTCAAAAGAGAAAGCAGGCCTGGAAGTGGTGATCTGTTTCTGGCATGCTAAGTCATTTCTGCTAGAATTGAGGTGTAGATCTCTGTACACGACACATTACTTCATGTCTGATGTAAGGCTGACATTCAAAGGGTCATTTCTCTGCATCTAAATTTCAGGACCCGATGTGCCTGTGTAAGCTTAGATGACTGCACGTCTTAGTTCTAATATCTCTTTGGATCGTGGGACGGTCTGGACCAATGATGTTGTTGTAGTAGTTAGGTGTTGTTGAGTCGGTTCCAACGCATAGCGACCCCATGTAGGACAAAATGAAACGTTGCCCAGTCCTGTGCCATGCTCACAGTGATAAATCCCCTGAAACTGAAAATCAGGAAGCCTGGGAACCAGATTAAACTCTTAAATGATTCTAACACTTATACTGTATCTATAACTTCTAGCTATTTCAATTCCTCCCCCGTCCCCCTTTTTTTTTTTGAGCACATGACATCCTCTCTATTTTATTTAATGAAAAGAGATGATGAAATGGATGAACAATATTCTTCCCCCACTTTAGTAGCCTGTTGCTTCATAAATATTAAATAATAACAAATTAGGCCTTTCTTTGCTAGTCATTTTGGCTTGAAGGTAGATTTTCTACGGAATTCTTTTCCCTTGCCAAGCTTCTAATGTACCCAGAAAAGCTAATGGTGCTGGTTGTCTTCCAGAAAGATGGCTTAATGCAAGTTGTCAGTAGGGATCACCAGCCTGGAACCCCCTTTCTCATGCACAAGTGCTGCTCCGTGGACCAAACCCACAGCAGAGGAGGTCTGGAGGCCTCGGGGGTCATCAGTGTTCTATCTCAGCAGGAGTGTCCTCCCTCCGCAGATACCTGAAGCTCTTTCCCCTGGAGAACATGAGGGCATGACCAAGTTGTAGAGCAAAGTGATTGGGTTATTCATTTTGACAGAGGAACATATAATTCTCCTTTTCTGAGAAGCCCTTTGAGATTTCAAGCTTCCGATTACATTAACAGAAATAAGTTATTTCATGTGTTAAGTAAGATATTTGTTCCAGTCCAAACAACAATTAACCATCTGCTTATGTATATGTCCCTCTACCCCACCCCCGGCCAGCTGATCAATCAAGGTCTGAATCAATAAAAATAGATCCACAGTGCAGTATTTAAGGGAAACTACATAATGCCACTTTCCCCAATCCTACTCAGTCTTCCTCACAATTTTGTGTCTGAGAGACCATTATGAGAATTCCATAGTTAAGGTGTTAGGCTGTGCTTATGGAGTCTCCAGAGCTGCCACTTTCAAACGCCTGGGAGCTGTCACCACAACAGTGTGCTAATTCAGCCACAAAGAGAGAAGAAATCCTGATCAGTGCTACAACCCAGACAGACCTTGAAAACAGCATGCTGAGTGAAAGAAGGAAGCCATCTACAAAAGGACAAATATTGTATGATTCCACTTATATGTCCTGTCTAGACCAGGCAAATATATAAAGATCTAAGGTTATTAGTGGTTGCCAGGGTGTGTTAGTCATCTAGTGCTGCTATAACAGAAAAACCACAAGTGGATGGCCTTAACAAAGAGAAGTTTATTCTCTCACAGTCGCTAGGCCAGAAGTCCGAATTCAGGGTGCTGGCTCCAAGGGAAAGCCTTCTCTCTGTGTCAGTTCTGGAGGAAGGTCCTTGTCATCAGTTTTCTCTTGGTCTGGGGGCACCTCAGCACAGGAACCTCAGGTCCAAAGAACACACTCTGCTCCTGGCGCTGTTCTCTTGGTGGTATAAGGTCCCCCTATCTCTCTGCCAGTCTCTCTCCCCCACATCCCAAAAGAGACTGGTCCAAGAGACTATCTAATCCTGCAGATCTCATCAACACAACTGCCACCAATCCATCCTACTACATCACACTGATAGGATTTGCAACACCCAGGGAAATAACACCAAATAACAAAATGGTAGACAACCACACAACTCTGGGAACCATGACCCAGCTGAGTCGACAGACATCCCGAGGGGGACACAATTTAATCCACAACACAGGGGCAAGTGGGAGGGAAGCAGAAAAGGGGATTCATTGTTTGGGAGACACTGAGCTTCTATAACGAGTGATGGAAAAATTTGGAAATAGATAACAGTGATGGGTGAACAACATGATGAACATAATTAACGTTACTGAAATGTACATGTGAAGATTGTAGAAATGGCAAATGTTTTGTTACAAACATATTTACCACAATTTTTAAAAAGTATGTTAAAACTATGAGGGCCTTATAGATCTGATGGGGAACAAGCCTGTTTATGAGAGCTCAGGAGGGGCTGGATGTGCTCATACACTGCTACCCCAGTGACAGGAACCCCTGATAAGAAAGTAGAATTGGGGACCCTTCACTGTCTTCCCCCGAGACCCTCACAGAAAGAGGCACCCTAACCCACCACAGAGACCACCCAACCAACATAAAATGGCCCCCAATCCATTCCCAACTAGACAGTGATTGGAAGCATTTAAATATGACTTCATTTGTTGCATATTCTCATAATGCCGCGTCCAGTTAGGCTGGGCCAGTGACTAACAGTTCTAAATCATCCCTTACACTGTTTTGCCAAGGATAAATTTGGGCTCTTACCTTGCTTTAGCATAATGTCCTTTTGATTAGCTCAGTTTCCTCTGGTGCTGTATTAGTCAGTTTAGGCTAAGTTATGCTGTGGTAACAAATTAAACACCTAGAATCCCAGTGGCTTTACAAAACCAAGATTGATTTCCTGCTTAGGCTGGGTCCACAGGGAATCAGATGACTCTCCAGGGCAGCTTTCCTCTGTGCAGTGACTCACGGATCAGCGGCTTCCATCTTGCAGCTCTGCCATCTCAACACATGGCTTCCGTGATGGCTGCAGCAGGGGAGGAGCTAGCTGGAGGGTCACCATGTGGCGCTTACACCTGTCCACCCAGAAGTGAAATTTCTGCTCATAGCCCACAGACCAGATCCTGACCCCCAGAGTGTTGGAAATGTATGGGGCACACACGTTTTGCATGCCACCAGGATCTCTACTACAGGTGCCCATTCATTTTTTGTCTTGATCTACTTTAATCCCAGTTTTCAGGCTGTATCAGTGATGGCTTCCCATTCAGGAAGGCAGTCTGTTCACTTTGGAGAGGGTGGGCAGTGTCAGTTACGTCTACTGTGTTTGCCCAAACTCAATAGGTGAGTCCAGATGAGTTGCATTGTATTTTAAAAACCTGATAACTTAAAACAGCCATTCTCTCTTGTAGATGTGCAACAGAATCACCTGGAGGGCTTGTCAAGCCACAGATTTCTGATTCGATAGGTCTGGTTCAATAGTTGTGGAGCTGGGGAATTTATTTTTTTTAACAAGTTCCCAGGTGATGCTGAGTCTGCTGGTCTGAGGACCACATTTTGAGAACCACTGACTTCACGTTAAACCTGCGCAGGTTATTTCCATTTACTTGAATTATCAGTTTCAGTGTAACTCACACTTTCTCACGTTAAAGCAGCTTCGGGTGGAGGGAGGAAATGCGATTCTATTTTGACAAGGAAATGTGGGAGAAGAGCTCTTTAGTGCTGGCCTGAGGATGGAGGGGTAAAGTCTGTAGTCAATTCTATGAAGTGCCTGGGCCACTGAAGGCAGCTTTGCACCCATTCCTTCTGGGCTATAAATCCCAGGTGGCCATTCTCTTACCCCAGGGCTGCTTTGTCAATCAGAATGTTTCCGCAGTACAGAAGGAAAAATATTTGCCTCTGCCTGCACTTAAGGGTACCTTCTCTGTAATATGAAGATGTAGGTTTGAGATTTGCTTTTTCGTTTTGATAGTCGCATTTAGTAGCAACATCTTGTCCAAATCTAACTCAAAGCAAGCAAGGTGAGAGAAGAAAAATGTCTGGTGAGGCACCTCAACATCACTTTCTTCTCCACTTCAGATGGATGAGTTAGTGGGACGTGGTGTTGGAAAGTGGCTGAAAAGAACTAACGTGACCCGCTGGCCATTTCACCCTGGTCCCAGCCACAGCTTACCATTGTTTCCAGCTGTGCCTGCCACTCGGCAGAGGAATACTAATTTGTAGTAAACCCTTTCTCTTTCAGGCAACATTTAGAAAATGATTGAGATCTCACTTTCTATTTTTTCACATCAGAGGCCTCTTTAAGATCATTTTTTGGCAGTGGTTAAGCACTCAGCTGCTAATCATAAGGTCTGCGGTTCGAACCCACCAGCTGCTCTGTGGGACAAAGATGTGGCAGCCTGCTTCTATAAAGATTCCAAACCAAAAACTAAACCAGTTTCCATGGAGAAAATTCTGACTCATAGCGACCCTATATAGAGGGCAGAGTAGAACTTCCCAATAGGGTTTCCAAGAAGCAGCTAGTGGATTTGAACTGCCAACCTTTTGGTTAGCAGCTGAGCTCTTAACCACTGCTCCAGCAGGACTGCTTGGCAACCCTATAGGGCAATTCTGCTCTGTCCTATAGTGCCGCTATGAGTTGGAATCGACTCAACAGCAATAGGTTCTTGGTTTGGAGCACAAATACTGTTGTCATTGTTCGGTGCTGTTGAGTCGGTTCCGACTCATGGCAACCCTGTGTACAACAGAACGAAACA
The DNA here is from genome assembly GCF_000243295.1 of Trichechus manatus latirostris. NCBI lineage: Eukaryota > Metazoa > Chordata > Mammalia > Sirenia > Trichechidae > Trichechus > Trichechus manatus. The sequence goes on from NW_004444008.1 coordinate 12,458,668, forward strand.
CTGCCTGGTCTTACGCCACCCTCACAATCCTTGTTATGCTTGCACCCATTGTTGCAGCCACTGTGTCAATCTGTCTCACCGAGGGTCTGCCTCTTTTTTTGCTCAGCCTCTATTTTACCAAGTTCTATGTCTTTCTCCAGGGATTGGTCTCTCCTGATAACATGTCCAAAGTACATAAGATGGAGTCTTGTCATTCTCGCTTCTAATGAGCATTCTGGTTGTACTTCTTCCAAGACAGATGTGTTTGTTTTTCCAATACCATAATTCAAAAGAGTCAACTTTTCGTCGGTCTTCCTTATTCATTGTCCAGCTTTCACTTGCATTTAAGGCGATTAAAAATACCATGGCTTGGGTCAGGCTCACCTTAGTCCTCAAAGTGACATCTTTGCTTTTTAACACTTTAAAGAAGTCTTTTGCAGCAGATTTGCCCGATGCATTTTGTTTGTTTTCTTGACTGCTGCTTCCATGGGGGTTGATTGTGGATCCAAGTACCCTTGACAACTTAAAATTTTCTCCATCTATAATACTGCTTATTGGTCCAGTTGTGAGGATTTTTGTTTTATGTTGAAGTGTAATCCATACTAAAGGTTGTAGTCTTTGATCTTCATCAGTAAGGGCTTCAAGTCCTCTTCCCTTTCAGCAAGCAAGGTTGTGATATCTGCATATTGCAGGTTGTTAATGAGTTTTCCTCCAATCCTGATGTCCTGTTCTTCATATAGTTCAGCTTCTCAGACTATTTGCTCAGCATAAAGATTGAATAAGTACGATGAAAGGATACAACCTTGATGCACACCTTTCCTGGTTTTAAACCACGCACTATCCCCTTGCTCTTTTTGAAGAACTGCCTTTTGGTCTAAGTACAGGTTCTGCATGAGCACAATTAAGTGTTTTGGAATTCCCATTCTTCGTGATGTTATCCATAACTTGTTATGATCCACACAGTGGAATGCCTTTCTTTGGTCAATAAAACACAGGTAGACATCTTCCTGGTACTCTCTGCTTTCAGCCAAGATCCATCTGACATCAGCAATGATATCCCTATTTCATGGCCTCTTCTGAATCCAGCTTGAATTTCTGGCAGCTCCTGTTGATGTATGGCTGCATTCATTTTTCAATTACCTTCAGCAAAATTTTACTTGCATGTGATGTTAACGATATTGTGCAATAATGTCCAAATTCTGTGGGATCACCTTTCTTTAAAATTGGTACAATTATGGATCTCTTCCAGTCAGTTGGTCAGGTAGCTCTCTTCCAAATTTCTTGGAATAGATGCGTGAGCACTTCCAGTGTTGCACTTGTTTATTGAAACATCTCAGTTGGTATTCCATCAATTCCTGTGGCCTTGTTTTTCACCAGTGCCTTCGGTGCATCTTGGACTTCTTCCTTCAGTACCATCGGTTCTTGATCATACGTTGCCCCCTAAATGGTTGAATGTCGACCACTTCTTTTTGGTACAGTGACTCTGTGTATTCCTTCCATCTTCTTTTGATGTTCCCTGTGTCATTCAATTGTTTTGCCCGTAGAATCCTTCAAAATTGCAATTTAAGGCTTGAATTTTTTCTTCTTGAGAAATGCCAAGCATGTTCTTCCCTTTTGTTTTTCTAACTCCAGGTCTTTGCACTTTTCATTATAATATATTCCTTTGGTTTCTCAAGCCACCCTTTGAAATCTTCTGTTCAGCTCCTTTACTTCAAAATGGATACCATCTTTTTTTTGAGATATAATTCACCTAACATATTCACCATTTAAAAGTGTATAATTCAGTGGTTTTTAGTATACTCCCTATGTTGTACAATGTTCATCGGTATCTAAATCCAGACATTTCTATAAGCCCCAAAAGAAACCCCATACCTATTAGCAGTTAGTCCCAATTTCCCTCTGTTCTCATCCTGTTTTAGTCATCTAGTGCTGCCACAACAGAAATACCACAAGTAGATGGCTTCAACAAAGAGAAATTTATTCTCTCACAGTCTAGTAGGCTACAAGTCCAAATTCAGGGCATCGGGTCCAGGAGAAGGCTTTTTCTCTTTGTCAGCTCTGGAGGAAGATCCTTGTCATCAATCTTCCCTTGTTTTGGGAGCAACTCAGCACAGGGACCTCAAGTCCAAAGGACACGCTATTCTCCCAGCACTGCTTTCTTGGTGGTATGAAGTCCCCATGTCTCTCTGCTCACTTCTCTCTTTTATATCTCAAAAGAGACTGGCTTAAGACACTATCTAATCTTGTATACCTCATCAGTATAACTGCCACTAATCCATTTTATTAGATCATAGTGATAGAATATACAACACATAGGGAAATCACATCAGATTACAAAATAGTAGACAATCATACAATACTGGGAATCATGACCTAGCCAAGTTGACAGATATTTTTGGGAGACACAATTCAATCCATGACACATCCATCAGCAACCACTTATCTACTTTCTGTCTCTTTGGATTTGCCCATTCTGGACATTTCGTATAAATGGAATCATACAAAATGTGGCTTTTTTGTCTGACTTCTTTCACTTAACATAATATTTTAACAGTTCATTCATGCTGTAGCATATCTCAGTACTTCGTTACTTTTTATTGCTGAATAAAATTCCTTCATATATATATATATATATATATATATGTGTGTATATATATATATATATACACACCACATTTTGTTCATCCACTTGTCAGTTGATGGAATGGTCACCATTTTGAAAATTCAAAAATTACTTTTTAACTCTTGTCCAAACACACCATATTTTACACCACTATAATCTATAATCATGGTCTTTGTGTTGCTTTTTAAATATGTTTTCACTTAATATAATTATAAACATTTTCTATATGGCCATCCTAATTACAATTTTAATAGAAGAATAATTTTCCATTTTTCAGATGCACTGTCATTTATTAGCCTGAACATTTCTTTTACGCTTTTACCCCATCTCTCTCCTTTTTCTTCCCTAGTATTGATAAAGCTTCAATGAACAACTTCATGTTGATACATCTTTCCATCCTGATGACAAATATTCTTGGATTGTATTCTCTGGAGTGGATCAAGGGCATGAGTATGATTGGTGCTCTTTTTGTTTTGTCACCTCTCTTTACAAAATGCTGCTCCTGTTTACGAAGCTATCTTGGTGACAAGGTTTAGTGTGTCGTTTTTCTTTTGTGGGATGGCTCTGTGGTGGGGTATGTTCTTTCTCTCCCTCTTTCATCTCCATACCTCTCTTTCTCTTCCTCAATCATTATCCCAACTTTGGAAACCCTCTGCTTGACAAGTGTTTTCAATATACCCATCTTTGGTTGCTGACCAAAAGGTTGGATTTTCAAGTCCACCAGAGGTGCCCCAGAAGAAAGGCCTGCTAATCTACTTCCAAAAAATCAGCCATTGAAAACTCTCTGGAGCACAGTTCCACTCTGACACACACGGGGTTGCCATGAGTCGGCATCAACTCGATAGCAACTGGTTTTTGGCGTTTTTACCTCTCTGATGACAGCATTGGATAAAGAGCAGGAGGGATGGCAGGCAACCAGATGAGTGGAGGCTGGAGGCTGGCTGGGGTGCTTTCAAGGGAGAAGAGCACTCACTCACAGTGTGTATGTCGTATTCTCAGGCTCCCTCTGGAATCTTCAGCAAAATTGTATTGTTCACTAATGTCTGGTGCAGTTAGTTTTTCTTTTTGAGGAATGTGAGCACTGACTACAACTCTGGGTTGGCACCACATGACCCCGTGGGACAGCCACAGGTGGTTACATGGGTACTTGCCCAGCCTCAGGAGCCCACATTAGTGCACTACCAGCACGATAGACTCGGCAATGCCTGCACAATGGGAGACTCTCCTTTGGATTTATCATCAATATTTCCTTGGATTGTTTCCTATTTGTTCACAGTTAAATTCATTCCAACAGACATTTACTGAGTCCTTGTTATGTATTAAAAGCTGAAGGGAAGTCAAAGATAAAGGTAACTAATGCTTGTATTCTTCTTTAGAGCTTAAAAATGCTGTCGCATGTACTAATCCCTTGGATAGGATATGGGCTCTGCTCTCAAATAAATTATGGAGACATAATAAAAATGCATTGTTTAACTCAAGTCAGGAGTTTGAGCAGAACGAAACCATATTGAGAGGTATAGGTGTTAGCCTCACAATGAGAAGAGGCTTTTAACCAAACAGAGCACTATTCTTCAAAATGGCAAAGTGGATTAACAGGTGAGACTTACTGCCTTGCATTAATGAAGGGATTCCAGAATTGTGGGCATGTATGTTTTATAGACCAAGAAAAATATTCTATTTAAAAAAATGAACAATTAAAATGATCAACAATTTTACTTGCCTAATTTTTCTCCTTTTTTAAATTTACTTCCCTATGGAGAGAAGAGTGGCGATGACAACCTCCAGAAATGACACACCCGTGGGGTCAAATGGGTTTGCTTTGGGACTGCCAGGAAAGCTTTCCTGTGGATTTGCATGTCTGGCCTGCAGCAAAGTGTGCCTGTACTTTTAGCTCTGGAAAAAGTGTTCAAGGTGAGTAAAAAAATATTAAGCATCTGTCTCTTCTGAATACATGTTATTTTATTGTTTTACAAACTCTTCTCAATTTTGTTGTTCAAATGTTCTTAGGTCGCATGGAGTTACATAAAATTCCTCAATATTTGTAATTTAAACCTTTCCAAAAAAAAAAAATAATAAGTCAACAATGAAATAAGAGCAGTATGGAAAGGATGTGTCTGCTCAGTGGCACTTAAGAGTATTTTTTAAAAATTGTTTTGTAATATAAATGAAGGAGAGCATACCGTGGCAATATATTATAATGCTATTTCTCTGTAATTATGATAGCTGTTTCAGTTTTGAAATCTTCATGAGATTCTGGTCACAGGCTCCCAGACAGAATCCAGTGGGATTGGATGTCCCAAAATGGGCTTCAGAATTGCTTAGCCCACTTGGAATCCAAGAAAAGTCTTCATCATGATCAGCGTTGGCAACTTCAAAATCAGAGAACTTTACTCTGTTGAATATAGAAAAGGAGGAACGCAATCAATTCCTTTGTGAGTTGGAAAACTCTCATAGTTACAATATAAAGAAAATGCCATTTATACATTCTATATTGATCTTGAAAATTCTTCCAGCTCCAATATACCAGCAAGAAAAAGATTCAGCGATATGCAGATGATACAACCTTGCTTGCTGAAAGTGAAGAGAACTTGAAGCACTTACTGATAAAGATCAAAGACCACAGCCTTCAATATGGATTACAACTCAACACAAATAAAACAAAAATCCTCACAACTGGACCAATAAGCAACACTATACTAAATGGAGAAAATATTGAAGTTATAAAGGATTTCATTTTACTTGAATCCACAATCAACGCCGACAAAAGCAGCAGTCAAGAAATCAAACAACGCATCGCATTGGGCAAACCTGCTGCTAAAGATCTCTTTGAAGTGTTGAAAAGTGAAGATATCACTTTAAGGACTGAGATGCGCCTAACCCAAGCCATGATATTTTCAATACGCATGGGAAAGCTGGACAATGAATAAGGAAGACCAAAGAAGAATTGATGCCTTTGAATTATGGTGTTGCGAAGAATATTGAATATGCTATAGACTGCCAGAAGAAGGAACCAATCTGTCTTGGAAGAAGTATAGCCAGAATACTCATTAGAAGCAAGGACAGCAACACTTTGTCTCCCATACTTTGGACATGTTATCAGGAGGGACCAGTCCCTGGAGAAGAACATCATGCTTGGTAAAGTAGAGGGTCAGTGAAAAACGGGAAGACCCTCAATGAGATGTAATGTGGTTGCAACAATGGGCTCAAGCATAACACTGATTGTGAGGATGGCACAGGATCAGGCAGCGTGGGCCTGGGCAGTGTTTCTTTCTGTTGTACACAGGGTTGCTATCAGTCGGAACTGACTCAGTGGCATCTAACAACAACAACAGCACCTGACTAAATGGGAGACACACAGAGGACCCCATAAAAGGGGATCCAAGAGAGTTTCAGATATTATTCAAATGTCTATTGAGCGTTTTTCTACATCCAGCCTAATTTCAAAGAAAGCACCAATGTACTTCAGGTACATTGAGTTAGAATTCTTCTCCAAGAACAGTGACTCACTCAACACTGCTACTATTCCTCTCAAGGCAACCTTAACATGAGAAAATCTACAATAATTTACCCCTGCTCCCCATCATCAAAACTTCCAATTTGTATCCTGAACAGTAATGGAAGAAGGAAGAGAATGAAGATTGCATTAAGAGATGCTATTCTTGTCAGGTGCTGTTGAGTTGATTCCGACATAGCAACTCTATGTACAATAGAACAAAACACTGCCCCGTCCTGTGCCATCCTCACAATTGTTATGCTTGAGCCCGTTGTTGCAACCATAGTGTCAATCCATCTCGTTGAGGGTCTTCCTCTCTTTCACTGACCCTCTACTTTACCAAGCATGATGCCCTTCTCCAGGGACTGGTCCCTCCCGAGAACATGTCCAAAGTATAGAAGTTGAAGTCTCACCATTCTAACTTCCAAGGAGCACTCTGGCTGTATTTCTTCGAAAACAGACTTGTTCATTGTCTTAGGCTGGGTTCTCTAGAGAAGCAAAACCAGTAAAGTGTACAAAATATATATACAGAGAGAGACTTATATCAAAGAAATGGCTCATGCGATTGTAGAGGCTAGAATGTCCCAAGTCCGTGGATTAGGATAGAGATGTCTCCTGATTCACATAGCCGCAGGGGCTGGTGAACCCAAGATCAGCAGGTGGGAAAGCAGGGGTCTTGCTCACAGGCTGTGAATACTGATGAGTCCCAAGATTGGCAGGCAAGACCAAAAGGCTTCTCCTGATTCACATAGCTGCAGGGACTGGCAAGCCCAAGATTGGCAGGTTGGAGAGCAGGGCTCCGCTCACAGGTTGTGAAGATTGACAAATCCCAAGATTGGCAGATAAGCTGAGAGCTCAAGTCCCCAAAACTGGAGGTCAGATGAACAGGAGGCAGCCGCAGGATCCAGAGTGAGCAAAATGCCAGAATGTCCTCTTATATTTGGATGCAGGCCACACTTCCAAGGAAACTCCCTTTCATCTGATTGGCTACTCACAGCAGATCCCATCATAGGAGTGATCCCATATAAACACTGGGAATCATGGCCCAGCCAGGGTGATACACAATCTTAACCATCACAGTCCACCTTTTGTCAACTTGGCACATGTATACATCACCTTAAACCATATATAATCTCTGAATAAAGACAATTATAAAGTCATACTTGTGCCTAACATGATACAACTAACACATGAACAACTGAAAATGTGCTGGCCCTGTTTACAACTTACATTTTATAAGTGAAGAAAACAAAAATATTTGATGCACACGTACAAAGCAGAAATAGTCATAACAATTATAGTCTTCATTTCTGCAACTGGTTACATGGTCATGACTGGTATTTAGAACTATCTTCTTCCACCACCCATTCTGTATTCCCTTTGCCCTCAGCAAGCACCTCAGCTGGTCGTAGTTCTTTGCCTGGTGGGGTGACCCAAACCTTCATTCCTGAAGGGTCTGGGTCATTAGTAGTCGTGTCGGAATTGGGTTGCTGTACTTTTCTATTGACTTTAATCACAGAGCACAGTAGTACTAAGAGATGCCCTAAGGGATATCCCACATTCCAGACATACTCTTCTTTACCTCCATTATGTAATCAATCTGATTTCCTCTTGGCAATCAGGATCAATCATACCAGCCAGTATGGTAACTCCCTTCTTTGCCTGTTGATCCAGAGGCATAAGGAACCCAAAGTGGCCAGGTGGCATTCTTAGCTTTCAGTTCAATGGAATCAGTGATGTGTCTCCAGGTGGGAGCAATCTTCCCTTTGGAAATAAGATCTCTGGACCTGCAGAGCATAAAGTCACGGGGGCAGGAAGCAAAAATTTTGTGAGTGGGTCACTAGGGGTAAAAAGCGAGTGGTGCCACTCCCATTTTCACTCCTTGATTCCTGGACCCATGAATCCTGGCTATGGAAGAAACAGTACCATATATTGGTTGCTGGTTTAGAGCATATACAGCCTCCTGGAGAACACTGCTTCAACCCTGCAAGGTATTGCCACCTAGATGACACCGTAATTGTGTCTTTAGAGGGCCATACCATCATTCTATCAAGCCAGCTGCTTCAGGGTGATGGGGAACATGGTAAGGCCAGTGAATTCCACGAGCATGGGCCCACTGCCGCACTTCATTTGCTATGAAGTGAGTCCCTTGATCTGAGGCAATGCTGTGTGGGATACCATGATGGTGGATAAGACGTTATGTAAGTCAATGGATGGTAGTTTTGGCAGAAGCATTTTGTGCAGGGAAGGCAAATCCATATCCAGAGTAAGTGTCTATTCCAGTAAGGACAAAACGCTGCCCTTTCCATGACGGAAGTGGTCCATTGTAATCAACTTGCCACCAGGTTGCTGGCTGATCACCTCAAGGGATGGTGCCATATCAGGGACTCAGTGTTGGTCTCTGCTGCTGGCAGAGCCATTGTGTGAATGGTCTCAAAGAACAGAGGATAATTTTCAAGCCTTGAGGGCTAATGTAATGTGTTCTGCTGACTTTCTTGGTGCCTGTTATACCTTCTTTTCTCCAATTTCTCCCGTTTGTAATGGAAATGTCTAGCTTGTGCCTTCATACTTTGGAAGCAAAAATTGTATTCTAGATTTCACAGATGAAGATGAATTTTTGGATTTTGGACTTAGAGCTGATTTAAGACTTTTTGCTGATATGATGGGGTGAATGTGTTTTACATATGGCAAGGACATGATTTTGGGGGGGGCAAAGGGTGGAATGTCATGGATTGAATTCTGTCCCCTAAAAATATGTGTCAACTTGGTTAGGCCATGATTCCCAGTATTGTGTGGTCTGTCCTTCATTTTGTGATTGTAATTTTATGTTAAATTTATTTTATTTTATTTTTGCTAAATGAGAAACAGTTAAACCTCTGAGCCTGTATCGGCACCCACAATCCATTGGGTTTGTTTGGTCTCTTCCTACTTTAGGTTCACTGAAATGTTCTTGGGTAAGTGCTTATGTCTGAGGAAGTACCAATCTTATGTATGACAAGACCTTGAACATCAGGAAGGGGTAAAAAATGGAAGCATTCAACAGTGCTTACTAAGGTCATATCTCTGATCCAATGTAAATGGAGTTTCCCTGGAGCGTGGCCTGCACCACCTTTTATCTTACAAGAGATAAAAGGAAAGGGAAACAAGCAGAGAGTGGAGACCTCCTACCACCAAGAAAGAAGCAACGGGAGCAGAGCTTGTCCTTTGGACCCAGGGTTCCTGCACAGAGAAGCTCCTAGCCCAGGGGAGGATTGATGAGAAGGACCTTCCTCCAGAGCCAACAGAGCAAGAAAGCCTTCCCCTGGAGGTGACACCCTGAATTTGGACTTCTAGCCCAGCAGACTGCGAGAAAATAAATTTCTCTTTGTTAAAGCCACCCATTTGTGGTATTTCTGTTATAGCAGCACTAAATAATTAAGACATTAGTTCTTTTGGCAGTCCACGGTATATTCAGTATTCTTCACCAGCACCATAATTCAAAGGCATCAATTCTTCTTTGGTCTTTCTTATTCATTGCCCAGCTTTCACACATAGATGAGGCGATCGGAAATATCATGCATTGGGTCTGGTGCACCTTAATCTTCAAAGTGACATGTTTGCTTTTCAACAGTTTAAAGAGGTCTTTTGCAGCAGTTTTGTCCAATGCATTAAGAGATAGATGGGTACAAAAGTGAAGGTTAGAAAGAGGGTGGAACGAAAAGAGAAGAGAAATCTTTCTGGGATCAATGAAGACCAAAGAGGAGGAGCAGTTGGCTTAGGAGGAATTATATTGTTGTATTTGTCTTGAGTTGCCTCGAAAGTGTCACCCATTTCTTCTGTGGGTCCTTTCCTGGCCAGCCCGCCTATCTAAATTTTTTCTTTTAAGAGAAATGCGCGACTCTCCTATAATGGTGGAGGAACAAGACAGGATTGTTAAAGAGTTTTGGTTGCTTAATTATAAGGCCACCTCAGGTATTTCACTGTTTCTAGTATCAGCAGTCCTGAGTAGATTTTACTTTTCTCACCAGGAGCAACTTTTTAATGAAGTTAAAGTTGTCCACTGCCTCATTATTGGTTTTCACTTTTTTTTTTTTTTTTTAATGGTGCGAGACTTCCTGTAAGCAACTTCAGAGTCTTCTTTTCACATTCAACGTGGCAGTCATTAGACCCAGACTTGCTGAGTGCGTGGGAATCTTGCAACCAAAGTCATCTCAATGGCGATTTAATGCCTGAACTCTTCTGTTCTTATGTGTGAGGTCACCAAGTTGGTAAACGAAATGGCTTTGACATCCTGGTGGTTATCAGAGTCTGGAAAATGCCCCTTAAGGGTGGAAGTTTTATGAGTTTCCCTTTGCTAAATGAGAAACAGTTGAACCACTGAACCTGTATCGGTAGCCACAATCCATTGGGTTTGTTTGGTCTCTTCCTACTTCAGGTTCACTGAAGTGTTCTTGGGTAAGTGCTTATGTCTGAGGAAGTACCAGTCTTATGGATGACAAGACCTTGAAAATCAGGAAGGGGTAAAAAAATGGAAGCATTCAACAGTCTATACTAGGAGGTATGTTGTGTCTTTAAAGGAGAGGTTTGTATCCCCCAAATAGAGACAACGAGTAATATTTTGGGCTTATTTGGGGAAGCTTTACATAAGATTTATTTATTACTTTGTATACTGTTATAAAACACCCAGTTCATAGAATAGAGGTCATTTTTATCGGTGTTACACCTGCATATGATTTCTGACTGATGGTCTGACTAAAATGGAGACTGAGCAAAAAGAAATTAACCAAAGTTTTAAATCATCGTTGTTTTAGACCATTTACCTCACTTAAAATCTCTCCTGTTTTGGGGCCAGGAACTGTCACCTGGCCTTTCTCTGGATGAATATCTCTGTCAAATGCTGCTCCTATTCCCCAAATCCTACAAAATTCCCTTTCAGTTCGATAAAAGTAAAATTCTTTAGTGGTTGGCACTTCTTTGATATACTCAAGTCTCTTCCAGGTGTAAGATAATTTCTGAGCATAAACTCATCGCAGTAGTCTTGTGTAACCAGTCCATTATCTCAATAACTCCCTTGCCGCATAATTACCAGGCATATATTGATGCTACCATATTTATAAAGCTCCCATTAAATGCCAGACATTATGCCAGTAGCTCGAGACTTGAAGTTGCTCAGGATGGCCTTCAAGTTGCTATTCTCTTTTGGGAAGTCTGCAAAGCAAACCAACAAGTAATTACAGTGCAGTGTGATGCTAACTTAATAGAGACATGTAGTGGGAGCTGTGGGAGTTGAGAGGAGAGTTATCCAAATCAGATCGTAGCATCAGAGAAGCCTTCCTAGAGGTGAGGACATTTAGTCTGAGCCTTGAGGGATGTGTAGAAGTTAAATGGTGGGCAGTGTGCATTATAGATAGAAAGAAGAGTAGGTCACAAAGTCTTTGTGTAATGGCCAATAGTTTGCGATGGATGGAGGGGAAGGTGTGGGTAGGAAATTGCAGAAGAAATGGTGAAAAGTCTTGAGGTCTAAACTTTATCTTGAAAGTTCTCAGGAAGGAATTGAATCAGGGCAGAATATGATTGGATTTATATTGCAGAAGGATGGATCTGGCAGAAGCATGGAAGATAGGTTGGAGAGGGATTATTCTAGACAAAAGGAAGCCACTGAGAATACTGTTGTGATAATCCAGGTGAGAAAGAATAAGGACTTGATAAAAGCAGAGACAGTGGGAAGAAGAGAAAGGTTTAGGAGGGAGGAATATCAAGGCAGTAGAATTGGTTACTGATATGGATGAACAAGCAGTGGGAGGAAGAGTTTAGATTTACTCCCACTGCTGAGTGGGCTGTGGACCTTATTTTGAGCTGGAGGATGTGGAAAGGGAGGTTGAAAGGGGATGGGAGAGGAATGAGTCCAATGTATACATGTAAGAGATTCATAGGAGATGTTCAGAAGACAGTGTCACAGTGAGTCTGAGTTACCTGTAGATACAGACTTGAGAGTACTCAGAAAACAGACGATGGTTAAAACCATTGCTTTATATGAGGGGAAAGCATGGAGCAAGAAGGAGAGGACTGAGGAAGAGCAACATTTACGGAGTGTTATGGGTTGAATTGTGTCCTCCCAAAAATATACGTTGAAGTCCAAACTCACAGCATCTGTGAGTGTGATCTCATTTGGAAATAGAATCTTTGAAGACATTATCAGTTAAGTTAGCATGAGGTCATAATGAAGTAAGATGGGTCCTAATTCAATATGACACAGAGATATAGGGGGAAGGCAGTCATGTGAAGATTGAGGCAGAGAGTGAAGTAATGAATCTACAAGCCAAGGAACACCAAAGATTGCTAGGAACCACAAGAAGCTAGGAAGAGCAGAGGCATTGGCTGGGGCAGAGGGCGGCACTTGCCCCCAGGCGCAAGTCTAAGGGGGCATCAGAAGACGCACAGAATTACATTCTGAGGTGCCACAAATATGAAAGGCGCCTGACTGAGGCAGCCGGACAAGTGGAGCGGGGAGGTTTTTCTGCTGACTTGTTACTGCTATCAACGTCTATTCTCTTGCAATTGGAGACAGGGTGCAATTTAGAGATTGCCCCTGGGCACTTATTACCATCACTAGGCCTCTGAGGAAGAGGCAAGGCAGGATTCTCCCCTAGAGCCTTCAGAGGGAGCATGGCCCTGATGTAACCTTAATTTCAGACTTCTGGCCTCCAGAACTTCAGGAAAAATTTGTACTGTTTTAAACCACTCAGTTTGTGGTATTTTGTCACAGCACCCACAGGAAACTAACATAGAGACTGAATGGTGGAAGAAGAATCCAAGGCATCACCAGGAAAGGAATTGCCAGGGAGATGGAGGGAGAACCAGGATTGTTCCAGAATCCTCGCCTCACATCCCCTGGAGCTGATGTGCCTCTTCTCACTGTTGCCAGCTCAATTTCCTTTTCTAATATGAATTCCTCAGGAAGAATGGAAATATTTCCTTCAGCTACAGAAGCCCCTAAATTTAGTTAACATTCCCAATAATGACAGACCCTGTGTTTGAGTGACATAAATGAATATATGGTTCCACACATCCATATGTCTTTGGGTTCAATGCCCTGAAGAAACACTATTTCTTAGACTTGAGATGGAAGTAAAATTACTTTCTACAGGAATAACCTAGACACATAAATTTTTTTTTAAGTTTTTTTTATTGTACTTTAGATGAAAGTTTACAGAACTAGTTTCTCATTAAACAGGTAGTACACATATTGTTTTATGACATTGGTTAACAACCCCATGACATGTCAACACTCTCCCTTATTAAACTTGCGTTCCCTATTACCAGCTTTCCTGTCCCCTCCTGCCTTCTAGTCCTTGTCCCTGGGCTGTTGTGCCCCTTTAGTCTCATTTTGTTTTATGGGCCTGTCTAATCTTTGGCTGAAGGATGAACCTTGGGAGTGACTTCATTATTGAGCTAAAAGGGTGTCCGGGGGCCATACTCTCATGTAGACGCACAAATTTCTGATCACCAATAAATGTTTTTTAAAGTATAGTGCACAGTTTAGAGAAAATTTGACTACATAAAAACACTTAAGTGCAGTTAGATATCTTTCCTATTTAACTTGTAACCTTTCCCAGTCACTATTCAACATGATGTTCATTTTCATGCAGGTTTATGAAGAATTCACCCTTGTATGACTTTATTCCTCGCACTGGTCTTTTATTGAATAATTCTAAATCAGTTTTTTAGGTGTGATCTTTCATTAGCTTTCATCTGCCCCAATTTCTACTATATCAGGGAGCTCTCGTTACATTATGTTGTAACTCCCTTGGGAAGAGGCACCTTCCTTTTACTTCTTTGTACTTACATAACCCTCTGTCTGCTGATAAATTAGTTGACTTCTCAGTTCTCTTTCTTGTTTCTCCCGACTTTCAGTAAACCATATAAATGCTCTAGTCCAATTCAAGGTCAATGGCTTTGAAAATTTCACAAAGGCTCCATGCTGGGAAAATGTCTTCCCATAGTGATGATTAATGAAGATAGGCACATATAGAAAATGGTCGATGAATATATTGGAGAATTGATTTCTTACAACTTATCAGGGAAATGACCAATGGACTCTCCCAAGATTCCAACTCTTTCTCTGTTTGCTGGTTCATTTTCAGACCCAGTGGAAATGGAATAACAAAAATCATACATTAAGATTTGCTGGTTTATGGGAAAGGGGCCCTGGTGGCGCAGTGGTTAAGCACTTGGCTGCTAACTGAAAGGTTGGCAGTTCAAACTCACCAGCCACTCCATGAGAGAAAGGTGTGGCAGTCTGCTTCCATAAAGATTTACAGCCTTGGAAACCCTATGAGGCAGTTCTACTCTGTCCTACAGGGTATCTATGAGTCAAAATCGACTCGACGGCAACGGGTTTGGTTTTTGGGGTTAGTTTACATGAACATCCCAGAAGGGACTTTTTTCCAATAAGAATGGAGTCTTACATGGATTTTTACTAATTATTTTAAGGTTCTGTCTCCTATTGGATATATTAAAAAACTTATAATGTCCTTCAGTATTGGAATCCACCATTTTTGGGTACATACATACATACCCTTTAAACATATTTCACCTGAGCCTAGTGAGTATTTGAAACAGATATAAAAACATTTCCCACTGCTACTTAGTATGGTTTAATATCTTCTAGGCAAATTAACAAAAGTTGGCAGCTCGAGTCCACCAGTCACTCCTTGGAAACCTTATGGGGCAGTTCAACTCTGTTCTATAGGGTTGCTACAAGTCTGCATCGACTCAACAGTAACGGGTTTGTTTGTTTTGGCAAATTATTAATGAAGACAGGCATGCATGTAAGAAGGAGGTGTAGTGGGCCCAGATGAAATGATGTCTGCTATACCAAATTACCACGAATTTAGTGGCTTAAAACAACACATTTATTATTTTATAGTTCTTAAGGTCAGAAGACTGAAATGAGTCTTACAAAGTTAAAACCAAGGTGTCTGCAGGGCCGCGTTCTTCCCGGAGGCCCTAGGGGGAAACAGGTTTCCTTCCTTTTCCAGCTTGGAGAAACTGTCAACATTCTTTGGTTCATGGGTACTTGCAGCCTGCAATTGCATCACCCTGACCTCTGCTTAAGGAGCCCTGGTGGCACAGTGGTTAAGCGCTTGCCTGTTAACCAAAAGATTGGTAGTTTGAACCCACCAGCTACTCCACGGGAGAAAGATGTATGATCTACTTCCATATAGATTACAGCCTTGGAAATACTATGGGGCAATTCTACTCTGTCTTATAGGGTCGCTATGAGTTGGAATTGACTCGATGACATTGAGTTTGGTTTTGGTCTTGGACTTCTGCTTCCATTGTTGTGGCTTCTTTTTCTACTCTGACTTTCCTGCGCTATAGGGACTCTTGTGATTCTATGTGGCCCACCTGGATAATCCTGGCTAATCCTCCCATCTCAAGGCCCTTAATCACATCTACAAGGTCTCCTTTGTCATGTAAAGTAACATATTCACAGGCTCTGGGGATTAGGATGTAGACAGCTTTGAAGGTGCATTATCCAGCCTACCACCAGGTCTTCAGGACAAGGGTCCTCAATCAGAAGGAGGCCCTCTGAGGCTCTGTTATCTGTGCCCAGAACAGCCTGACCTACTCTATTCCCATGTTCCCCTCCTTTCTCCCTGTTTTGTACATCTGTCTCTCTCTGCTACCACCTTTTACTTTTGCACTTGCACTGTTCTTACTGAGTTGTTTTAAAGGGAGTGAAGCAGGAGTAATGATTTTATACCTTTAATATATCAAGGGAATGTACAGTCTGTACATGATAACAAAAGCTCTCATTTCTGGATGAGTTATGAGACAAGATAGGGCAGGATACAAGTGATCCAGGCAGCCTGAAAAATGCCCCATTGTGCAGCAGGCAGCGGTCGTGATAAGTGGCACAACACGACGTCTCCATCGCAGTCCCAGAGTGAATGCATTTTATTGATCTTTATGCCTAAAAGTCTCATCTGTTCAAGTAGCATATTTAACGTTACAAGTAAGAGCGAAATAAGTTAAAAGCCCAACAAGCAAAGTGAGTCCTATCATATATCGCAAAAGCTGTAGCAAATTGGGTAACTATCTGCAAGTTTAATGATAAATCACTTGACTTCTCAGTTCTCTTTCTTGTTTCTCTCGTCTTTTAGTAAACAATATAAATGCTCTGGTCCAATTCAAGGACAATCACTTTTTAAATTATACAAAGGCTTCATGCTGGGGACATTCTTTCCATAGTGATGATTTGAAGATATGAATTCATTTGTGAGGGTTTCTATTGGAAGGAGAAAGACCTTGGTATCATGTAAATCCAAACTGAGAGATGCTTGTCCCATTACCAACAATTTTAACAGGACAAACTTATCTTCATTCATCTATTATCCTCAAAGCTTGTCCTAAGCACAACTGTGAAGTGCTTCCTGCCCTACGTTCTCCTGCTTTTCCTGCCTCTTCGTGCTTCACTGGGTGCCCAGTGTGGTCATGCAGGCCCCGGACTCTCAGAATCCCCAATGCAGTGCCTCAGAGGGGCTCACCCTCCTTAGAACCTACCTCCCTTCCAGCATCTTCATGAAAAGGATCTTTTCTTGAGAACAATGTCATCAGCTTCCTACCAGCTACCCAAAATCTAATAATCCAGTTCTTGCTAAAGTACCTTATTCCACTACCCTCTCGGGGATGACTGGAAATAAAATGCTTTAACCAGAATCCCAAAGTGAATTCTTTAGAACCCAAGTTTCACAGTATGTTAATAGTTGCCACATGAAAGATTCGGTCAGTTGCCAAGTAAACCTTGGAAATTCATCACGCATATTGGCATATGAGAAAACAAAATACCCAAATAACTTGTCTAATGTGTCTAAGAGCCCTGGTGGCACAACAGTTAAGTGCTCAGTTACTAACCGAAAGTTTGGAGGTTGGGACCCACCCAGCGGCTCTACGGGAGGAAGATCTGGTGATCTGCTTCCATAAAGATTACAGCCTAGAAAACCCTATGGGGAAGTTCTACTCTGTCACATGGGGTCGCTATGAGTTGGAATTGACTCGACAGCACAACAATACAGTATTTCCCATGATATTTTCTACAGAAGCCACGGACAACCTGAGGCCATACTTAGAAGAAAGGATTGCAAAGATGAGCTGTCTTCCTTGGTAGGGGGCAGCAGTGAAACAGTTTGGGGAGAGTCAGCACAAAGAGGAGGAGAGAGGCTACTCCCCGATATATCAGGGAGAACACTTTCAATAACAAGTGTCAGAAAATTCATCTCAAACTTAGGCAGAAGAAAGGAAATTGTTGGTTCATTTACTGAAACTCAAGAGTAGAAATGCTTCAGGTAGGGCCTGGCCCTTCAATAAGAAGTGATACATAACTCAAATTTAAGCACAGAAAGGGAAATTGTTGGTTCATTTACTAAAAAATTGAAGGTGAGGCTTGGTCAGGAACTCAAACATAGTCACTGGGGCTTGCTGTCTCTCCATCTCCCGGCTCTGACTTCTGGCCTCCTTGGCTTCATGCTCAGGACTCCATGTGGTGGTCCCTGTCAGCCCGATTCATAGCCTTGTTGTTGTTAGGTGCCATCAAGTCAATTTAGACTCATAGCAACCCCATAGGACAGAGTAGAACTACCCCATAGGGTTTCCTAGGCTGTAATCTTTATAGAAGGAAATCACTAGATCTTTCTTTTGTAGAGTTGCTGGGTGGGTTCAAACTGCCAACTTTTGGTTAGCGCTTGATCGTAACCATTGTGCCATATCTTCCTCACTACTAAGAAAAAGTCAGGAAAGCCCCCTTGTATTTCATTGGTTCTGATTGGATCATATGCCTATCTCTGAACCAATCACAGTGACCAGAGGGCTGGCATAGGGTGATTGGTTAGGTCTGATTCCTGTAGCCAGGGAAGGGCCAACTTCCCCCATGCACATGGTAAGAGGGTAGGGGAGGTAGTGGTTCACCAGAGAAAAATTGTAGCATTATTACCAGAAGCTGAATGAGTGGGTGCTTCGTGGCTAGAACACAACAAATGTCCACTGATGTTTAAGAGGAAAATTAGCTGGCATGTGTCTTGGTCTCTACTTATTTAAAGCAATTCTATTTTCTAGATAAGTACGAAGTTGTGACTGAAAATTTTTGGAGTGGATTAGTAGGTTAGTGTGGCAGATAGTCAAGATGCCTGCAGTTATTATAGAAAATGCTACAGAAGGAAGATGTCCCTAGGACATGGAGTGAAGGTCGTCTCTGAAAATGTGGCTTTCCAAAACTTGTCACAGACTAAGGTATGCCTGACCTAAGCCATGGTGTTTCCAATAGCCTCATATGCATGCGAAAGCTGGATAATGAATAAGATCGAAGAAGAATTGACACTGCTGAATTATGGTGTTGGTGAAGAATACTGAATATAGCACGGACTGCCAGAAGACCAAACAAATCTCTCTTGGAAGGAGTAAGCCAGAATGCTCCTTGGAAGCAAGGATGACGAGACCATGTATCACATACTCTGGACATGTTATCAGGAAGGATCGGTCCCTGGATGAGGACATCATGGTTGGTAGAGGGTCAGCGAAAAGAAGGAAGACCCTCAACAGAGATGGATTGACACAGTGGCTGCAACAATGGGCTCAAACATAACAAGGATTATGAGGATGGCACAGGACCGGGCAGTGTTTTGTTCTGTTTTACGTAGGGTCCCTATGAGTGGGAACTGACTTAACAGCACCTAACAACAACAAAACTTGTCGCATAGAGTGTAAGTCAGCTCTCTCTTCCTTGCTAGGGGACTTAAGGGGTAAGGGCTTTCTCTGGACAACTCCATCACCTAGCACAATGTTTGGTGCAGAAGAGCAGGCTAGACAACCATCTTAGACTGAGTTAATTAATAAATTTGCAGAAGTAAAGCAAGGAATGATCTTTAAAAATATATGTTCTAGGATGCTTGGGAAACATTCTTTTTCAATCAAAAGATGTGCTAATTTTGGACCAGATGGTACTAACTGGGGAATGCAGTTCCTCGGCCTGTCTGATGACTGCGTGAAAATAAGGGTATTGGCCTATGAGGAGTCCAGGAAGAGGGATAAAAAGCTAGAACTTTACAGTATCAGTGGGAGAGGGGTCCTGTGCAGCTTCCTTCTCTCCTGTGTCTGTCCCACAGATCCAGGTGACCTTGGCCTTCTCATGCTTTGGGCTTGGTATCTCCTTGACTCAGCAGGTTCTGTTTGTGTCCTTCCCTGCCTCCAGGCAGTGAGTGGGGCAACCACAGGGCTCAGGCTCCCTCTATTTCCTTCCTCTCAGGGGTCAGGTCCTGTGCAGCCCTTTGTCCAAAGCCTTGTTGTACATATTTTGTCCAGTGTTTGAGTTGTTTAAGGTGGAAGGGTAAATCCGGCCTCTGTTACTCCATCCTGGCCTACAACATTTACAGTGTATCAGTCAGTCTGGATAGGAGTGAGGGCCAATGGAGGAGTGGAGAATGGATAGAAGAAGGGGGAGAATCTGATTGGCTATAGAGTTCTGACTCCTGTACATCTTCCACACAGCTTCCCCGGGTTCTCTGGTGAATGCCCACGGATAAAATGCTGTTTTAATCCCCAAGGATGTCCTAGTGGATGTTTGTCATGTTTTCTGGAGACATAGCACAGTTAGGACATCTTGGCTCGTATTAGTCTAAGTCCAGCCTTCCAGGCAGAAACCAGACCATTCTCATCTTCAGCCTTCTTTGAGACAACGGTACAGATATGTGACCTGGGCTCGGCCAATCAGCCTCAGCCACGCAATACTGCAGTTGGGAAGTGGGCGACTTGGGGAAGGAGGTTCTGGGCAGAATCCATTCTCCCAGAGTGAGTGATGGCAGAACTGTCTGGCAAGATCCATTCCTGGGGTGGAAGTGTCTTGGGTGGGCTGTGACATCCATGGTGTAGCAGCAGAGGCACAATTTCCTTGTCACCGCAGCTCTGTGGCTGGTTTTAGTCACTGTGCCTGGAAGCTGAACCTCTTATCTGTTTCACCAGCCCTCCAACAATTCTGTAAAAAACCTCTTTTTTCTCCCTAATCATCCAGAGCCAGCTACTTTTATTTGGAAGGCTCGTTGTCTTGGTTATATTATTATTTGACTGAGTAGCAGAGTTATTAGTTACTTCCCTCTGAGTATTCAGCTGAACTTTTAAGAAAGAATATGACAATCTCTTTTACTTTGCTAAGAGAGCGAGATGATTTTAGATCATGGAGCAGGAAGAGGTGGGCAGACTCAAGCTTGGAGTATGGGATTTAGACACCTATAGGAGAGCTGCAGTCTTGGCTTCTTGGAGAACAGATTAACAGTTCCAGGCAGCCATTTCTGAACATGAAAGGGAGGGAGGCAGGAAGAAAAGAAGGGGAAGTGTGTGAAATATAATTGCCTATCACAGAGACAGTCCCTGGGTGGTACAAACAGTTAAGTACTCAACTACTAGCCAAAATGTCGGTGGTTCCAATCTACCCAGAGGCGCCTTGAGAGACAGGCCTGGTGACCTGCTTCGAAAAGGTCACAGCTTTAAAAATCCTATGGAGCAGTTCTATTTGGCACACTTGGGGTCACTGTGAGTCGGAATCAACTCATGGCCACTAACAACAATAGCAGGAAAGTACAACCAAAGACATAATTGAAGATTACGATATAGTTTATCAACTAAAGGAATTTAAATAGCAGCTTCCAAGTAGATTGGAATACTTACTTATGTGCCATCTGTGTATGTCATGTACTGATGCCAAAGACCAGAAAAAAGCAAAGGCATTCATTATTCCAGGTCTTATCTTCCTCTATTATCAACTGTAACAATTTTTCTCTTTGAGATAAAATCTGCTGGTTAGTCTAGTGATCGCTATTGGATATTTTAATGACCTGTGTCAGCACTATACAAATCATATATTTTCTGAACAAGTTTACAGGCTTCATCCACATTTCCACAGATGAACATCTGCAATCAAGGTATAGAATGTATTAAGTTGACTAACGGCTTTCTCTAGTAAGAGACTTAGAAATAGCATCTGGTTTCATTAATTTTATAATTTTCCATTCCTTTATACTCATAAGCCCAACATGTACCTACTATACTTGTAACTCATTCTTTTGAAAGTTGAGTATGCTTGGCACGGTACAGAGAATAGGGCTGTTTTGTTAGGGGTAAATGTGCATCCTTTTAAAGCAGTGTGGATAGTGGTGGATTACAATGGAAATCTTGATAGGCTCGTGTATCCAACTGAACCATGTTGCTTGTAGAGAAAGCAGCTCCCGGGAGTCAAGCTAGAAAAGAGGTGGTCATGGAAGATAAGAAATGCTATTTTAATAAAGTGTCATTGGCTCCTTGTCTTTTTAACAGAAAATAGCCTATTCCTGGCCTGTAATCAAAAGCATATCACTTGTGGTTTCTGGTGGGAATTGCTTAGAGGTGAAGTGTATATTCAGATGTCCATATGACACATTTGACTCATCACTAAGAATTGCCTGGTGAGATTTGTATGGACAGGCAAGAAGCTACTTTGCTGTACAAACCTTTAAAGGAGGTGAGAGAGCATGGAAAAAAAAAAAAAAGCATCAACAAGCAAACAAATGGATGGGCTATCAACATAATAGGTGAGACATGGAAATAGCTGTTGTTTATCCTTCCAAGACATTTTGAGGGTGTTTTGAAAAAAGAGACTAGATTCAAAACCAAGCTCTTCTAACAAGAAGTGGAAGCCTCTCTGAGCTTTTTGTTGTGTAAGAAGTAAAGCTGTAGACATCAGACAATAAGGTTGATGATAGAGGGAGGGACCTTGGATGCCATCTACTCCAATACTCTAATTTGTCAATGGGGAAACTGAGCTCCAAACAAGAATGTGAGCTTCCAAAGTCACTTTTTAGGTGAGAGAGTACAAGCTTAGAAGTCCCTTCACACAAAACAAAGCATGGTGACAATTTTAAGACTGAGATGTTAATAATTGTATGATGTGGCTATTGTGATGATTAAGTATCTGAGGGCTACTTGTGAACTAAGGCCCACCTGGCTCCGCCATGCTGCAAACAGCACAGTAAGTAATGTTCTCTGCTGATAAAATCGCTTAACTCTGAGATGTTTCCTGGGTTTCCATATCCCTGAATGGGCACCCCCCTGCCATTCAACATGGAACTTGAATGAAGCCCTATAATGAAGTGCTTGTCACATTGACAGATGCCTCAAAGCTGGGTCAAGATACAAAAAGGATAGAAGGCAAGGTTAGAACACCAAAATGAAATTCAAGTGCAATTGAAAAGATCAAATGCTTAGATGCACAAAGAGAGGGACCTAACAATGGTGATTCATATCTACAAAAACAAAAACAAACAACAAAAATGATCCAGGGTTTTAGCAGACTCAAGCTCAGGAGGCATCAAGAGTCCCGTGATTGTTGAATAAATGAACAGAAATCTTAAGCTGAATTAATCAAGCTCCATGTGCAAGAGACCTATTGAGAGGAACTCGTGGGAGGAATATATGCCAGTTCAATATTGTTGTCGTTGTTAGGTGCCATCAAATCCTTTCCAACTCATAGCGACCCTGCCTGTGTACAACAGAATGAAACACTGCCTGGTCCTGTGCCATCCTCACAGTCCTTGCTATGCTTGAGCCCATTGTTGCAGCCACTGTGTCAATCTATCTCGTTGAGGGTCTTCCCCTTTTTCCACTGACTCTCTACTTCACCAAGCATGATGTCCTTCTCCAGGGACTGGTCCCTCCTGATAACATGTCCAAAGTAGATGAGATGAAGTCTCACCATCCTTCTAAGGAGCACTCTGGCTGTACTTCTTCAAGTGTATCTGAGTCCAGATGTCAGCATCACCCTCCAAATCCCACCACTTAAGCTGTGTGACCTTAGTCATGTTATTTAACCTCTCTGAGCTTCTCTTTACTTGGCTCTAATGTCAGAAGTCGCTATGAGTCGGAATCGACTTGACATCAATGGGTTTCTTTGGTTTTTTAACATCAGGAGTATCAAACATATCTTTCAGGATTGTTTTAAAAATCAATTTAAGAAATGCATATTAATGTTATACTCGATCTATAGTAACTCATTCAGGGATAAGCATGTGACCTCATAACAACTAATGAGATGCCCTGAGATGTTTGCTGAGGCTTCTTGGAGTTATTCTTGCCTAATGGACTTAAGGATGAGAAGACAAAATTCCTGAAGATCTTATTGACCTGAACCTAGAAATCAAAGCCAGCACAACCAGAGACAGTTGAAAGAAGGAGAGAAGTAGGCTCGTGATGTCTTTGTCTGGTCCCTGAATCTTGCCATGCCTGAAGCCTGCTTTACGTCTAGACTTTTCATTTACACAAGTCAAATGATTCCATTTTGCTTACCTCAGTCTGGGGCAGGTTTTCCATTACGTGCAAATAAAGAACCATCACAGATGCAGTCCTCGGAAAGACAATCTCACCTCCTTGTGTTTTATTATTATGGTTTTATGTGAAGACCCAACCTGGCAGCTACTTTTCCTGTATTGCACGAAAGAAGCTATGGCACCATTGAGACCACTGCTTTCCCCAAGCATCTCTGCTGAGAACAGCTGACTTTGATACTTAAGGACACATTCACCTGAAAACCCTACTTGTTATTTTTGGCAACACTAAGCTTAGACACAGTACCTTTGAAACCACAGCTGCTTCTTTTTTAGTTCCCCCCAGGTGCCAACAGCCTAGTCAATAATAAATACCTAAATGTCTTCAAAACTAACTCAGCATCTGGCCTGAGGAGGCGAATGCCAAATCTGGGACTCACGACAAGCAAAAGTTGGAACAGAAACAGCAATTGCTGGGGAGTGCTCAGTCACAATGGACAGTGCAAGACGTGGAGTCACGGGGGTTTTCCTTTCTTTTTTATGTCACATTTCTGCCATCATCTGCTTGCTAATTAAGTTAACCTTGTCCAAAGCTGCTACAAAATTGGGTTAAGGCTGAAGTGAAATGACACTGAAGCTATGGTGCGATCACTGAAAAAGGTTACTGAAGTTACTCTTCCGGCTCTTTCTGATGTCAGCCCTCTGAATGGCCTCCGGAGATTTTGCCGATAAACTCCAAAGCTGCTGATGTGAATGTGAAGTTTGGTGACCACGGTGCTTGAGGAAGATAAGATCCTATTGGTTTCTGTACATGTCTTTCAATATGGATGCTTTTTCTAGAGGTGCCTCTTCCCTCTGTTAGACAATCTTATCTCAGTAAACATATTTCTTTATCAAATTGAAAAAAATCTCTATCACATTTATCATATTACTGAATTACTGCTTACTATTATTTTTTTTAAGGTTTAAAATCCCTGGGCATGTAAGTACAGCTGCCCCTCAGAATCTTTTGGGGGTCTTGGATGAACAGAAAATCTGGCTGGGCTTCCTCTCTAATGGAGCGCAGAAGTGTGCCTCGATCAGTGAAGCAGGCAGTGGGTGGAGTGATTATGGCACCAGGTGTTGGGTATCCAGCAGTTAGAAGCTGGAGCCATTCTCCCCACTGCAACCCTTCATTTGCTACAGATGTTCTTTACCTTCAGTGGAGCCCAAGGAACAGTGGCAATGAATTCTCCTAAGAGGCTTCCAGTGTTTGTGGAAGATGTGGGGCTGGGAATTGTGGAAACCGAGACTGCGGTAATTACATTGCATTGATAATCTGGGTGGCGTGTGTTAGCAGAAAAGGGCTAAAGGATGATGTAGTTTGAGATATTACCATTCAGAAACTAATCATTTCCAAAGACAACCCAACTCAGAAGAAAGCCGTATCATTGCCCAATACACAAGACCTGTGTTACTTCTTCGCTTTTTTCTACCCTTTAATCATTTTTCATTTGTTCTTATTTGCTTGTTGATTTTTTCCCCATTCTCTCTCATCTCCTTTAAAAGGTTTGCACAGCAAAGTAGCTTCTTGCCTGTCCATAAAAATCTCACTGGGTAATTCTTTCTCTTTTTTTTTTTTATTCAATATTTTATTTGAAGTTCTAGCCAGTAAAGAAAAAGAAGAAAGCAAATAGACACCGATCATAAATGAAGGAATAAAACTGTCAATTTAGAGAGGATATTATTATCTACATTAAAAAACACACACACAGAGTCAAGTTACTAAAATCAATAATAAAAAAATCTAGCTAGGTTTTTGGACATAAGACTAAAATACAAAATAAAATGCATTCTTTTTTTTCTCTTTTTAAAAAGATTATTTTTGTTGTTGAAAATATACACAGAACATAAACCAATTCATCAATTTCTACATATACAATTCAGTGACATTGATTACACTGTTAAAATTATGCAACCATTCTCACCTTCCTTTTATGAATTGTTCCAACCTCATTAACATAAACTCACTGCCCCCTAAGCTTCCTATCTAACCTTTCGAGTTGCTGTTGTCAATTTGATCCTGCATAGATAGTTCTTTAAAAGAGCACAATGCTCGACGTTCTTTGCTAATTAAGTTAAACAGTTGTTTGGTTTCAAGGAGACTTCGGGGGATATTTTTGGTTTAAAGTTTAAAGATTATCTCAGGGGAATTGTTTTTGGGGTTCATCCAGCCTCAGTGGCTCCAGAAAGTTCAAATTCCATGAGAAATTGAAATTCTGTTCTGCAATAAAATATATTCTTATACATCAGCAACACATAGTTACAAAATACAACTTTAACTATACTATTTGGCTTCCCAAAAATTTTTTAATACTTTATAACCTTGGGATAAACCTAACAACAAAGATATATGGAGAAAATGGTAAATATTTAATGGCAATAAAGAAGAAAAAGTAAAAGTTGTTTTTTTTTTTTATTGTACTTCAGGTGAAGGCTTACAGAACAAATAGTTTCTCATGAAACAGAAGTACACATGTTGTTTTATAACATTGGTTAACCAACCCCACAACATATCAACCCTCTAAC
>NW_004444008.1:12484935-12518568 GCF_000243295.1 Trichechus manatus latirostris
GGTTTCTCCAGTCTCCTTTAGGCCAGTAAATCTGGTCTTTTTTTTGTGGGTTAGAATTATGCTCACTGGGTAATTCTTGGTGACGAGTCAAGTGTATCATAGAGACACCTAAGGCGCGCCCACTGCAGAGCCACCCACCAGGCACCCGCGACGACTCCTATCATTCCAGAGAAAAAGCCACTTTAAAAAACAGCTGAAGTTACCTTACGACCAGAGATTTAACTTTAAAAAGAAATTAGTTTACCTGTTTTTTAAACAATTAAATCGAATCCACTTTCTAGCCTTGCGGCGCCTGTTGCGAGCAGAGGGTCCCCCAGCCGCGACACCCACCGCCCCTCAGGACTCACACCGATGCCTTCTTGAGCCTGACCTGCCACCACTGTGACCTTGTGGCCTGGGCCAGGCGGGGGTCCGACCACGAGCCGGCTTCCTTACCTTATAACGGGCGTCGGGGCGGGGCTGCCTGGCTGGTGCTGGGGGTGAGGGCAGGGTCGCGCCTCCGGGTCAGTCACATGCTGACGCCTGGGAGTCTGCGAGTGCCCCCGCCCGCCCGATTAATCAAGTGACGCTCTTCCCCCTCGCCGCAGACCCTCATCTGCCAGGTGGCGCTCAGCCCGGCGCATCCTCGCCTTCTTGTATGACACTTGAGTTGCAGACAGCTATGCCTGGCAATCTTCCAGCTGACCAAATACTCTAATCTTCATTTACAGGTGAAAGAAATAGTTGTAACTTTTTATAGCAAGACAAAGACAGTGTAAATATATCTAAGAGTCCTCCTCGTGGTATTACCTTGTATCTGTCCTTTTATTCTTTGTAACGGAGGGACGTCACAGGCAGGAACCCGTTCCCAAGGAGCAGACTGGGCGGGGACAATGCCCACCCGGCCGGAGGTCTCCCCGATCTTATTCCACACCTGACTTGTAATTCGCTGAGAGGTACAAGCACTCTTAGACTTCTTCAGGGTCTCCCCCACCCCCCGCAAATTGTGGGCAAAGTTGTTTCTCTTTTCTGTCAGCCCCCGGTGCTGGGACCCAGAGGGTGGGGCGGAGGTCCTTGTCTTCACAGCCCGCGCGCCCCCTCGGACCTGCCCCTGCCCTGCGTTCTGGCGGCAGCGGGGACTCCCCGCCTCTGCAGTGGGGAAGGGGGGAACTCTCCGGATCCCAGTGTTTGCATGTAAGGAGTGTAAGGAGGGTGTCAATATGTGTGGCTTTTTATACCTGTAAGGCACGAGGGGCAGCCAGCGCAGTCTTTTTATGGTGACACACGCATATTTTGACAGTAGCAGTGACGGGCGCAGTACTGTCACCGCCGAGGGACCGCGACCACGGCACTTTCCGGCGCCGCCCGACGGCTGGAATGCGGGAGACCGAATTTAACGATTTTATAGCAAACTTTGTCCCTTTTCTGTAGACTTTTTTCTTTGCTGTTCACGTTGCAGAAGGCAGCTGACCGTCTGTACTCGGACTTTGAATAAATTTCTTCTCTATCCTGGGAAAAGAAAAACAAAAACGAACCTCACAAGAACGTGCCGCCTGCGCGAGCAGGAGGTAGCCAGGCCCCTGGAGCTTCCCTTCCTGAGCAAGAAGTCCAAACGCTGCAGGAAGACGGCGAGGAACTCCTTAAACCGCGGGTGAAGTGACTCCGATTTGCTTCAGAAACCATCTCCTGGAGTGGAAGGCACGGCCCAGCGACAGGGAGCCGCCGAGGCCTGAGGCACGGGTTCAAGACCCAAGACCTGCGCTCCACGCGACACGTCGGCGCCGCGGAGCGGAGCCCACGGGCCGGGCCGGGGTCCACAGGCCGACTTCTCAAGCTGGGGCTACTTGCCATCTGCTTCCTGGGCGCTGAAAACGCTCAGAAAGTCACAGCAAAGTTGAAAGAAGGCAGAAAGAGATTGGAGACAGAGAAAAAGGATTGGCTGGAAATGATAATGCGGAAAAAGTGGCCTAAGGGCTAGAGGCCCTTTCAGGACAGGAGACCAAGGCGGCCCCGGGCTAAGGGGTCTGAAGGTGCGAACTCAAAGAGAAGCAACACATGGTCTTCTTTTCTTCTCCTTCCTTTCTTTTCTTCCTTTTCCGTTGCTTTTGCTGCATTTCCTTCTTTTTGGTTTATTTTTATTCTTTACACGAAGCCCTAGGGCCCTGATGGCAGTGGTTAAGAGCTATGGCTGCTAACCAAGAAGTCGGCAGTTGGAATCCGCCGGCTGCTCCACGGAAACCCGGTGGGGAAGTTCTACTCTGTCCTGTTGGGTTGCTATGAGTCGGAATCGATTCGAGGGCAATGAGTTTGGTTTTTTCGTTGGTTTGTTTTATGTGAAGAACTAAACTCCAATAAAAAAGAAAGAAAGCACCTATTTTGCTCAAGAATTTGCAATCTGGGCAGAGCTTGGTGTGGGCAGCTCAGCTTGACTTCAGGTAGTATCAGCTGGGAGGCTGGAGGCGGGAATCGCCTGAAGTCTCAATCACTTAAATGTCTGGCACATGAGCTGGAAAGACTCAAATAGCAGGGAGTCAGAACAGCTGGAGCGCCTAGGCCTCCCTCCACACCATCTCTCCAGCTGGGTGGCTTCAGGGTAGACCGACTTCTTATGGATCGTCTCAAGGATACCCAAGTATATATGTCCCAAGAGAAGGAGCCAGCCAACAGTGTCAGGAAGCATTCTATTAGTCTGGGCAGCCACAAAATACCCCTTTTCGGGAGCGTAGGGGAAGGAAATAGACCCCATTTCTTGATAAGGGAATGGTAAGCTTCTGCAAGAGCATACAGAATCAGAAACACTGCTGTGGCCTTTTTTGGATACAACCTACCACAAAACTCGTTACATTTTGTCTTAATTCAGCTTTCTCTTTCAAACTTTTCACCAATATTTCTTAATAATTGCAAACGTGATGAGCTTTGCTCTAAGACAAATATATGTACATGTAACAAAAATGGGAGAAAAAGATGTCACTGTGTCAGAAGGAAAGGTCGGTGTCTTGGTCTTGTTTTTCTCCGCAGTAGAATGCGAACAAGGAGACGTACCATGACCTCTGTCTGGCAGTCATATGACCATGAAAACCCATTGCCATCGAGTTGATTCCGACTTACAGCGACCCTAAAGGACAGAGTAGAACTGCCCCATAGGGTTTCCAAGGAGCACCTGATGGATTCAAACTGCCGACCTTTGGGTTAGCAGCCGTAGCTCTTAATCACTACGCCACCAGGGTTTCCATCATGACCATGTACGGGACCCAGAATAGACTGAAGCCACAGCTGAAGACAGCAAACAGAGAGATGGAAAGGACCTGGGTCCTATATAACAACACTGAGCCTGAAGCTGGCCTAACTCTGGCCTTCCAGGGATGTATAATAAATTCCCTTACTGTTCAAGCTGGTTTAAGAATTTCATTTTACTGAGAGCTGAGAGCACACTAAAGGAACCAGATTCCCCAGTTATGCCATGAGAGACAACTACTAAGTATTTGTGCCCTGCTTCTAGAACATTCCCGATAGACTCTCCCCTTCCCTCCTAGGAAATAATAGTAAGCAATTATCAACTGAGCCAGACTGACAAAAGCAACCTTCAAGTAAAGAGTTAAATATGTGTGCTCAATAAATACTGTAACACCCCAATAGAGCATGCGTAGCGCCTTGTAACCAAACACACTCTGTCTGAGAAACATCTGAGCTGTCACGATGAGTGTGACAGAGACAATTAATAGTCACGTCATTTCAGGTTGGGTTTGGCTGCCAAGTGAGTGTGCAAAATCTTTTGGTTTTTAGAAGTTTTCGGAATTCAGAATTGTGGGTAAGAGATTGTGTACTGAGACCCAGGGTTACTAGGCTGAAGGAGATCGGTTTGGTCCTGTTTACATGGTGGCTCAGCATGAGCTTTGGTCCTAGCGTTGTCCTGGCCACAGTTTTAAAACGAAATGTTCAGGCGCCTAGGACAGCAAAGGTGCTTAACACGGAACCTCTCGGTAGAAAATCCTATTGGGTTTCAGCAGGTGCTGGTATATGACGTGGTGATCTCTAACACACACCGTGAGTCCTCCTGGGTTCTTCACTTTTTCTTTTTTCTCCTTGTCTTCCAGAGGTTCCGGAGTGGATATCCCGGCCTTGAAATAAAGGTTTGGCTGGTGAGGTTAGGTTTCTAATAGCCGGCTGCCACAGCCAGCCTCTCCTTCTGCTGTCTGAGGTAGAGATGAGCGAAGTCGTCTGGGTTTTCATATTTGGTTGCGGAGAGACCTAGGCCGTGTGGAGGGAACCGTTTGTAAACAGCACATTCTCAGACTTTCATTTCCTCCTCTCCTAGGTGGGTACAAAGACTGTCTTCAGACAATCAGACCTCACTTCACAGGGGGCACAGTTCTCAGGGACAAGAGAGTCTCCGACACTGAAGAAGAACTGAAGTAAGAGAAACACCACAATAGTTTTTTTTTTTTTTTTTTTTTTTTTTTTTTTTTTTAGCAGCAGCTCTATATGTGCGTTTTATTACTATGACATGAGCCATCGCTGGCTAACCTTCACCTAGGTTAGCACCAAGTATGACGTAGCATATGGTGTCACCCTAATTTTCTAACTTGTCTGGTATAGTCTAACACATGATCATTAATGAGAATTGAAGCATTAATGTGTGATGTTAACATTAATCAATATTAAAAGGTCATAGTGTGAAGTGTTACTATTATTCTTAGTGACATAGTGTAAGTGCTCCCTGATCAGTCCCTGGTGGGAAACACTATCAGTTTTTTAAAACCAAGTTGGTTTTTCATACAAAATGCTTGGTTTTTACATCCTCTTAAATGGTTTGGATATGTTTATGATCTACCATAGGGACTGACTGGAACAAGAAATTTCGATTTTCTTCTGAAAAACACCATCCCATCTCAGTAGGACAATCAAGAGTTTGGAGGCTCCTGTAGACTCAAGAGGCAGCCACTTGGGGGATTACACTTGGACACTTCAGCACAACGAAAGCAAAACAAACAAAATTTCTTGGCACTTGGTGCTTTTATCTACTACATCCCACGTTTTGAATAACAAATCACCAGCTGACCAACCTTCATTGCCCAGAGAGCCTACGAGGGCTTCAGGCCATTTCGGTTTAAATAAAACCCTGTCTATCATCCATCTGTCTCTGTCTATCTGTCTACCTACTTATCATCTTTCTGTCTATCCATTTATCCATCCATCCATCTACCCATCCATTCATCCAGCCAGCCAGCCATCATCTATCTAAGACAAAGTAAAGTATTATAATAACATGTGCAAAGACCTGGAGATAGAAAACCGAAAGGGAAGAATGCACTCAGTATTTCTCAAACTGAAAGAGCTGAAGAAAAAAATCAACCTCGAGTTACAACACTGAAGGATTCTACAGGGAAAATATTAAATGACACAGGAAGCATCAAAAGAAGATGGAAGGAAAACAGAGTCACTATACCAGAAAAAAGTGGTCAGTCATTTCAGGAGGTAGTATATGATCAGGAATCAGTGGTACTGAAGGAAGAAGTCCAAGCGGCACTAAAGGCATTGGTGAAAAACAAGGCTTCAGGAATTGACAGAATACCAGTTGAGGTTTCAGCAAATGGATGCAGAGCTGGAAGTGCACACTCATCTATGCCAAGATATTTGGAAGACAGCTACCTCGCCAACCGACTGGAAGAGATCCATATTAATGCTTATTCCCAAGAAAGGGATCCAACCAAATGCAGAAATTACTGAACAATATCATTAATACCACACGCAAGTAAAATTTTGCTGAAGATCATTCAAAAATGGCTGCAGCAGTATATCGACAGGGGACTGCCAGAAATTCAAGCCAGATTCAGAAGAGGACTCGGAACCAGGAATATCATAATTGATGTCAGATGGATCCTGGCTGAAAGCAGAGACTACCAAAAAGATGTTTACTTGTGTTTTATTGACTATGCAAAGGCATTTTATTGTGTGGATCATAACAAATAATGGATAATATTGCAAAGAATGGGAATTCCAGAACCCTTAATTGTGCTCACGAGGAACCTCTACATAGATCAAGAGGCAGTTGTTTGAACAGAACAAGAGGATACTGTGCGGTTTAAAGTCAGGAAAGGCGTACATTAGGGTCGCATCTTTCACCACACCTATTCAGTCTGTATGCTGAGCAAATAGTCTGAGAAACTGGACTATATGAAGAAGAACGGGGCATCAGGATTGGGGGAAGACTCATTAACAACCTGCGTTATGCAGATGACACGACCTTGCTTG
Organism: Trichechus manatus latirostris; assembly: GCF_000243295.1. Classification (NCBI taxonomy): domain Eukaryota; kingdom Metazoa; phylum Chordata; class Mammalia; order Sirenia; family Trichechidae; genus Trichechus; species Trichechus manatus. Next base: position 12,491,167 of record NW_004444008.1, read on the forward strand.
CTGAAAGTGAAGAGGACTTGAAGCACTTACTGATGAAGATCAAAAAGAAAACAAAAATCTTCACAACTGGATCAGTAAACAACATCATGATAAATGGAGAAAAGATTGATGTTGTCGAAGATTTCATTTTACTTGGATCCACAATCAACACCCATGGAAGCAGCAGTCAGGAAATCAAAAGACAAACTGCATTGGGCAAATCTGCCGCAGAAGACCTCTTTACAGTATTAAAAAGCCCAGATGTCACCTTGAAAACTAAGGTGTGCCTGATCCAAGCCATGGTATTTTCAATCGCCTCATATGCATAAGGATGAATAAGGAAGACCGAAGAAGTGATGTCTTTGAATTGTGGTGTTGGCGAAGAATATGGAATATACCACGGACTGCCAAAAGAACGAACAAATCCGTCTTGGAAGAAGTACAACCAGAATGCTACTTAGAAGCAAGTATGGCAAGACCATGTCTCACATACTTTGGACAAGTTATCAGGAGGGATCAGTCCCTGGAGAAGAATATCATGTTTGGTAAAGTAGAGGGTCAGAGAAAAAGAAGACGACCTTCAATGAGATGGATTGATACAGTGGCTGCAACAACGGGCTCAAGCATAACAATGATTGTTAAGGATCGTGCAGGACTAGGCAGTGTTTCATTGATGTACATAACATCGTTATGACTTGCAACCGGCTCAATGGCACCTAACATCATCCATCCATCCATCCATCTTAATAAAACAGAAGAGGAAGCCATTTTTTCTTCCCAATATATAACTCCGAGAAAAAGGATGGGTTTGCATAACTATGAACACTTTTAATTTTCTTTTTATACTTTTACCTGTGATGCCAGAGACCCCAGCTGAATGAGCTCATCACAGCCTGGCACGATGCACTCTCAAAGAATCATGGCAGCCAAGATCCTCTTGGTCTCCAAGAATTGCAAATGTAGAGCACACATTGAGACTCAGAGTCATTGCTAGAAGAAGTGCTTTCTTAGGGCATGTGTTCATTTCCCCTGCACGGCTGAGACCATGGAATGAATCCTGTTTATGTTTGGAAAGGTTAAACCATCCATGCTATTAGGTTGTGGAAAAGTCATGTGTATACCAACATTTTTGCCTTGATGAACTTAACTAGATTCTATGATACAGATGAAGTATAAACATTTTCCTTAATGTTATGTATTCATCGCTCTATAAGGGATGGAGAGCGGCTCTATGGCAGCATTCCCACAAAGGAATACAGAAATATGGTGTCCTACAGTAAATGACGCAACAAGGTTAAACTGGCAAGTAATTTGTAGGAAAAGCTGTATGTAAACGTCTATCTATCTATTGCTGTGTTCTGGAAATTAGCTTTTCCCTTGCAAGCTTTGTATGAATTGAGTATCTTTTGGTTGTTGTTAAAGTTGGAAAATGAACCATAGATTTTAAAGTCTGAGCTGAATTAAACTATACAGAGTGAAGGGGAGGAAGTTTTAAAGGAAGATGGCAGCCAATTTCTTTCGTTATGTCATTTTTTATTTGTTTCCAAGAACAGTTAACATTTACTAGGCACCTATTGGCCTCAGTCACTTGCATCTAAAGAGCAAAGCTAATTCACCCCCCCGCCCGTGTTCTTTTAAATGGTTAGCCTCATTTCTCAGCTCTGTGAACCACTATACTACCATTAGCTTCAAGTTCAATTTTAATAATCTAATCCATTATTGTCAACTGCTGCCTGCCACATGAACAGAAAAATTTGGGGAGGGGGTAAGGTGAGCAATTGACATTTTCTGTGGCTACTTCAAGTAATTGGCCCCAAAGTGAAATTATTGATTTGGCCATGGTTGATTGTGTTCTGAGGGCATAAAATGCGGAAGGAGATGACCCCGTGGAAAGGGTTGGTTTTGAAGAATGTGCAAATGCGTGAAAATTCTATAACTTCACTTCAACTGGCCTAATATCCTGAGTCACTAGATGGTCAGAAGAGTAGATATAGTACAAAAGGAACAAACCGATGTACATTTATACTAAAAAACAAAAACAAAATTTGTACAAGATGAACAGCAAATGAAATTGCTTCTATCAAAAAAGAAATCTCATACAGGTTATTTGTATACATACGTGGACATACACACACTCACACACGCACAGACACACAGGCAAGAATGTGTTTTTTGTCAGAGATCCTTGGAAATAGACATTCTTAGTAAATATGGATGACAGATCAATTGTAATTTATTTTCTTTTAACACTGTATCATCATAAAGAAAACTGGTATAAATGAAAAAATCTATTTCAAATATCTACATCTAAAATTTTAGGCAGTGAAAAAGCACTTTGTAGACAAGGAGTGTGGAATGATGAATGTTAATTGTCAGAAACTGCTGAATGCCTTGTTTAGTTGCCACAAACAAATTCACATATCAGAACGAACAATACTGCTAAATATTCCTTTTTTTTTTTCTCCGATTTTTTTGTTTGTTTGTTTTTTTTGTTAAAACATACTGGGAGAAAGAAAAGAAAAGAAAAACTGGAAATCCATACATCTTTCAAAAGGTTGAAATCGAAGCAATATTTAGAACCATAGATGAGGAAACACAGTGGCATTGGTGTAATATACACAATGCACTTTTCTTTTTTAATCTGTAATGTACATCAAATACTTTACAACAATGCATTAACAAAAGGCAAGAAACATCTTGCTGTACAGAGGAACCCCAATGCAACTTGAAGCCTAGAGTCACAACGGATGAAGAGATTAAACAAAGTGTGAGAAGCCGTCCCCCATAAAGTGTGTAAACTATTCTGTGTCTTGTGCTTAACGATAACCTTCACGGCCCACCACCCCAACCGTTTCCTCTCTCCTTCCTTCCTCCACGTCCAGTATAAAGCACTTTTTATACTCTACAGCTCAGACTAGAACGTTGTTGCACACAGTCCTACTGAGGATTGTTTTTGTTCTCTATTAGACTCCCAAGTTAACTTTCAATCCATTTAGCGCTCTAAAATAGCTCGTAAGATTGCCTTACTGGTTATCACAGCCTTCCTACGGAACAGGCTTTGACAAACTAAATTTGCGGGGAAAAAAGAAATGTCTCGTGATATGCATGCACATGCACGGCTCCCGGAGCGCCTCGTCCCGCCTGCTCCTTGCTCCTCACACCCAGGAGTCGGGGGAGGCTGGGTAGTGGCTCGTTTCATAGTTCAGTTCGCTGTAGGGACGGGCAGCTGAGTAGAAGTCGACGTAGTTGCCAGTGGATTTGAGTCCCAGGTGCATGGTGTACTCGCTGGCGGGAGGGCGATGATGGACCTGGTCCTCGAAGAAGGACTCGTCATAATTTCTCGTGGAATTCTGAAATGGCTGGTAGGTCTCGTAATCTTTTCTGCTGGGCTCCTGTGGGACTGGTTGTGCTGAAACCTACATGGAAAAGAAGATCGGTGCTGGTTAGTTCGCTTCCCCTTCACCCAACCTCCCTCATTGCCAAGGCACTAAACCTTCCCTCCCAAGAAGATGAGGCTGCGTGTGTTGCCCACGCCTTCACTGCTATGGTGCTTCTCTTCCGAGTACTGCCAAATGCTCTTTGGTTTTCCTTTCAAAAACTGGTTCCTGGGTCCACCCACTATCGTTCTAAATAATATTTCTTGATGAAAGAGAAATAGACTAGCAGCTAGAAAACAGTCGTTTCTTTTCATCTTTCCTGCATTTTCAGTATTACCCGTAAGAGTTGCAAGCTCAAAGAGACAATGAAGATGTACAAGGTCTAATGGTCAGGCAAGCATCTTCCTGCCAGCGCAGAGGGCTGGGATCAATATGTCCCTGATCCACTTCCTGGTAGTAGGGTTATCCCATCACCCTACTTAAGTGACTAGGTACTGGAGTCCTAGACAGATGAGCAGGTAAGCACATAAGAAGAGAGAGTCCACACAAAGCATTTTACACTTTGGAAAAGCAAAGTGTTTCCAAACTTGGTTCAATTAAGGACTGTCTGAACTCAAGTATACTGTGATTATAGTGTCTTTGATTATAGGGAAAGGGTCTTTAGAACTTTCTGGTGTCAGACTGAATCCAGCACAACTAGATGGTGCCCAGCTACCACCACTGACTGCTCTGACGGGGATAAGGGGATCACAACAGAGGGTCCCAGACAGGGCTGGAGAAAAACGTAGAACAAAACTCAAACTCACAAAAACAGACCAGACTTACTGGTCTAACAGAGACTGGAGAAACCCTGAGAATATGGCCCCCAGACACCCTTTTTACTCAGTACTGAAGTCACTCCTGAGGTTCACCCTTCAGCCACAGATTAGACAGGTCCATAAAACAAACAATAATACATGTAGCTCAACCATGTATATGAGACTAAATGGGCACACCAGCTCAGGGGCAAGGACGAGAAGGCAGGAGGGGACAGGAAAGCCGGACGAATGGAAACGGGGAACCTGTTTGAGACGTTGCGGGGTTGGCAACCAATGTCACAAAACAATATGCGTATTAATTGTTTAGTGAGAAATTAATTTGCTCTGTAAACCTTCATCTAAAGCACCATTGAAAAAAAAAAAAAAAGAAAGAAAAAGAATTGTATGGTGTCTCCAAGCCAATCCCAATGATCCGCTGATGATTATAGTCTGATGAAGGGGGCCTTGAAGGGTTAAATTTATCATGGGACCCTTCGGGATATGAAGTCTAAGGATTAGTTCCCACTGCTTGGCTTTATGGATGGCAAGAAGAGTGCTCATGGTTCATGATTATATATTTATTAGCATCTGTATCTGGGGGCCAAGCTATCCCCATCCCATCTGATTCCCTCTGGGGTCCCTGCCCAGGCACCCTAGTCCTGCAGTAAACAGAACCTCCCCAGACATGGGGTAAGGCCGATCCCCAAGGCTAGCACACAGCAGGATGTACAAAGCTCTGCTAATGTGCACTAATGGGGAGGAGGTCTGGTGTGAATTAGAAAACACTGCTAAAAGAAACACCGTTTGATCACTTTCCAGGAGATTCGGTAATTCCCTATTAATTTAACTAAAGATCAGCCTGGAAACATCCGGTAGAAATTGGTCTTAGTTAATAGATGATGATTTGTAATTAGCACATTGTGTGTAAATGAATACCTTCTAATGGCCCGCGCATAATTCTTCTCTCAAATATGTGCAAGTCCCTCCTGTAAATGTCATTATTTATACCAGTAATTGACCTGTTCTTCATAGAAGTGGTGAACTTCATCGTAGCTGCTGTCCAGTATGTCTCACACTTCTAGTTAGTGGTTTCTGAATGAATGAGCTTTCTTTCTACCTGCTGAAGTCCTTAGAACATCAACATTTGTTGGCCTAAGATCGTGGGGATGAGAGAGATTTTTTGAATTCTGCAATTAAATGTTGCTAAGACCAGGTCCACTAAACCACGTGGATGGGCTGAGGTGTTCTTTGCTATTCTTTGAACAGTCGTGGGCTATGTCTACCTTCTCTCTCCTCCAATACAGCATTGCTACCCAAGTACAAAGGACACAGAGGGTTAGAGTGAGAGGTTGGGAAAAACTACGTAGGATTTACTGTGTTCCTATTTCACTAGGCACCATGTTCAACGTTTAATATTCTTCTTAGTTTAACCCATAAATTAACACGTATGTATGTTTATGTCTATCTGTCTCCACCACCCATCTGTTAGTTTGTGGTATGGTGGTAGACTGCACGTTGCTACGATGCTGGAAGCTATGCCATTGTTATTTCAAATACCATCAGGCTCACCCATGGTGGACAGGTTTCAGTAGAACTTCCAGACTAAGAAAGACTAGGAAGAAAAGCCTGATGATCTACTTCCAAAAATTAGCCAGTGAAAACCCTATGGATTACAACAGAATATTGCCCAATATAGTGCTGGAAGATGAGCCCCCTAGATTGGAAGACAATCAAAATACACAGTGGCTACAACAACGGACTTGAGTATTTACTGAGAATGTGATGAGAGTCCTAGGCAGTCCCATGGGGAGGGCTATATGTAGCTGGGAAGCCACCTGGTCCCCCTTCTGGTGAGTCATGACAAGCCTGGTCTACAGCTATTGCCCCAGCTCCTACCACACTTGGCTATCCAGCCAGTGCTCTTGTCTTGTTCTCAGGTTTAACTGTCCTTTGCCTTATCTCAGGGACCCATCTGAAACTCTACTCCCTCAGAGAATCGCTTCCTCCGCAAGGGCAGTCACCATCAGTCCTTCTCCGTGAAGTCCTTGAGGCCCCACTGGAAAGCTAGGATGCCTAGGAGACTACAGCACTCAGCAGAGGACAAGCTTAGTCATGGAAATTGAATTAACCCCTGCATATCCCTCTTGGTTAGACTGTTCCCACTTCGAGGTCATGAGGTCACTTTTAGCCCAGGAGAGCTCTGAAACCAAAGCATCCCATCTGGAATGGCCAGCCAGAGATAGCCACACAGCCAGAGAATCCAAATCATGGATGCTGTTTAAAAGGCCATCTTAGAAACACCCAACTGGAAGGGAACCAAACCTTCTCCTCTTTCAAATGGTTGCAATGGTAGGACTTTATTGAGCTCCTGAGAGGGAAAGATGCAAGTAAAACGAAAATTTGTTCCAATAACATAACTGAAAAAAAGTCAAGTGCTTTATTCCCTTTTCTCCAAGTTCACTGGAGAGTCATAATGATTTCCTAGCAAAAACATTTAGGAAAGGAAAAAACCTCTTTAGTGGATATTTTAAAATGTTGGTTGCGACTAGGCTGGGATTAGCAATTCCAGTGCCCACTGGACCCCTCCGGGAATAATGAGGGCTTTTTGCTATCACCATGGTTCAGCTCTGCCAGGGGTCTGCCTATGATGTCTCCCTGAGGCTGACAAGTGGGGCACAGCTTGCTCTCCATCCGTGTTGGGTTTCCTCAGCATCCACCTGAGACCCAGTGGCCTTGACATTCCACGCTGAGGTGGAGTCGAGTCCATTCTGGGGCATGCTGGGAAAAATACCACGCAAGGCTGTGCTCAGTGATGCCATCTCAAGGCATTAATTCTAATTTTCTGAACTGCTCAAAACATACTTTGTTGTTAGGTGCTGTCCAGTCGGTTCCCACTCATAGCAATTCCACATACAACAGAACGAAAAACTGCCTGGTCCTGTGCCATCCTCACAATCGTTGTTATGCTTGAGCCCATTGTTGCAGCTACTGTGTCAATCCATCTCATTGAGGGTCTTCCTCTTTTTCGCTGACTATGCTACCAAGCATAATGCCCTTCTCCAGAGACTGATCCCTTCTGATAGCATGTCCAAAGTATGTGAGATGTAGTCTCACCATCCTTGCTTCTAAGGAGCATACTTAGGTGAAAATGTTATGCCCCTTAGAACCATTACAGACTGCCCTCCGAATCTACTATGTCTCACATACTTTAGACATGTTATCAGGAGGGGTCAGTCCCTGGAGAAGGACATCATGCTTGGCAAAGTAGAGGGTCAGTGCAAAAGAGGAAGACCCTCAACGCGATGGACTGACACAGTGGCTGCGACAATGGGCTCAAGCATAACAACAATTGTGAGGATGGTGCAGGACCAGGTAGTGCTTTGTTCTGCTGTACACAAGGTCACTACGAATCAGAACCGACTCAACGGTGCCTAACAACAACAACTCCAAATCTAAATCTCAAGCCATCCTCACCAGCCTAGCGCAGGCAATGCCAAAGACCCCTGGGCGGCACTGCGGGGTTTCTTCAGTGCCAACAGAGTGGGAATCCATGGAAAGGCAGGCTGGTGCACTGTAAGCTGGTGACAAGCTTCTCTCTACCTAGGGAGCCTAAAGATGAGCCTTCCACTCCTGGATGAGCAATCAGGATCCAACCACACTCTGACAAGTAGCTTTCAGAGCTGGAGATGGTTTGCCCCCTGCACCTACTGAATTTTAGGGTATTTGCTAAAAGATAATGGTTTACTTCCATCAACGAAGTATCTTCTTCCAATACATGTTGCCTCTATTTTCTTTTATATTTGGGAAGACATGCTGTCACATGAGTAGTTTGGGACCACCCGCCCCAGTGACCTCATGTCTAGGGTTCATGACCCTATTTATTTATTCATTGGCCTCTTTGCTTTTAGCGAAGACTCGTGCTGAGTTGAGACCGATTAGGTGGGTCGTAGGGCCTGTGCGTTCACCAGGGGGTTGAAAACAACACGGATGTCATCCAGCATGGCTGCATATGGGCTGAAAAAACTGAAGGCAAGAGAACTCCTCCGTGCACTATCATTTCTCCTGCTGATGGCTGATTAGAGAAACTATTTAAGATGGAGGAGATACGTTGTGTCTTCTCTTCCTTGTTCTTCCCTTGGATACGGCCCTGCAGAGAGGATCTGCCCAGGACATTTCTACCCTCTAGAAGGGGGTTCCCTTTCCTTTTCAAAGACGCTTCCCTGCTGGGTGTTGGGAAGATGTTCACAAACAACAGTGTGCATATGAAGATGTCACACTATGTTTGCTATCACATGGCTATGGTGAGCAAGACAGCAGCTTTCACGTTTCTCTCTTCAGCCCAACTGTCCTGATGCATGGCAGGAATGGAAAGCCTCAGCCAAAGCTTCTGGCAAGAGTTATTAGTAGCAATAATGAGTTATGATAATAACAGTGCTATGATAATACTAAACCAAATAAATAAATAAAAAACCTTTGCCATCGAGTTAATTCTGACTCATAGCAACAATACAGAACAGAGTAGAACTGCCCCATAGGGTTTCCAAGGAGCAGCTGGTGAATTCGAACTGCCAACCTTTTGATTAGCAGCTGTAGCTCTTAACCACTGTGCCATCAGGACTCCCATGATAATACTAGTCTAACTATTATAGTACTACAGTACAGTCTATAAGACAATCTGTCTTGGTAAAAGCACAGCCAGAATGCTCCTTAGAAGCAAGTATGGCGAGACTTCATCTCACTTACTTTGGACATGTCATCAGAAGGGACCAATCCCTGGAGAAGGATATCATGCTTGGTAACATAGCCAGCGGAAAAGAGGAAGACCCTCAATAAGACGGATTGACACAGTGGTTGCACCAATAGGCTCAAACACAGCAATGAATGTGAAGATGGTACAGGACCAGGCAATATTTTGCCCTGTCATATATAAGGTTGCTATGAGTTAGAACCAACCTGATGGCACCTGACAACAACAAAAACATAGTCCAGTATGATAATATTATTCAGTAATTCCATGATAATAATAATACTATGAGTATAACTCATAGCAGCTATGACGAGCCGCAGTCTTTCTGTGATGACCACCTCTGGAGAGAAAAGTATAATGTTGTTGATCAATGCAAGGGCAGAGGCTGTGTCTTTTTGCTTTTACAATTCCCAAGGAATCTCCAAGATAATATGCCTTCAATGAAGACTTGCTGAATAAAACAAACAAGCAAACTCAGATTGTTTCTTTAAGTCTCTCCCGTCCCAGCTGTCCTCAAACATGACCTTGTAAATGAATCACCTGGGCTTCCTATGAGATGAAACTGTTTCAGAAGATCCAGGTAGGCTGGGGAAGAATCTCTCCTGCATTTCTAACCAGCTCCCAGGTGATGCTAGTACTTGCGGTACCCCCCAACCAGACTGTGAATAGCAAGGCACTCCCCAATGCATTCTACCGGGCTGTTTGTATCTAACTCGACGTGTCTGATTTATTGGTAACTGTGATGTATAATGGACGCTTTCCTCCTAAGAAGAGTTGGCTGGCTTACAGCAGCAACTTAATCCCTGCCTAGTAATGATTACTGCATCTTACACTTGTATATTTGGGACTTTCTTTCAGGTCTGCACCACTGGCAGAAAACTTCCTTTACCGCCAGATAAAGTGTGACATCATAGTGAAACCAAAGACTGTATTCAAATTGCAGGCTGTCCTGCTGACTGCTACCACTCGACAGACATGTGTGCTGTGTTACATGTAAGGGGAGGACGCCAGGGAACGTCATCCTTTCCAGCTCTTCACGAACATGTCATGCGGCCAGTTGACAGCCTCAGCATCCATACATTCCTCCTAGCTGCCCTTGAACCCATTTTCTAACACAGCCATTCCTATCTTTGTCTCTCAACAGTTGTAGTTACTCCTTGCCCCTCCCCAGTCATGCCCCACTGGGGCTCCCATGACTAAAACTTCCCCTTTTCCCAGCTCTGGTGACACAGTGGTTAAGAGCTTGACTGCCAACCAAAATGTCAGCAGTTAGAATCCGCCAGCTGCTCCTTGGAAGCCCTATGCACAGGGCAGTTCTACTCTGTCCTACAGGGTCGCTATGAGTCCAAATCGACTTGATGGCAGTGGGTTTGTTTTTGGTGTTTAGTACACTAAAAACTTTTAAACTGACCAAAAGACTTCAGCACGCACTCACCCTGAGAGCCCACCCTCCTTGCCATAGGTAATGCTCTCCTACAGTCCAGCTTGCTGTTGCCTTGTCCCTGGGTGCAACCCCCGTGTGGCCCTGCACTGGGTCGTTCTGCCGTGTCCTCTCTGGAACCTCTGAGTACTAAATTCTGTTCGTTTTCTGGCCTTCCTGCGTGAGTCGCACGTCTCGAGCCATAATACCCACAGACCCCCTTTGTGTCAAAATTAGGACAGTATGTTAGACACTTTACACGAGTCAAACGAACAAATGAATCCCAGCGTGTTGCATGGACTTTACCTGGTTATGTTTGATGTCTTCAGCGGGCGCACCATATGAATTCCTATACAAAGTTGAAATTCCAGTATTTTGAGCTGAAAGCAAAAGGGAAACAAAACGATCAGCAACAAAAGCCAGATTCCAAATGAGGAGTCACGGTTATCAAGGCGCCTTCTTGTCCTATCAAAGCTTGGTTTCTGGTGGGCCATGAGAAGTGGAAGAAATTTCTTGGCTCTGAACACTCCATTTTATATACAGATATGAAGAAAGAAGAACAGTTATTCTATAAACTCCCCAAAATGTGTCAGCCTCTTGCCATAATGTGCACATTGTAGACGGGGTTAGGGCAGGTGCAGCAAACAGATGGTAATCTTGCAAGTTTTATTGCCTTTGTTGCTGGTGGAAGCTGGCGGATAATACAAGCTTGTCACCTGTACTGAAGCATGAGGGAATCTGTATCAGCAGCTTAGTTTTTAGCTGGAGAATGACAAGAATAAATTTCTAATCTGAGCTCACAAAAGTGCTTGATCGTCTTCCAGACAGTTCATTTCTCAAAGGCCCAGAGGAGGAACAGGAAGCACCCTCTAAATCTCCCCTTTGCATCTGGAGGCTGTGGCTTTGGAATCCCATTAGGTACAGAGACAGGAGCCCCTTCTGACTGGCCTCTGCTCTGGTACAAGGGAAGAGAGGCCTCCTCCATTTGCCAGCAGCTTCCAAAGGCTTGGGCAGCAGTGCCTCACTGCCCACTTCCTTACCTGGAACCCTTAAGGCTCACAGGGCCCAGAACTCCACCCCCCACATAGCTGCTAAATGGTCATGGATTTAAGGAAGCTCTGTCAGTAGGGTGTGAAACATTCTAGAAACAAGAAGGGCTTATACTTTGCTTTAGTATCTATGGATCCACCACCTGCCTGTCAGTGTTGTACTGCAGGGGCTTGTGTGTTGCTGTGATGCTGGAAGCTATGCCACTGATATTTCAAATACCAGCAGGGTCACCCATGGTGGCCAGATTTCAGCAGGACTTCCAGAGTAAGACAGACTAGGAAGAAAACCTGGTGATCTACTGCCTAAAATTAGCCAATGAAAACCCCATGGATCACTGTAGAATACTGTCTGATATAGGACTGGGCAGCATTTCGTTCTCTTGTGTGTGGGGTCGTCATGAGTTGGAGCCAACTCAATGGCAGTAACAACAACATCTGCAGGATAATGAAAGAGGATGTCACTGCATCCACTACTCACAGATCCAAGGCCAATACAGACACAAAACCAGTGTAACCTATCAAGGCTTAAGTTCACTTCATTCATAATTATTACCTGTTATGGGTTGAATTGCGTCCTCCAAAAAGATATGTTGAAGTCCTAACACCTGGTAGCTGTGACAGTGACCTTGTTTGGAAATAGGGTCTTTGAAAATGTTATTAGTTATCGTGAGGTTGCACTAGAGTATGGTAAATCCTAATCCCATCTGCGTGGTGTCCTTATATGGGAAAAGAACAGATCCAGAGAGGCAGAGAGGAATAACAGCAACAAGCAAATGCATCTCCACCAAAGAACACCTGGGGCTACCAGAAGCTTGGAGAGACAAGAAAGGATCTTCTCCTACAGTCTTGGGAGAGAACATAGCCCTGCCAACATCCTGAATTCAGATTCCTAGCCTCCAGAACTGTGATACAATACATTTCTGTTCTTATAAGCCACCTAGTTTGTGGTATTTTGTTATGGAAACCCTAGGAAATTAACCTATCGCCTAAAAGCACGTAATAGCTGTGCAATAAAACTTTTGCTAGAAAATTCTGCTTAGGAAGTGAGGGCTATGAGCCCCTTTTCAATATATAAAAGAAAACCATTCTGACATGCTCTCTGGTCTGAAAGCACAGCCCGCCTGTCTCTGTATTATTGTGAACACCACCATCTCTCGCCTGGACCACAGACTCCATGATCTCCTGGCTTCCCTTCTGCCCAGCCTTGCTCCACAGTCCATCCCGTTCCCAAGAGCCAGCATGATGATTTCATTACACAAATTACATTATGTCACTCCCTCTGCTTATAATACTCCTAATACTCCAACACCCTCCACTGTGATGATGGTAAAACCCAAACTCCCCACGATGGTCTGCGAGGCCCCCCATGATATGGCCCCTACCTACCTTTCTACCACATTACCCACTCTCTATCCCCTCATTAACAGAGCCCTAGCTACACAGACCTCTTCCCTCACTGGAGTCTACTGAGTTGTTTTGCTTCAGGATGTTGTACCTGCTGATCTCTCTCTCTGAGACTCACTTTCTCTAGACTTTGGACTCCCTGCCTCCTTGTTAGTGATGAGCGTTCAGTTCATATGTCTCCTCCTTGACCACATGAGCTAAAGTGATCCCCTTCCATGCTCCATCAGCCCCTCCACACCACCACCACCTCTGCTCATTACCTTGTTTTCTTCATCATTCTCAATACCATGTGACATCACCCTGTTGGTGAATGTCTGTCCTATTTTTCACTCGTGTCTTGCCTGTCTTCACCGACTAGAGTGGAAGCTCCATGAGGGCAGAGATGGATTTGTCTTGCCACCATTGTATGTCTCCCCAGAGCCTGCAACAGTGCCTGGTCCACAGTGGATACTCATAGATTGGGTGCTTTATATGCTGAATGAGTGCATGAATGAGTGAACCTTAAAATAAATCTGCCTGCAGAGCTGTAAAAGGCTGGTGAAAACGTCACTTCGAGGACAAGGTGAATTTTTGTTTTTTCTGTTGCTTAGAATAATAGGCAATTTGGGGGAGTAGAAAACTTGTATTAGTATAGTTTTGGCCTCCCTTCCTGCCATGCTGGAGGTTTCAGAGCTAATGATGTTTCTGCTGGAATTTTTTTCCTCCTACTCTTGGCCCACTGCGCCTATTTACAGGTAGTGGTGTAGTTGAGATTGAACTTGCAGCCTGTGCAGACACTTGAAGCAGCCACTTTCACAGATGCTTTGCCCTTGAAGGTCTGACCCTAGAGTAGACTCATGGAGAAGGAACTTTTCTTTTGTACAATTCCTCCAACTCCCAATTTCCAACTTAATCAACATTTTGAAGATTAGAACAGCTTTAAAAGGCCTAAGACATACACTGACAAAATGGAATATACCATTTGATGAAAAGGCATTCGGGAAGTTCAGGTGAGAGGGCAAAATCCCCTGGAGGCATTTAAAAGTCAGGCTGTGTAGCTGCTAGGATCCCCCAGCCCTCCTCTATGCGTGCTTCTGAACACGTAATGTTTCCAGGGAATCATGACGGCAAGAAATAGCCACACAAGTCTGACATGGCTGAATAAGCAGCCGACTTTTGCTTTTTGAGAGCTCCTCAGAGGTCGAGAAACACTAAGGAGAGAAGGCATTTTAAGAGACTCTAAGCTGGAAAATGGATTCAGAAAAGGTGGGTAGGGGCAAGCCTGGAAAGAAAACCTAGACGGATCTGAGTTTCTAAGAGCTAAGTAGAGGAGATGCTAACCCAGGCAAGGAACTGCTTCCAGGTTAGGCTTTCACGTGCTGTGTTTTAAGGGTGAAGTTTCTCATGTTTGCCCCACAGCACAGGCGATATTTCGTTAGGGGGGAAATGGCAGGACATCCTTTGATGCCTTAGAAACAAGGAAGATGGCAGTTTTTCAGGTTGTTTCCAGTGCATTGAACTTCAAGTGTCCCCTAGCTTTATTCTTGAATGAGGAAAAAGTACTATTTTTGATGTGCAGGCCACAAGAAATCTAATTTGCAAATAAACTCTGGAAGGGTGGGTGTTTGTTCAAGTGTTGGAAAGCAGAGGTTGGCAACTCAACCTTTCCCTTCCTATATGCCATATTGGCTCCCCACTGGCTGGGAACTTACTCATCCTACTGTAGAAGGTGGTAAACACAACCATCTGCCTATCTCCCACCATTTACCCTCACTACTACAACCACCATCACCTTCGCCAGCCTCACTACCACCTCCTCCACCCTCACCACCACAACCAGGTTCACCACCACCACTACAGCTACCACCTCCATCACTAGTACCACCACCATCATTCCCACTACCGCCATCACCAACACTGCTATCACTGCCCTCACCCTCACTACTACCATCGCTACTACCACCATCTTCACCACCACCACCATCAGTTTCTCCACTAACATCACCATCATCACCACTACTACCTCCATTATCACTACCACCCTCACCACCACCACCGTCGTCACCACTACCATCACCATCCTCACCACTGCCAAAACCACTATGACTACCACTACCATCTTCACCACACCAGTTTCACCACCACCACTACCACCACCATCACTGTGATAATAACAGGACTTCGAACAAGTTCCTAGGAAGTTATACATAAGAATCACCTGGAGAGCTTGTTACACTGTAGATTCTGATTCAGCATAGCTGGGGGTGGAAATGCAACTTCTCAGTAGAGAACTTGTTAGAAATGCAAATTTTCAGCAGGGTTCTCAGCGGTCGAAGCCCTGGATAATAATAACTGACATTTACACAGCACTTATCGGCTAAAAAGGAATTTTCTTACATAAACGTATTATTCACTAAAGATCTCAATGTTCGTTTAGGCTCGATACATGATTGCTACTGTAGTCTTGAACTGCATTTTTAAGTAAGTTAGAGCAAAGCTGTTTAAGCCTCTAAACAAGTTTGAAAAATTAGATCTATTTCAATATTGGGGTTGTCAAGATCCCTGCCATGTACTAGGAAGATTAAACATCAGGACCATGTTAGGTTTTATTTTTTATTTCATGTGCAGAGCACACTCTTGCACCACTGGAATGATTTCAACGTAAACACACCCACATTTAAAAGCCTTGAGTAATTCTACTGGGCAAGAGAATGTAAAAGAAAAATTAAACTTAAATGATAATAACACAGTCAGATTCACAATTCTTGTAATTATAGCCCCAATTTGTCATCACTGATGGTGATATGGCTGCATGGGGCAGTGCTAAGTGCAAAATTAATGGGTCAGGTGAACTGGGTGTCACTACTGCTTCGAAGTAATTGGTACAAATTAGATTCTCCACCAAATGCCTCGACTCTAGGGACTCAGCTTTCAGACTCCTATCATTGTCCATGCTCATCTATGAGTAAGGCGACACTTACGGGAAAAACACCGTGAATGAGAATACTAAGCTACAGCCCACACAGTGCTTTCAGGACTCCCATTCAGGAGCGGTTCAGGAGTCAGGGCAAGATGCCCCCTGCAGGTGCTGCATTGGAGGGGCGTCCTGACTTGGGGGTGGGGATCAGAAATGTCTGTTTGTTAGGCTTTGCTTTATTCAGCTGTGCAGAGTTAAACACTGCCTCGGGGGTAAATACATTTACCATCAGAAAAATGTATCTCAGACTTCCTGGGTCTGGAAGAGCTCTTAATAAATCATCCCATTTGTCTATTTGGCTTCCCTGCAGGCCCCAAACTCAATCATATCAGAGAAAATGTCCCTTGTGCTTTTAAGATTCTTCTGACAAGAGGGCCTGGGTGTCCGTGTAGGGCTGCACTCTTTGCGCCCTGATACTGCACATGACCTAATCTGGCCCAGCTCTATTGAAGTCCTATTTCCTCATGGCCTATTATCTGGAAGGACCCATTCTCTATGTACATATGGCTAAGAGAGGTGTGGAATCCCCTGATATAGGTCCTGTTGGCTCTGGCAACACTGCTTTCAAAGCATAACCCCCCGGGAGTAATACCTCCAAGTCCAGCTTCTTGGAGGAGGGGCTGAACAGAGGGGTGGAGGGCCTGGAGGGGTCGTGAATGGGAACAGCAGCCCCTGCCCCAAGGAGAGTTGTCTGGAGTGTAAGGCGAGTTAAGGTCAAGACAGGTTATTAGACAAGGTGGGCAGGACAAGCTGGAGTGGGTGGCCAAGAGGCACCCATTACGGCCTCCCTGGAGTCCCAGCTGATGAGACGGGAGAGTCAATGGGTGTGACTGAGGCAGAGATGGATGAAGGACATAGAAGATCAATGCCTCCTTAGGGAAGGGGTGGGCATTGGCTCTGATGAAACTTCTTGGGAGTTTGCCACAGTAAGGGGTTGGCATCACTGCAAGAGCAAAAACTGTCTCAATAGGAGTCTGTGGGTTTCCCTGAAATCTTCTTACTCTGCTTTGCTTCGTTTCCCTTCCCTTCCTTCCTAAGGGACAAAGCCTGGATATGCTCCACCCACCATCCTGGGATCCCCTCCACCAGGGGCTACATCGATGCTGACTCTTCTCTCGAATTTGATGGAATGTTTGGAGCTGGGAAAGCAAGAAGGGGCAAGGTAAAGAAAGACTGAGAATAAAACATGTGTTGAGAACATGTTCTCTCTTAGCTATTCTCAGGAATAAGACGCTCAGTTTTTATACCACTGGCTTAATCGCCTCATTTCTAACTCCTGGGAAACTTCACTATCAGGATCTCAGGTGACCCAAGAGCTGTGACATCCTGCTGAGCTGCAAAGGACAGCTTGAAGCCTGCTGTCCCAGCCCTCTGCCCCATCCCAGATCTAGTGGCCAGCTCTGAGAGGAAGCACCCACCAAGCTCACCTGTCATGGTGTCTTTCCGGGAAGCATGTTCTCCTTTAGTTCCGTGGTAAGTGGCATTACTGCCAGTAGATTCATAGTCTGTTTTCCTTTCTTTGAGGCTGATCATTTCCCGAGGTGAGGCTGGGGCACTTGCTAAATAAAGAAGTCAAAGGGACAATTTCTGTTTCTCGTTGCATGACACGTCAATCTCACAAAAACCACCAAGGTTTCAAATACTCGCGTGTCAACATCTATGTGTGGACCTTGTGATTTTTTGGTAGATTTGGCTCTTGTCTTCACCTCCCCTTCCCTCACCCAATGACATCTGGTGCTTTACAGTTAAGGGGACATGTGACTTGGAGGCTGGTAATGAAGGGATATATCCCAGGGCCTGTTTTTTGTAGACAGACATCCTCGTGGGAATATGACCTGCCCAAGGCGTATGGGACAGTTTTAAGAATGAGACCCGCCATGGTTTCTTTCTTTCTCTTTCTCTTCCTCTCCTTTCCCTCACCCTTCTTTCCCGCCTACTTTCTCCTCCTTCCTTCCTTTTTAATTAGATGTGTTTCAGAGGAGGTATCACCTATATGAAAGAATCCCTAATCAAAATAAACACAGTTCTACTTAGATACTGCATCACCCAGAAATTGCCCTAAGGAAGGCGAGAAAGCAACTCTCCATGTAGGGTGGTCTGTGGGGCTGAAATAACCAACCCCACTGAGATCTTCTCCATCAGCCTGCTGGCGTGGGCTCGGGACAGGATGTAAAGACAGCTGCTTTTCCTGATAGGGCATCCTTGCTTTAGCTCTTTGGAAGAACACCCCAACAACCTCTCACCACGCTACCCCGCAGCCACTTGCTGGTGATCGGACCCAGTGAATGAGCTCTGCAATCCCTCTGTGTCCCCATTCCTAAAATGTTCAGCTGTACTTGGAAGGCTCCCCTAGGAGATTACAGGACTCTAACAAACTGGTACCAGAATAGGGGAAAAGCTGGACTTGGAGATAAGGAAGCACACTAAAAGAGGTTTAGTTCTAAAAAATCAAATCGATCAGGTAGCAACTGAACAGCCCTGCTAGTGTAGAGATGTGTTGGAAGAAACAGAGTGGAACATGTGATACAGCCATGATAAGTGTGTGTGCCGGTAAGCAGATGGCCAGGTAGGCAACCCATCCATCCGCTGTCCTCATATCAATGTCCTTGTTCCTAAATGATGCCACTCATATTCAGAGCTTAGTCAATTGCATCCACCTCAGGCACTGAAGTCCTCTGCACCAAAGCCTTCCCCAGATTCTTGGCCCCACAGCAGTGCGTCCTAGACATGGTGAACCAGAAGGCCTGCCTGGGAACGCAGAGATGCCAGGGCCCCACAGATGCCTGGACTTTGCGTCAGCATCTTCAGGGTAGGGGCATAGGAATCGGTATTTAACAAGTATACTTGGAAATTATTAGGACTAGGAATCCTGGAAGGAGCCCTCGTGGTGCAGTGGCTGCTAACCGAAAGGTCAGTGGTTTCAACTTACCCAGCTTCTCTGGGGGAGAAAGACTTGGCGATCTGCTCTTGTAAAGATTACAGCCTAGAAAACCCTACAGAGCAGTTCTACTCTGTCACATGGAGTCTCTATGAGTTGGAATCGACTTGATGGCACTCAACAACAACAACAGGAATCCTGGGACACTCTGCTTTTTAGGATAAAGCCCACTTCTCTTTGCTAGTGTCCAAGCCCCTCCCTGACCAGGTCTCAGTTTACCTTCAAGCTTATCTTTCACACAGATCCAGTCCCCTGGGCCTGCTTGCTCCCTGAAGGGACCCTCTTTTTCCACTTTCTGAGGCATTTGAGTCACTCTGTCAAACTTAGCATCTTCTAGATGCAAATTCATGTGCTAGACACCCAGGAAGGAGCCCTGGTGGCACAATGGTTAAGCACTTGGCTGCTAACCAAAAGGCCTGTGGTTTGAACCCACTAGCAGCTCTGTTCCTCTGGGGCAGTTCTACTCTGTCACATGGGGTCACTAGGAGTTGGAATCGACTTGATGGCACCCAATAATAACAACAATAGACATGCAGGAGACAGAACGTGAATCATGCCACCGCTTCTGAAATCTACCTCTCAAGCACGTGTGGAAATGGACGCGCAAATAAACTAGAGTAAGACACAGAGGCAGTAAGTGATAGGTAAGTAACGGCTCAATACTTTGAAAGTAAACAGATAAAGGCCTTGCCTACACTTTCCTTACCTCTTATAAGGCCCTCCACTCACTTCTCAAAATGATTCAAACAAAACCCAGGCTCGCTGCTCAGCTCTTGAAGCTCTCCAGGGTTTTCTATCTTGGCCGCCCATCAGAATTAACTACCTGGAATCCTTTGAAAAACAGCGTTGCTTGAGCTCCATCCATAACTGGCTGGCACTGTTCTCAGGGTATAAATCCGTGGGGCAGCCAGGGACGAGAACCACATCAGTGTGGACACCTTGCGGCTCTCATCACTTGCGAACAAACCTCAAAATGCAAAGGTTTGACCAGTGTTTAATCTCCCTGCTATCTGGGGAGCCTTTGCAGGTGGAGAAGAGACGGCCAAAACTTTGCTTTCAGGGAACAGCGCCACTGGCTGGGAGCAGAGGACAGAAAGATCTAAGACATAGCCATCTCTGTTCCTGATGGAGTAGGTACCGGGGAGGGAGAGAATGAGGGGGCCTGGGACATGTGCAGGGTGGCCACTGCAACTCATTAAGAATTGGGGTTCTGGTGCTTAAAGGGGGGCCTCTGCAAGAACAACTGATTCCGTCACAAGGCCCCCAAATCAACGGTGCTGGAGGTCCAGCCCTACCTGCTCCCAGAACATCGCCACCCACATCTCATTCACCTCCTCCACCTTCTTCCCCCTCCTCATGGTCTTGCTTCTTCCAGGAAACTCCCTTCTCCTGTCCTTGCTCTTTTGCCTCTGGGTCTTCTCACACAAAGGCTAGCTTTGATGAGACACTGCCAGACCATCATGAAAGGAGAATATTTTACAGTCTCCTGACCAAAGCTTTTAAAATTAGAATCTAATATTGCACAGATGGTGGTGTTTATTAAAGTACTTCGAGTGTGTAATTATCTCCAGAGACCTGACACACGGTGGTGCTCTGAGTCTCCAGTCCACCAGAACCGTGCTCTGGGAAAAATCCCATCACCTAAACAAGTGTCTATTTGGTGGCTTCGATGTGTTCAGCCTTGGAAATACCAAGGCAACACTCTACCTGAGCGACTGGGTGGCAACAGCCCTCACTGTTCCTGACAGAGTGCTTTCCCTCTTTCCAAGCACCTTCCAACCTATTATATCATTTCCTTTTCATAACACAGATTGGTTCGCTGTCATTCTTAATAATTAGAGCTTTTAAAGAGACACCCTCCTTATGCTTTACTGACTCAACACTCTTTATCTTTTTAAGTCTGCTAGAATTATGGAAAGGAGCCCTGGTGGTGCAATGGTTAAGTGCTCAGCTGCTAACCTAAAGGTTGTTGGTTCAAACCCACCAGTGCCTCTGTGGGACAAAGACCTGGCAATCTGCTCGTGTAAAAATTACAGCCAAGAAAACCCTATGGGGCAGTTCTACTCTGTCACATAGGGTCACTATGAGCTGGAATCAATTTGATGGGACCTAACAACAACAACAGAATTATGGAAACAGGCAGAATAAGAGGCCACCTCCTCAATTCTCAGATAGGCAGAAGTTTCTCCATAGTCACTCGGGGTTTCTGGATTCTTGTCTAGTGTTGGACTTAATGTTATAAGCAATAATAACACACTGAAATACAACTTTCATGTGGCTGGGAGACGGTAATTTATTTCTGTCAAATGCCCCCCATTCATTTCTGATTTCCCTCATCATTCAGACAGTAAAGTCTTGTGAAAAGTTTTATCACAAACCTCAAGGGCAGAAAGGCCACTGTGCTGGGGAATGTTCTCTACCATGTTTCCTGAGAATCGGTTTCAGAAAATATTATTTCCTCAGCAAGGGGGGGAAGGGAAGAGGAGGGAGAAACCTTCCCTAAATGAAAGCTCGTAGAGGTAGGTGTGTAGGTGTGTGTGTGCATGCACCCGTGTGTGTATAATTATCCATCTGTCATGGATTGAGTAGTGTCCCCCCAAAATATGTGTCAACTTGGCTAGGCCATGATTCCCAGTATTGTGTGGTTGTCCTCCATTTTGTGATCTGATGAAATTTTCCTATTTGTTGTAAATTCTAATCTCTGCCTGTGGTTGATAAGGCAAGATTAGATTGTTTACAGAGGATTAGGGTGGGATGCAACACCCTTACTCAGGTCAGAGCCCTGATCCAATGTAAGGGGAGTTTCCCTGGGGTGTGGCCTGCATCACTTTTTACCTTACAAGACATAAAAGGAGAGAGAAGGGAGCAGACAGAGAAGAAGGCAGAGCTGGGAGTACAACGTGTCCTTTGGACCTGGGGTCCCTGTGCTGAGAAGCTCCTAGACCAGGGGAAGATTGATAACAAGGACCTTTCCCTAGAGCCGACAGAGAAAGAAACCCTTCCCCAGGAGCCAGTGTCCTGAATTTGGGCTTCTAGCCTCCTAGACTGTAAGAGAATAAATGTCTCTTTGTTAAAGCCACCCACTTGTGGTATTTCTGTTATAGCAGCACTAGATAACTGAGACAGAATGATAACGAAGACACCATCCTTCATTTTCAGAACACAAATAAAAAATGCAGAAAAGATTTTTAAAAAATGAAGGCTTGAGCCAACAACTCAAAAACCCATGCCACTTGTATTACTAAATGATATGTTCATAATTTGCCTTTAATTTTTTTCTCTAATCTTTGGCATTACTCAATGTGACAAAAAGGATATAAAAATAAAGTATATTTTCTAAGTAAATAAAAGAAGGAAACTCAACATGAAAGCAATAGGAATGTGAGAAAATGAGAAAAAAAAATGAAATGCCTTAAAAGAGTTGGTTGTAGTAAGCAGGTATCAACAATGTAGCTGTTGGTTTACAAGTCACAGTAAAAGGCAAATTGGATATGGACTAGTCATGACATCCTCAATGATAGATTTCAAATGTGTCACACTAAGCGAGGAAATAGCGCACCCTCTCTCCGCCACTCCGGTATTGCTGGTGCCATTCAGTGGATTCCAACTCACGGCAACCCCATATGACAGAGCAGAACTGCCCCACAGAGTTTTCTTTAAGGGAGGAGATCACCAGGGCTTTCTTCCACAGCGTCACTGGGTGGGTTTGAACCGCCGACCTTTCAGTTAGCAGCCAAGTGCTCAACCTCTGTACCACCAGGGCTCCTTCCTACTCTTTTACCCCAATGATAATAAATAAAATGCAATGCAAGCAATTTTAAGTTGGAAAAACATCCATGGAAAGCCCTGATTTCCAGTTTTCTTTATGCTCCTCACTGAACCCAGATCCAGCTGACCAGGGAACTCCTGAGAAACTTGTCAAGGACATACGGGCTGTTCTGGGTCTGTGTGTGTTGTTGCTGTGTGCCACTGGGTCAATTTCAACTTATAACAACCCCATGTGACAGAGTAGAACTGCCCCAGAGGGTTTTCTAGGCTGTATCTTTACACCAGGTCTTTCTCTTGTGGAGCTGCTGGTGGGTTTGAACCGCCGACTTTTTGTATAGTAGCCAAGTGCTTATTAACCACTGTGCCACCAGGGCCCCTTAAGTCTCTGTATACGAAGCACAAAGTCGTCACCATAGTAACAGGAAACCAGACTCATTTCATATTTCCAGCCAAAGTCTGGCCCGGGACCCTCCCCTCTGTGTGGGCTCAGTTAAGGGGCTGGGAGGCCTGGCCACACCCGAGTCTGCTTACCTGAGCGGTTGTTGGGAGACACGCGCACTGGGGAGATGGAGGGCGTGCGGGAGGAGGAGTAGGGCCTTTGCCGATCCCTCTCGATGGTAGAAGATGAGGCTACAAAGTGATACTGTGACCATCCATCCTGCAAAAGACAGCGCGCGCCTGTTAAGTGGGGGGGGGGGGGGGGAGCGATTTTTCATCTCCTGACATTTTGAAGTTCCAAGCATTTGAATTTGCAAAACACTTCAGCAATGTGTCAAAACGGATCACGGAGCTCGGCGCCGGCACCATCGTCCAGGTTAACACAGACAGGCGCCAGTTAAGACACACCTCCTCCTGCCGCCAGACGGCGCGACAGGGATGGCAGCTTTTAGGGCCGCTTTTTTGTTCCCAAATGTTGACTGAACCGTCCTTTGCAAATTGGCTTTGGCCAAATGCTTTTATTTAAATGAAAAGATGATGCTCAGAATGTGAGAGGACCCTGAAACTGTCTCTCCTTTGCCCACTCGGCTGCAGCTCTGACTGCCCCTCTGCAAACACCCTGCCGTCTTCCAAAGCGTTTGCTCTTTCGTTCTAGCACCAGTCTGCTAGCAATCAGTATAGCGTGAGCATCCTCCCATCCCATTTATCGTTTTTACATTGCTTCAGGCCTCCTTCTCTGCCCCAAATGCCCGTGACCGTCGCCAAGTTCTCACACCCAGACTGCTATGTGCTCTGCTTTGCCCTGAGAATTACGTTTCAATGTATAATGTAGAAAAAACACGTCCGAGCAATCTCCCATTAGTCTTCCGGTACCAGTCAACATATTAAAGCACACTTACTGTTTTTCTTTATGAAAACCATATAAATAGAGTTTGGACCATTCTGCAGATTTAGAAAGCGGAAGGAAAAAATAAAAATAGCCGAAAATCTCAACCCCCAGAGAGAGCCCCAGTTAACATGTCACTGTATCTCCTTCCAGTCTTTTCTCTTTTTCAATTCAATTTCATTTCTATCAACGTAATACGTCTGATAGTACTGATGTTATAACAAAGAGATGCCAACACCTGCCCCACCCCCAATGCCCGCTTAACAGAGGCAACCATTTTCAACTTTTACCTGCTTTTTGTCCCCCCCGATAATATTCAGACATTTAAGGGACTCAGTGCTCAATAAAGAGTTGAAAACATAAACAGACGGAAGTTATGAAATCACAGAATTCAATATCTGAATTGCTTACAGTTACTAAGGAACACACTACAATATGTGTATCTGTTTATCTAGCTCTCATCATTATTCCTGGCCTATTTGATTGGTAGGATAAAATGAAGCCAAGGTGGAAGTATATTATGTTAGAAGATGTTGTTAGCTGCTATCTAGTCGGCCCCTGACTCATGGCGACCCTCTGTACGACAAGATTGGACTGTTCTGATCCACAAGGTTTTCACTGGCTGATTTTGGGAAGTAGATTGCCAGGCCTTTCTTCCTAGTCCATCTCAGTCTGGAAGCTCTGTTGAAACCTGACAGATGAGTGGCAGCTGTGCTTGAGGTGCACTGGCTGTAAATCGAGCCTGAGTCTCCGACATGAAAGTCAAGAATTCTACCACTGAACCAGCATTGCCCTCTTAGACCAATCCCACTGCCGTAGAGTCGATTCCGACTCATAGTGACCCCGTAGGGTTTCCAAGGCTGTAAATCTCTATGGAAGCAGGCTGCCACATCTTTCTCCAGAGGAGCTGCTAGTGGTTTACAACCATCTGCCTTTTGGTTAGCAGGGCTCCTAGAAGACTTTACCCAGCAATTATTAGGCCCTTGTGGTGCAGTGGTTAAGAGCTTGACTCCTAACCAGAAGGTCAGCTATTTGAATCCACCAGTCGCTCCTTGGAAACCCTATGGGGCAATTCTACTCCGTCCTATAGGGTCGCTATGAGTCGGAATCGACTCGACGGCAATGGGTGGTGGTGATGGATTGAGCTTTACTATGTGTCAAGATTCTTTCAACCATCTTATGAGCTGGAGCTTATTATTATACCCAATTTATAGATAAGACAATTGGGCCTTTGAAAGTTAATAGGCTGCCTGAAGTCAAACAGTAAGCAAATGAAAAAACATACAAACTTTAAAATTTGGTATATTGATAAGTATGCCAAAGAAAGAAAGAAAGAAAAAGAGAGAGGGAGAGGGAGGGAGGGAGAGAGAATACAGAAAGGAAGGAAGGAAGGGAGGGAGGGAGGGAAGGAGGGAGGAAGAAAGAAAGGGGTGAAGGAAGGAAGGAAAGAAGTCATTCTAGAGAATAGAGGAATGGAGTTTGGGCAGTACTGGTGTTGCTATTCTATGGCGCGTGGTCAGGGAAGTGCTCTGGGAAGATTTTCAGTTTTAACAGGGACTTGCAGAAGTCAAGGAGTGAGGGAAACACAATCCGGGGCTTCTAAGCCAGGGGAGAGCAGACGTGAAGGTCCTTAGGTGGGAACAGACAGATCGACAGAAAGTTCACTGTGACTGAGGAGGAATGTGCAAGGGAGATCAGTAAGACAAGAAGCCCTCTGATTGTCCCGGACAGTTTGGGCAGCATCGAATAGAGGCAGGAAGACCAGTTAAGCAGCTGGTTTGCGAGCCACTGTGGTAAACGGTTTGGCAGTTCCTCAAAAAGTAAAACACAGAATTATCATATGACCCCACAATTCCACTCCTAGGTATCTACCCAGAAGAACTGAAAGCAAGGACTCAAACAGATACTTGTACACCAATGTTCTTTGTGGCATTATTCACAGATGTCCATCCACAGATGAACAGATAGACAAAATGTGGTATATATACACAACGAATTATTATTCAGCCATAAAAAGGAACGAAGTACTCATACATGCTAATGTAGATGAACCGAAAAACCATTACGCTAAGTGAAAGAAACCACACACAAAAGGCCATTATATTGTATGATTCTGTTTATATTAAATGTAAACCAAAACCAAACACATTGCCGTCGAGTTGATTCCGACTCATAGCAACCCTATAGGACGGAGTAGAACTGCTCCATACGGTTTCCAAGGACCACCTGGTTTGGTCTCAAGAAATATTTGCATTCTGGAGCAAGGAGAGAATCTCCTTTGCTTTGTAAAGAGGAAGAAGGAAAAAAAAAAAAAAAAGAGAAAAAAAAGCCGTTGCCCTCCAGTCGATTCCAACTCATAGTGACCCTGTAGGACGGAGTAGAGCTGCCCCATAGGGTTTCCAAGGAGCAGCTCATGGATTCAAACTGCTGATCTTTTGGTTAGCAGCCATCGCTCTTAACCACTGCGCCACCAGGGTTTCCATATTAAATATACAGGATAGCTAATTCTGTAGAGACAAAAAGTAGATTCGTGGTTGCCTGGGGCTGGAGAATGGAGAGGGATGGGTGGTGGGTATGTAATGGGTACAGGTTCTCTTTTCAGGTGATGGAAATTTCTGGAACTAGATGGAGATGATGATTGCATAATGTTGTGAAGATACTAAACGCCACTGAATGGTACACTTTGAAATAGTTACTTTCATGTTATGTGAATTTCACCTCATTTTTAAAAAAAGCAGAGGAGAAAAGGAAGCTATTGCACTCGAACAAGTGAGAGAGAGACTGGCTTGGATGGAGTGTTGAGAAATGGGCAGACCTGGGATCCATTTTGGAGGATTTGCGGATGACTTGGCTATTGAGTACGGGAGAGGGGAATCAAGCATTACTCTAACACTTCTGGTGTGAACAATAGGAGTCTGGAGGTGCCGTGTACAGAGACGGGGACACAGGAGGAGAAGCAGATGTAGGAGGTGAAACCAGTGCTGCTGTTTGGGACATGTTGGGTTAGACATGCCCGTCCGACATGAAAGAGGGGAAGACGGAGAACAAAGCCAAGTCTACAAATCAAGATCACAGGGGCGATGTTTGGGCTAGAGACAAAATTTTGGAATTCAGCATATAGATATTGTCCAAAGTAGAGAATGGATGGAAACCTTATGAGTGAATGTGAATAAAGGAAAGTAGAAGCAAGAAGACTGAGCTCTGGTATGCTCCAATATATAGAGGTCACAGAGAGTAGGAGGAGCCTCAAAGGAGATGAGAGGGACTAGAGTCAGCTAGAGAGAAAACCAGGCAAGACTAGGAGAGAGGGGCACAAAGGGGGAGAAAGAGGTCAACTGAATAAAATAATAAGGACCAGGAACTGACCATTGGGCTTGGGAACATGGATGTCATCATGACTGGGACAAATGCTCTTTCTTTGGTCTGGCTGGTAAAGTTTAACTACAGTAGACCCAGATGATAATAAGAACAGATGAGTACAGACAACCTTTATCCATTAAAAAAAACCCATTGCTGTTGAGTTGATTCCGATGCACAGCAACCCCACAGGACAGAGTACAACTGCCCCATAGAATTTCCAAGAAGTGGCTGGTGGATTTGAACTGCCAACCTTTTGGTTAGCAGCCAATCTCTTTTTTTTTTT
>NW_004444008.1:12519079-12530187 GCF_000243295.1 Trichechus manatus latirostris
GGGAGTGACTTCACCACTGAGCTAAAAGGGTGTCTGGGGGCCATACTCTTGAGGTTTCTCCAGTCTCTGTCAGGCCAGTAAATCTGGTCTTTTTTTGTGTGTTAGAATTTTGTTCTACATCCTTCTCCAGCTCTGTCCAGGACCCTCTGTTGTGATCCCGGTCAGAGCAATCAGTGGTGGTAGCGGGGCAACATCTAGTTATACTGGATTCAGTCTGGTGGGGGCCTTGGTCCTTGTGGTCCATTAATTCTTTGGACTAATCTTTTCCTTGTGTCTTGTTCTCCTCATTCTCTCTTGCTCCCAAAGGGGTGAGACCAGTACAGTATCTTAGATGGCTGCTCGGCAGCCAATCTCATAACCACTGCGCCACCAGGATAACCTTTAGCAAAGTTGTATTAGAAAGGGAAACCGAGAATTGGGGCAGTAGCTTGAAAAGAGTGAGGGACCAAGAGATGCTTTGTTATATATCACCTCGGAGATTTTAAACCACACAGTACACCTCTGTGTTGTTTCAATGACTGCCTCTTGGTCTATGTACAGATTTTGCATGAATGTAATTAAGTGTTCTGGAATTCCCATTCTTTTCAATGTTATCCATAATTTGTTATAATCTACACAGTCAAATGCCTTTGCATAGGAAATAAAACACAGGTAAACATCTTTCTGGTATTCTCTGCTTTTAGCCAAGATCCATTAGACATCAGCAATGATATCCCTCTTTCCACGTTCTCTTCTGAATTCTGCTTGAATTTCTGGCAATTCCCTGTCAATGTACTGCTGCAACCATTTTTGAATGATCTTTAGCAAAATTTTACTGTGTGTGATATTAACGATACTGTTCAATAAATTCCACATTCGGTTGGATTACCTTTCTTTGGAATGGACAAAAAGATGGATCTCTTCTAGTTGGTTGGCCAGGTACTTGTCTTCCAAATTTCTTGGCATAGATGAGTGAGCACCTCCAGTATTGCGTCCCTTTCAGTTGGTATTCTGTCAATTTCTGGAGCCTTGTTTATTGCCAATGCCTTCAATACAGCTTGGATTTACTCCTCCAATACCATCGGTTCTTGATCATATGCTACCTCCTGAAAGGTTGAATGTTGACCAATTCTTTTTGGTACAGTGACTCTGTGTATTCCTTCCATCTTCTTTTCATGCTCCCTGTGTTGCTCAATATTTTGCCCATATAATCTTTTAATACTGCAACTTGAGGCTTAAATTTTTTTCTTCAGTTCTTTCAGCTTGAGAAATGCTGAGTGTGTTCTTCCCTTTTGGTTTTCTAACTCCAGGTCTTTGCCCATTTCTTTATAATACTTTTTTTTTTTTTTTGTCTTTTTTAGCTGCCCTTTGAAATCTTCTGTTCAGCTCTTTTTTACTTCATCGTTTCTTCCATTCAGTTTAGCTACTCTATGTTCACAAGCAAGTTTCAGAGTCTCTTTAGATATATTTTAGTCTGTTCTTTCTTTCCTGTCTTTTTAATGACCTTTTCCTTTCTTCATGTATGATGTCCCTGATGTCATCCCACAACTCTTCTGATCTTCGGTCATTAGTGTTCAGTGCATCAAACCTATTCTTGAGATGGTCTCTAAATTCAGGTGGGATATACTCGAGGTCGTACTTTGGCACCACTTTCGTTTCATTTTACCTAGCTAGATATCAATGGGTTACTCAGCATTTCTCCCTTATGCATATGGTTGGAGATGGGTGTTGTTCAGCATTTCAGATCTCATGACACTTAGATTCTATTGTGACCATGTATTTATGTCTTTGAAAATGTCAGGGAAGTGGATGTAATAATAAAACTGCTTACAAAAGTGCTCTTACAAAGATGCCCCGAAAAAGCTTTGAATCCTTTATAAGGACCCAGTCCTGAAAATGCTAACACATGACAGAAATGTGATCTTGCAGATGACTTGCTTATGGATGATGGGATTAGCAGAAACCTGAGGATGAGAGAGAGAGGAGTGTGCAAGAGGCACTGAGGATGCCAGCCCTGGGTCAGACCTCTCTGCTAGGGCCAGAAGCTTTGAATGGGAAGTTGGGGAGGGAGAGCTGAAGAACCAGGACTGAATTAAAACTCAGTGAAGGCCCTTGCTTACAGCAGTTTCATGAGCTACAGGTTGGAAGCCTAGGAGGAACAGGAAGGAGGGGTGACCCTGCTCCTTGTCCTTCTCCGTCTTCCCTTTTTCATTCATTGACATTCAGTGAAAACTGCAATGACCAAAATGCGAACTTCAACACTGCTAAGTTCAACAATGCCTAGAAGGGACTTAGCATTTTAGTTCTGACTGTACGTATTCCCAAATGTCAAAAGCCCAGCTCAAAGTAGATCAGGCCAGGATATAGATCAATCAGTACTCATTAAACACTTATTTATACTAAATAATTCCTGTTATGGATTGAATTGTGTTCCCCCAAAATATCTGTCAACTTGGCTAGTCCATGATTCCCACTATTGTGTGATTGTCACCATTTTGTCATCTGATGTGATTTTCCTATGTGTTGTAAATCCTACCTCTATGATGTTAATGAGGTGGGATTAGTGGCAGTCATGTTAATGAGGTAGGACTCAATCTACAAGATTTGCTTGTGTCTTAAGTCCATCTCTTTTGAGATATAAAAGAGAAAAGCGAGTGGAGAGACAGGGGGCCTCATACCACCAAGAAAGTAGTGCCGGGAGCAGAGTTCATCCTTTGGACCCAGGGTTCCTGCGTGGAGAAGCTCCTAGACCAAGGGAAGATTGGTGACAAGGACCTTCCTCCAGAGCCAACAGGGAAAGAAAGCCTTCTGCTGAAGCCGACACCCTGAATTTGGACTTCTAACCTACTAGATTGTGAGAGAATAAACTTATGTTTGTTGAAGCCATCCACTTGTGGTATTTCTGTTATAACAGCACTAGATAACTAAGACAATCATCTTGAGGATAAACTTCTTGACCCTCTATGTCTTTTGTTTAATGAAATTTTTAGTCTTTCTATTGAACAGAATGTTTGGCTTTCTAATAAGAATGGAAATGAAGAAATATTTTCTTTGAGGTCCTTTATAGTTATTGCTAAGCTGATATCCCTTCTATATAATTAGCCATGTACATAGCTGTTATCTACCCAGCTAGCAATCAATTTATGATTCATTCACTTCCCAGAGGCACTCAGAAATGCTTCAATGTTGTTGTTGTTAGCTGCCCTCAAGTCGACTCCGATCCCAGGCACAACGCAATCAGACTGTTGTGATCCATACAGCTTTTATTGGCTGATTTTTTGGAAGTAGACCACCATGTCTTTCTTCCTAGCCATCTTAGTCTGGGGAAGAAAAACATCACCATCAAGTCGATTCCTACTCACAGTCACCCTACAGGATGGAGTAGAAATGCTCCATAGGATTTCCAAGGCTGTAATCTTTACAGAAGCAGACTGTCACATCTTCCATGGAGCGGCTGGTGGGTTCGAACCATAGACCTTTTGGTTAGCAGCTGAGCTCTTAACCACGGCACCACCTGCACTCCTGTCTGAATTTGGAAGCTCCACTGAAATCTGTCTAGCATCATAGCAACACACAAGCCTCCACTGACAGATGGTGGTTGGTATACTTGAGGTGCATGGCTAGGAATCAAACCCAGGACTCTCACATGGAAGGTGAGAATCCTACCACTGAACCACCACTGCCCCCTAGAAAGGCTTGAAAGGTTTATATAAATACAGACAACTTGGGCAAGTATCTTTTAAATCAATTTGCGTCTTTGATAGCCATTCTTTCTTGTTAAATTTTAACTTAGTGTTGGTCAGAGGCTTTTTCCTTAAACTCTGTTATATTGGGTGCTTAACCATAGTTTCCAGCCCTGATGGCACTGTACTTAAGAGCTTGGCTGCCAACCAAAAGTTTGGCAGTTCGAATCCAACAGCCGCTCCTTGGAAACCCTATGGGGCAGTTCTACTCTGTCCTATAGGGTCACTATGAGTCAGAATCAACTCGACGGCAATGGGTTTTTGGTTTTTAACCATAGTTACCCTTTGCACCCCATTGCTAAGGCTTGCAGGGGTTAGATAAGAAAGCTCAGGGAAGAAAAACAGAGAATGAAGAATAGCCAGAGTTACAAGGGAAGGGCAGTTAATCCTTAATATTGACGATAAGGAACTCTTTTAATCTCTCTCCTTCACCTCCACAGAACAGCCCAGAAGCAGTGCCCTTTAGCTAGAGACCCGGCCAAGCTGTCAAAAATGTGATATGATATCTGTGCCTCAAATTGGTTTTTATTTTTAACACATTAAACCTAAAACTGGAGGTTGTTAAACTGTTCCAAGTAGATAGAGATAGAAATCCAAACGGGGAGTTCAAAGTCATTGAACTTTAAATTGCCACCAGGAATAATCTGATTTTCTTTATCTTAACCTTTTACTGTCCTTCCACTAGTTTCAGCTTCTGTATTAAAGTTTCAGACATGTTTCTTTATGAACTTGTATTGTTCCCCAAAGCTACTCTCCTCTGCATTGGCATTTTCAATGGCCCTAGTCAGAAAATCAAGGTCACGTTCTTCTTCACAGCCTCACAAGCATTGAGCTTCTAGGCCCCTCTAGGTGGTGGTCTCTTTAGTCCCTACAGCTCTCCCCCTTCAATGTTTTGTTGTTGTTGTTAGTTGCCACTGAGTCGATTCTAACTCATGGTGACACCATATGTTCAGAGCAGAAGTGCTCTAGAGGGCTTTCAGGACTGTGACCTTTCAGGAGCAGATCGCCAGGCCTGTCTCCCAAGGCACTGCTGGGTGGGTTCAAACCGCCAATCTTTCAGCTAGTAGCTGAGTGCTTAACTGTTTGCACCGCCCAAGGCCTCTTAAATATTTTGAGGTACTAATAACAGTAGGAGACTTCAACATGCCACTCTCGGTAAAGGACAGAACATCTAGAAAGAAACTCAACAAAGACACAGAAGATCTAAAGGCCACAATCAACCAACTTGACCTCAGAGACATATACAGAATACTCCATCCAACAGCAGCAAAGTACACATTCTTTTCTAACACCCATGGAACATTTTCCAGAAGAGACCACATCTTAGGCCACAAAGCAACCCTCAACAAAATCCAAAACACTGAGATAATACAAATGATCTTCTCTGATCATAATGCCATAAAAGTAGAAATTAATAATAGGAAGAGCAAGGGGAAAAAAATCAAATACATGGAAACTGAATAACACCTTGCTTGAAGATTTTGAGGTACTGGAATTTCTAACAATCTCCATTTTATATTTTTTGGATGTCCTGTAAACATCTTCAGGAAGAATGCAGAGAGACTCCCATGAACAGTTACCAAAAAGGGACAGTCCTGCTTTCAGATTAGTCTACATGAGGTTAGTATAACTGTTGAGTAAATCTTGTTAGGTCCAAAAAGGAGTCACTCATGCTAAGCCCTACATCAGCAAACAGACATTTAACTAAGTTTCTGTTTCCCGTTAATGCTTCACTTTCCTGGAGATGGAAACCTAAGATAGCGTATCAGGACTTGCCTGCTCTGTTTAACCTAGTTCAAAATTTCCTCTGAATCCCAAACAAGGAAAGAAAATACCTCCCAGCTAATCTGAAATTTGCCCAGTATAGCTTCTTGTTCCTGTGTATCTGTGCCTATAAAAACCTTTCTGCTCTCCAAAGCTCTTGCCTGACTTCCAGACCAGACGCTTCCCAATTCACAAACTGCAAATAAAACTTACGCGTTTGTACACAAATTTATTTGTGTAGAAATATTATTTTTACCGTAACCTACACTGGCCCCACAGATTCTTACTCTGGAGATTTTACCCAGGATCCAGTTCAGGCCAGGGCATGAGTTCGTCAGGTTTGTGTGCAAAGATGAGCTACAGCTGGTTGTCAGGACGCACGGCTGCTTTCATGAAAACCTCGCTATGGTGACTTGCTGACTGCTTCCAGGTGTCTCTGTAGATGGAGTTGGAATTAGAAAGTTCTCAGGAGGCAGCCCTTCTCTCCCAATGTTATAATTATTGGTAAACTGCATTTCTGCTTCTTTTCCAGAAATTAAGGGTGACATGACTCAATCAGATTTAGGAAGTTTTAAAAATAGCAATGCCTGGGCCCCAGCCCCTGAGATTCTATTTAAATTGTTCTGGATAGGTCCTGGGCAGAGTCCCTGGGTGGTACACACAGTTAACATGCTCGGCTGCGCACCAAAAGGGTGGAGGCTCGAGTCTACCCAGAGGCGCCTTGGAAGAAAGGCCTACCCGAACCTGTTGTTGTCGAGTTGATTCAGACTTACAGCGACCCTACAGGACAAAGTAGAACTGCCCCATAGGGTTTCTAAGTAGTGACTGGTAGATTTGAATCGCCGATCTTTTGGTTAGCAGCTGAGCTCTTAACTACTGTGCCACCAGGGCTCCAAGAAAGGCCTAGCAATCTATTTCTGAAAAATCAGCCATTGAAAACCCTATGGAGCACAGTTCTATTCTGTCACACATGGGGTCGCCATGATTCAGCATCCACCCCACAGTACCAGTACCGGAAAGGTCCTGGGCCTCAGTATTTTCAAAAGCCCCCAGATGATGCTAATGAATAGCCCAGGCTGCAAACCACTGGCTCGGAGTTTCTTTGAATATAGTCACAGTGACTAATGGGGATACACAAATACATTTTTTAAAGTGCTAAGTCCTGGGAGACCTGGACGTCTCCTACTTCATTTAAGAATGTCCGATAAGGCATTTTCCAGGTTGACTTCTATAGGAACAAAAATAGGTCACAACCCTGGGCAGCGTGGAGCCCCATTCCCCGAGCTCCAATCACACCTGATTACCCAGTACTCCCTGGCTGTGTGATTCAATTTCACACTGCCACACTGTGACCAGGCAGCACAGCGCTTCTTCCCCTTTGCACCTGCCAAAATCTCCCTCATCCTGCTCAGCTCAGCGCTAGGGAAACAGTCGACACATGCTCCTGAAATCACTGTTGTTGAATGAATGATGCCTCTGAAGTTTTGGGGGGCTGTTTGTGATCAACAACACTGTCTTCCCCTGCTACTAGCAGAAATGCTTCTACACCACAGCACAGTCTTTTGCGGACACTCTGGGTGGAACAAATGGTTAAGTGCTCAACTACTAGCCCAAAGTTGGGCAGTTCGTATCTACCCAGAGGCACTTCAGAAGCTAGGCCTGGTGATTCGCTTCCAAAAGGTCACTGCTTTGAAAACCCTATGGAGCTGTCCTACCCTGCACAGTGGGGTCACCATGGGTTGGAATCAACTCGAAGGCCACTACAGAACCATCCTTTGCAATCCCAGCAGGAAGACAGAGATTGGGCCTTGTTCATTTCTGAAGCCCAGGTACCTAATAAATCTTTGGTGCCTAATAAATGCTTGCTGGATTCCCTGGTTTAAAAGGACACTAGTAGTCATTGTAAAATAGCATGATAATCAGTTTCATAGGTCTAGCAGCTAGCCTATAATTCTTACACTCTATTAGTCTATATGGAGTCTTGGTGGAGCAGTGGTTAAGAGATCGGCTGCCAGCAAAAAGGTCAGCAGTTCGAATCCATCAGCCGCCCCTTGGAAACCCTATGGGGCAGTTCTACTCTGTCCTACAGAGTCGCTATGAGTCGGAATTGACGGCAACAGGTTTATCTAACAAAGATTATCAGAGCCTTCTGACTTTTGTTAGCTTAGAGCAACCTCATCAGAATCATCTGCTGTTGGTATTTCTGTCTTTTAGGACATAACCTGCAGCTGGGCTGAGGGCAATGTTAGTTTAGGTCAAATGCCATCTTAAAAAAAAAAGGTGGCCTGTGGTGTGCCTGCTCCATTTTAAAGGGTGATCTACGTCAGCTGGCCATGTTTCCACACGAGGCATATAAAACTGCTTCCTCTTTAACCAATCTTGTAAATGGTTTTGAGGCACGTCTGCCCCTGGATTGGTGCTGATTCCGTCCATATCTCTTGGAGCGCCCCCCACCCCCTTCTCTACTGTTTCTTGCATGTTGAGGCTCACAAAACACAAACACCTGCCCGCAGCAAAGAAATCAGTTCTCCCCAAACACGAATTCTTAGGAGTGCCAGAAATAAGGATGAGAAGAGAGAGTACATCACAATTCCCACTAGATATGCTCCAATTTCTTTTAGGGTTGGGCACATGGGCCACACCTACTGCCGGGATGTGCCCCCTGGACTGAAGGGGCTGGTTTCTGAATGAGACCCTTGTTGGACCATTACTGAGCAGGGAACGCTGATGATGAGGTCACCACTCCAGAGTGCAGTGCGTGCCAGCAAGGTGTGTTGGAGAATTTAGGTGAGATGGAATGCAAATGGTCCACGTGCAATTGTTCACACTGCCCCCAACTGCCAGACAAAATTCTGTCATTGACAGTTAAGCACATCTTTTACTACCCTTCCCTGAAGCCTTACCGTACTGAATCAGAGAAAGATGCTGTCGGAGAGAGCAGGAAGGAATGTGATCAACGAGAGAAGCTGGCCATACAATAAAGCCACCCCTCATCTGTCAGTCTGCCATACCATGGTGGTTTGTGTGTTGCTGTGATGCTAGAAGCTATGCCACCAATATTTCAAATACCAGCAGACTCACCCATGGTGGACGGGTTTCAGTGGAGCTTCCAGACTGAGACTAGGAAGAAAGGCCTGGGGATCTACTTGTGCAAATTAGCCAACGAAAACTCTATGGATCACAACAAAACACTGTCCAACTCACTTGTTTTGGATATGTCATGAGGAGGGATCAGTCACTAAAGGAGGACATCCTGTTTGATGACGTAGAGGGCCAATGAGGGTGTGGGAGACCCTCGGTGAGATGGATTGCCACAACAACCACAACAATGGACTTGAGCATGTTGGCAATTATGAGGATGATCTAGGACTGAGCAAGGTTTTGTCCTGTTGTCATGAGTCATGAGTCAGAGTGAACTCAACAGCAGCTAACAACACACGATAAAGAGGCTGGAGAGAAGGTGGGAAGGAAGAAGGATCTCAAGGGCTGGTGAAAAGCAAGGTTTGGAGGGACTTGGTGATTGCGGAGAGAACAAAGGGGTTAAGACAATCTCCTTCAATGTGCTTCAGGAGACGGTTCGGCTGTTGTTATACTGGAGTCTCTGATCTCTGCTTCTAGAACAAGGCCCCCTAGAGATTAGACCACAGTCGGTCTTAGCTAATATCCACAGCTAAGATGAGAAATTAAATTAATAAATGATACATTAAATGTTGATGGTCCTATTTAAAATTCTGTTTCCAAAGTTAGTTTTGGAAGTTTTGTCTTCTATACTTAGAATTTAGACTTAATAAATCTTTTCTCATTTCTCTCTCAGGCAAAGCTTCAACAAATAAGTAACCTTGACTATAAAGAATGATTGTTCATTTACAATGGAGATATAAGCTGAAACCCAAAATATATACTAGGACACGATTAGCCAATGTATGGTGTTATGGATTGAATTGTGTCCCCCAAAAAATGTGTGTAACAACTTGGCTAGGTCATGATTCCCAGTATTGTATGATTGTGTTATCTGATGTGATTTCCTTATATGTTGTAAACTCTATCACTATGATGAGATTATATGTGATCTCCTTATGTGTTGTAAATTCTATCACTGTGATGAGGTTATACTGATAAGGTTTACAAGATAAGATAGTGTCTTAATGCAATCTCTTTTGAGATATAAAAGAGAGAAGTGAGCAGAGACACATAGGAACCTCATACCACCAAGAAAGCAGTGCCAGGAGCAGAGCACATCCTTTGGACCTGAAGTTCCTGCGCTGAGATGCTCCCAGACCAAAGGAAGACTGATGATACATCACAAGGCCCTTCCTCCAGAGCCGACAGAGAGAGAAAGCCTTCTCCTGGAGCTGATGCCCTGAATTTGGACTTGTAGCCTACTGGACTGTGAGGCAATAAACTTCTCTTTGTAAAGCCATCCACTCATGGTATTTCTGTTAGAGCAGCACTAGATGACTAAGACATATGGCTATTGTTTTTTTTTAAGCCCTGTTTTTTAAATAGCTCTGGAAGTTCTTCACCTGGTAAGATTTATTCTGCCTCTAAGCAAGGATTTCTCAGTAGGCATATAGAGACCAGTTGATGCTGAAGAAACAAACGCACATTTTTGGTGTTAGCTGTCCTTGAAGGCTCCATAGCCCATAAAGCTCGTCAATTCTAATTTGCTTTGGGTGGTTGGAGTTATAAGTGTGGCAAAATTCTTTGGGTGCTTAGGAATCCAAGCTCATCCATTCCTTCAACCTAGAACACTCACAGCTCATTAGTTACATCCACTAACAAGACTTTTTCATCAGGAACCAATTTTTCAACTGAAAGTCAAAACATGAGCCATTGTCATACTCTAAAAAAGGTAGCCACTTGAAATGTTAATGCTTACTTCTGAAAAGCATGATTGCTTAGAATTGGCTTCCAAACCAAAAACCCAAACCCACTGCCATCCAGTCGATTCCAACACATCTCAACCTATAGGACAGAGTCGAAACACCCCACAGGGCTTCCAAGGCTGTGATCTTGACGGAAGCAGACTGCCACATCTTTCTACCACATTATGCTTCCAGTTATTTTTAAATGGAATGAACCTATTGATGTAATCATATTAAAGAGAGAAAGAAAGGATGCCGAATTAGTGGTAGTTATGCATATATCCTCTCTATTTCAATAAAAGCCATTATATAGAAAAATGGAAATAGAATATTCCAGTGCACAGTACATATGACTAAGGAACAAGCCAGACTGCATATCAATGAAACCTTCAGCTCCTCTTTGCTGCAGGAAAACAAGCTTCCATCTATTTTTAAGGTAAACTGTTTGTTAAAGATCCACTAAAACTAATTCCATCAACAATTCTAAAAGCTATTAGAGTTAAATATTTAAATTTCAAGGGCCAAAAGGGAGGGTTTGCAACTTAATGCAGAAATAAATACCACCTGACACACCAGTTTGCTGTCATGAGTTTGTTTTGGCTCCGGTGCTTCTAATGAAATTTAATTACATTGATTTGGATACTTCAAGGTACAGTATATATGATCTCCTGAAGAGCTGGCTTTTCAAAGCAAAGACTGGATAAATTCTAAAGGACAAATATCACCAAGAAGACTTGACGAACTGGAAAGAAATTAT
>NW_004444008.1:12530287-12561645 GCF_000243295.1 Trichechus manatus latirostris
AAGTATACCACTGTTAATTGCCAGGAGCTCACTGGTACCAATCCACTGTAGAAAAACTGCTCGGGAAATTGAAACAAGACCAAATCCATTCTCTTATTTCCCTGACTTCATTTTTGAGGCTCTAACACAAAGATCTGACTTGGCTGATCTTTAACAATGTCCTTTGTGTTCCAATTAGTGCTGCAAAGGTAAATTGGGGGGTGAAACTAAACAATGTCCAACCTTCAGGGGAAGGGCTGATGAGAATAGAGAGGTGCTAAGGACTTTATCCGGAGAGAAACTAGAAGCTGCTGAAGAGCTTTAATCAGGAGACTAACAAGGTTAGTGTTATGGATTGAATTGTGTCCTCCCAAAAATGCGTGTCTACTCGGGTAGGCCATGATTCCCAGTATTGTACAATTGTCCACCATTTTTGTCATCTGATGTGATTTTCCTGTGTGTTATAAATCCTACCTCTATGATGTTAATGAGGCAGGACTCAATCTACAAGATTAGGTTGTGTTTTAAGTCAATCTCTTCTGAGATATAAAAGAGAGAAGTGAGCAGAGAGACCTGCAGATCTCATACCACTAAGAAAGCAGTGCTGGGAGCAGAGCGCATCCTTTGGACCTGAGGTTCCTGTGCAGAGAAGCTCCTAGACCAGGGGAAGATTGACGGCAAGGACCTTCCTCCAGAGCTGACAGAGAAAGAAAGCCTTCCCTTGGAGCAGGCACCCTGAATTCGGATTTCTAGCCTACTAGACTGTGAGAGAATAAACTTCCGTTTGCTACAGCTATGCACTTTTGATATTTCTGTTACAGCAGCACTAGATAACTAAGACAGTCAGATTTCAATTTATAAGAATATTCTGAACACTTAATGGAAAATAGGTTGGAGATGGTAGAGCTGGGCCTACAAAACTAATTAGGGGGAGCATTTGCCCCATGTTCAGGGATAGACGATAGCGGCCTTTTTCAGGGTGGCAGAAGTAAAGATGGAAGAAGTAGTCGGATTTGAGAGAAATTTAGGAAATAGAACCAACAGGACTTGGTGACAAATATGGTGGGAATAAGGAATAGGGAAGGATTCACTGGATAATTCCTAGATTTCTAGAAAAAAACAAGGTAGATGGCATGCTATTTATTGAGATGAGGGACAATGGTGGAAGAGCAGATTTGGAGAAAATACTGCAAGTTAAGTGTTGTACACGAGGCCTGTAGGAATTTATGAGCTATCTAAGTGGATATGTTATATAGTTAGATCTATGGGCTTAGAGGGAAGGAGGAAAGATCAGATATATGTGGTTCTTCATATATCTATGGACACCAATGGCATTCACACCTACTTAAAACCTTGGCTGTAGATAAAATCATCCACACTAGGAGGTACAAACTGAAAAGCAAAGATGCTTCAGAGAAGACCAGGAGTCTGCAAAAAAGACAAAGAAGGAGCAGTTTTCAAGGTAAGAGAAAAATCAGGAGAGAGTAGTGACAGAGATACCTGGGAGAAGATGGTTGAATGAAGGAGGACGTGGCAGGGAGTGGTAACTGGTCTCTCAAATCCATGTCCTTTTCTTCCAAGACACACAGCTCAACCACACATCCCAGCCTCCTTTGCAGTTCTCTTAGGTCACGTGATTAGAGATCTGGGCAATGGAGAGTGAGGTGATGGGTGTGTACTGTTTCCAGGTATGGTGGCAGGCCTTCAAGCATGGTGGAGCCACAAGGTGGAGGGAGGAGTCTGGGTTCCTGAATGTCCACATGGAGAAGAGCTGACTGCCCACCTGAACACCTTCCAGGATGGTTACCTGAGCAAGAAGTACATTTCTATGGGGTTGGATCATTACAGATGCAAGACCTCCCTAGGTAACACGGACGGTGGGACTAGCCCAATGCTGCCATTAGAAGCAATTTCAATGGCGGTGTGAGGGCAGATGCCATGACTGACCGTAGGGGGTTGAAGCATAAAATGGAAACGAGAAAGCAAGCTCCAAGAGTAAATTCCAAACTTTCTAGAAACTTCATGGTAAAGGGTGGGACGTGCAAGAGCAGAGATATATAGGCAGAGGCTGGAGAAGGATGGTAGGAAGATGTGTCTTTCTAAGAAAGAAGCACAATGTGAGTGTATATTTATAGAGGAAGAGTGGCTAGTGGGAGAGGCTGGAGAAACAGGAAAGAGGGGGAAGTTGACATAGCAAGGTTCTCGTTCAGAGACAAAGACTTAACCAAAAACACGACCAGTAAATGGAAAAAAGAAGTCTATATTTTAGAGAACCCAGTAAATAGACGTATAAAACAAGCAAGAAATAACTATTAAAATGTCATTGTG
Source organism: Trichechus manatus latirostris (assembly GCF_000243295.1). Taxonomy (NCBI): domain Eukaryota; kingdom Metazoa; phylum Chordata; class Mammalia; order Sirenia; family Trichechidae; genus Trichechus; species Trichechus manatus. Next base: position 12,532,595 of record NW_004444008.1, read on the forward strand.
TAATTGATGAAGGATAACCCAGAATGTGGAATCCCTGGATGAAGCAATTAAGCGCTTGGCTACTAAGCGAAAGATCGGCCATTTGAATCCACCCACAGGCACCTCAGAAGAAAGGCCTGGTGATCTACTTCTGAAAAATTACACCATTAAAATCAGTATGGAGGGCAGTTCTACTCTGAAACACATGGGGTCATCATGAGTTGGAATCAACTCGACAGCAAGTAGTTTAACCCAATATGTATATATATTCACTTCTACAACCCTTGTACCTAGAATAGAGGCTAGAATACAGTAGGTGCTCAACAGATATGTGTTGAAAGGATGAATGTAAGTAATTAGGAATGGAATTTGCTAATAGGATTTACGGATGAATCATGGGCTATTAAATAACTAGAGTAAGAAAGCGGGGGTTTACAGACTGGAGTCCCTGGGTGATACAAACTGTTAACACACTCAGCTGATAACCAAAAGGTTGGAGGTTCAAGTTTACCCAGAGGTACCTTGGAAGAAAGGCCTGGTGCTTGATTCTGAAAGATCAGCCATTGAAAAGCCTGGAGAGTACAGTTCTACTCTGATACACATGAGGTTGCTATGAGTCAGAATCGACTACTAGGTGACAACTTTATATATATATATATACACATAACTTGATGTGTATTTTATTTTTTTGATGCTATATATTTGACCAGTGGGAATTCTGTCGTCTGGTTTAATGGAGCACTTCCGGCAAGTGTGGCATGAAGGGCCCCCTTGGTGCAGTACATGGGTCCTGGGAGTGAGGTCAAGTTTCAGCAGATGAGAACTATGGCAGCCTGCCACAGGCAGGATGCTATGACAGGGCAAGAAGCAATAACAAGAAACATCTGAGCTGTGTCCACATTCTGTCACCTCCTCACCTCTTCTCTTGGTTCTTAAGGTTCTTTATATTGTTCAAGCCTTAGAAAGCACAGAGTCTGAAAACATAGTTTTTCCTCTTTTCCCAGTCAACTGGCCTCCCTGTACAGGACGAAGGAGTCACGGATTTGGAATGGGTTTCAACATGGAGGCAAATTGGTAATTACTGTAGAAGCATTTTCAATTAAATGAAAGCAATAAAAGCTTTCTCAAGAATGTGGTTTCTATAAAAAGTGGGCCTGGATATTTGAAAGGAGTATTGGTGTTAGTGTTTCTGCAGCGTGACTGCTGGGGGCATACACCCCTTGATGGCCGCCATTCCCTTTTTCAGCCTCGTCATGGAACCTCTGCTTGTCATCTGGATCCATTTCTCAGCCTTCCTTGCAGAGAAATTCGGCCACATGGCTAAGATCCAGAAGCATTTACAAAGGTGTGTCCCTAAAAGAAAGAGACACGCCCTTCCGGCCCTTTCCCCTTCCAGCTGGCTGCCACGTGGATGGATTGGGAGCCAATGTGGATAATGCAAATGGGGGCAACACTCCAGGGATGGTGAGCACTGAATTGGATGGAGCCACAATGCCTGACTCAGGGAAACATTATATCAGACTTCGACTGCTTATACCAGACTCTTAAGAGCGAGGTTAGGTGGGCTTAGTAATGGCACCCAAAGACCTCCACGTCCTAACCCTCGGGACCTGTGAACATGTCACCTGGCATGGCAAAGGGACTTTGCAGATGTGATTAAGCTAAGGATCTTGAGATGGAGCGATGATCCTGGATCATACAGGTGGGCTTGATGTGGTCACAACGGTCCTTAGAAAAGGGAGGCACGAGGGCCACACTTAGAGAAGGTGATATGACAGAAGCAGAGACAGAGATCTGAAGATGCTACGTGGTGGCTCTGAAGACGGAAGAAGGGGCCACCAGCCAAGGAATGCAGGTGGTGTTTACAAGCAGAAAAGGCAAGGAAACAGATTCTCCCCTAGAGTCTGTGGAGGGCACATCCCTGCCAACATCTTGATTTTAGCCCCAAATCCACTGCCACTGAGTTGACTCCGACTCATAGCAACCCTATAGGGCAGAGTAGAACTGTCTCGTAGGATTTCCAAGGCTATAAACTTTACGGAAGCTGACTGCTGCGTCTTTCTCCTGTGGAGCACCTGGTGGGTTCGAACCGCCAACCTTTGGTCAGCAGATGAGCACTTAAACACTGCACCACCAGGGCTTCTTCGATTTTAGTCCAGTGAGATCCATTTCAGACTTCTGACCTCTAGAACTGTAAGATAATTTATGTTGTTTTAAGCCACTGAATTTGTGATAATTTCTTCCAGCAGCAATAAGAAATTAATACCGAGGGTAATACACTTCCACTTTATTAAAGCCACATTTATTTTGGGTTTGCCAGACACGATTTATTAGCCTTGTGGAAAACCTGTCTGTGAGAAGGTACTATGACAGGATGCTAAATGGGAATTTATCTTATGTCTCCCTTTTGGCTGAGGTCCTAAGGCAGAGAATAATAAATGCCCCCTTGCCCTATTAACCTCACTCCGAGGATCCATCACCATGCTTTCTCCACCAAAGTAAATTACGGCTCTCATAGACATAACTCCATTTGCTGGGATCCACCAAAGAAAGAGGGGGTGAATTGGAGTTACATAATTGCCCAAAGTAACAAGAACGGTTGTAGCCTTACAATACACTTACTGAGTTTTCTAGTTTGTGATCCAATCGTTTGTTTCTACCTTTGGTCTCTGGATTTAGAACGCGGTGGGTAAAGCCTTGTTGAGTACAGGCAGAGAGGAAATGTTTAGTTGGGCATTGTTACATGGGATTTCCTCTGACTTTGGGGTCGCTCCTAGCAATAACTACAACTTAATCACTTCTTGTTTAGCAACTGCCACGGACATCGATTTCCACTTTTGCACCATTGATTTTTGCTTCTGTTCCCATTTGTGCCTTTGATTTTGGACAGGTATCATATGATGAGTGTGTGAGAACTGTCTCAGGGAGGTCAGAAGACATGAAGAAAGACCTCATTTTTCTATACCAATATCAACGAGCAAATGGCCAGATTTATGGACGAGACGGGATTGTAGCTGAGTTTAACCTTAGCCTTTTAGTTTTCTACTCTAACTTCACATCAAGTGATTTAGAAAAGCAAGAACTTGAGGAACTACAATTGTAAACCTGGAGGACACTGGACTGGGGGTTGTTTAGAATTGGGCCCCAAATCCCTATGTTCTTCCAATCATTTCTTGGTGATGAATTTTCCAGCACAGTAGAAAGATTAATACATTCCTGGTAAGCAATTTCCTCGATGACACGACAGCTCTAAAGTCAGTAGTTTAATTTATGTCTATAGAGGATTTACCACTTTTCCAACCCTATCTTAGATGCGCAGAGAGTAACATCTATTAATTTTCAAAATGGCAACATACCAAAGGAAGTATTAAAGTGGTGCTCACGTCTCTTACTGCAAAGCTTAAAGATCAAAATTTTGAATTTTGATCATGTTGTGGGTTTTTTTTTTCTTAAAAATGTTGCAAAGTATCTTTCCGGTTCTCTTTGGAGTTCAGTATTGTTTTTTAAAATGTCCAGCCAATGAGGGTGATGAGGGATGTTAAGGCTGAGCCCATGACTTCAGTGGAGCCCATAGCTCCAAGCTGGCATGATGGCTTGTTTTGGAACCAGGGCTACTGGCTGGTCTGTGCAGAATGGCCAGTCTCCTGCAGGTAGCATGAGACTATACAAGGGCTGTGTCCACTCTTCCGTCCATTATGGTTTGGGCATTTGAGGGAATCTGCAGGCATTAACCTTGCCTATCTGTAATTACTTATTGATTTCTTGTTTTGAGAATGCTATGGTAGCAAGATCCAATGAAATGAATACAACAACAGTAAGAAAAGAGCCCTGTGTGAGACAAGCAGTGAAGGGCATGATTCCACTCCTACCAAAGCTTATCATTCATCTGCTGCATGGTACCTGCAACCTGACAGTCCTTCTTCCCAAACAATACAATGAAGGACATTTAAAGATTAGTCTCATGTTTTGTTTCTCTCATTAAAATGGCAATAGCAAATACAATATCTCTATCCAGAGAAACATGACCTTATTCAGTTGCAAGCACAGGCTGCTTGGTATTGTTTGAGGCATCAGCTCCTTGCTCAAGATACCAAAGCTGCATGTGGGTGGTGGGAGGGTGGAGGACACTCTTGGAACACAGCAACAAAAACACCGGACCATGATCGCCAGTGGGGGGAGGATTAGTCTCGTTCCTAACACCGCCGAGTGTCAATGAGAATTTGATTCTAACCTTTGACCTGTCTTTGATTTGATCCCTGCATTTATGAACTGAAGATTTTAATTCACTCTTAGAGAGGGCTGGTCTCACAGAAGCATTTAGAATTTCTCAGAACAAAATGAGCTTTGGAACCATCAGCCAAGCGCTAGAAAAATCATCTCCTCCCACTTGACAACAGGGACTGCCCTGTCCATTTCCATGGTAACCCTGCAAGGTCTGCCTCAAGGGCCCAGCCTTCTTTCTAGGAAACCAGCACCTGGGGAGACAAGTGAACGGAATACAGTAGCAGCAGCCCTTCCACTCTGAGAGCCTCTGCTGGCACCCAACACTCAGATGCACTTTCATCCTGGTGCCCTGACACTTCCTGTTACTTCTTCTGCTCTTGATCTCAGGACCATTCTGGTGCTTCAGACAACCAATAAAACAAAGGAATTGCCTGTTGAGTCGATTCCAACTCGCGGCCACCCCATGAGTTACCCAGTAGAATGCCCCATCGGTTTTCTTGGCTGCCATCTTCAAGGAGCTAGATCGCCAGGCTTTCCTTCTGTGGGGCCCTTGGGTGGGTTTGAACTGCTAACCTTTTCATTAGCAGCCAAATGCAAACTGTTTGCGCCACCCAGGGACCTCTTCCAAGACAGAGCAAGGTTCATTGTTCCTGAAGCTCCACAATTTCCCAAAGATCAATCATGCTGAGAAAGTTCCCCATGGAACACACAGGATGGACTGGGGTGACACCAACACGGGGTGAAGGCTTTTCTCAGAGCCCTCTGGGCTGGCCTGGAATTCCCAAGTGGGTTTGGTGGGCAGAGAAGCCCAACAGCTGGGTCCCGCAGAGATCTGGGGACCAGCGTGTGGGCCCGGAGAAGCAAAGGTAAGCTGCGGGACAAGGAAAGGCTGCTGTGCTGAGCTGGTGCATTCACTTAGGGAATCCATAGGTCCAGGAAAGGCATACACAGACATATGTCATGGCAGGGGACAGAGAACCTCCTGGATGGCAGCCTGAAATAGCGGCAACTTGACCCCAACCAGGTAGAAATTAATCCTGGGCCAATGAAGCCTTCAGGCATGCTGGTGTGATTCTTAAACAACGGATGATTTTTGCCCCAAGGTGAGAGTGAATATGAAGATCTTGTTTGCATTTTTTAACACTTAAAAAGTTAACTTAGTGCAATTAACTATAATTAAAGGAGCATTTTGAATCAAAGCCCAAAAACTATGTACTAAATCCTAATCCCACCTGAGTCCCAGTGATAAACAAGCTCATATTTTAAGTGACTATTATTTAAACACACATGCGAAAGCTGGACAATGAATAGGAAGACAGAAGAAGAATTGATGCATTTGAATTGTGGTGTTGGCGAAGAATATTGAATAGACCATGGACTGCCAGAAGAATGAACAAATCTGTCTTGGAAGAAGTACGGCCAGAATGCTCCTTAGTAGGGAGGATAGTGAGAATTCATCTCATGTCCTTGGGACATATTATCAGGAGGGACCAATCCCTGGAGAAGGATATCATGCTTGGTAAAGTAGACAGTCAGCAAAAAAGAGCAAGACCCTCAACAGGGTGGATTGACACAGTGGCTGCAACAATGGGCTCAAACACAGCAGTGATTGTGAAGACGGCGCAGGACCAGGAAGCATTTTGTTCTGTCGTACACAGGGTTGCTATGAGTTGGGATGGACCTGATGGCACCTAACAACAACAGCTATTCAAATAAAACTTTGAAAGCAAAATGGATCACGTAAATTTCAAAATCAAAGCCTGTTATTGAGTTTGTATTCAGGAAGACCCACAAAATTGGTCATGAACCTAAGGCCTTATGAAGACCAGCAAAACAGTGATTTGCATTGGCTGGTAATGAGATGAACTTCAATTTTCCATGTCATTAAGCTGAGGTTATGTCTAAAGCCTTTACAGACACTAGTATCCAAAAGGGGAATTTACAATTTTGGGAAACAGTAATCAAAGTTGTTCAAGTAAACTAAGAACTACAATTAATAAAAAAAAAGAAAAAAGATTAAACCTATCTATTTTTCCTGAAGATATAAAAAACAGTTGCTATCTAGTCGATTCCAACTCATGGCAACCCCATGTATGTCACAGCAGAACTGTGCCCCACAGGGTTTTCAATAGCTGAGTTTTTGGAAGTAGATCGCCAGACCTTTCTTCCGAGGCACCTCTGGGTGGACTCGAACCTCCAACTTTTCAGTTACCGGCTGAGTGTGTTTACTGTTTGCACTTCCCAGTGACTCCGCCAAAGATACATACATACATATATATGGCTGATTTCATTAAAGGTCCTTCTTCATTCCTATTTTCTAGCACATAGCAATGCAGTCTCTTTCAGGCAGCATTTCTTAATTTTGTATGATAATCATTTATGGTACCCTTTAATTCAGAATTTTGTTACTAGGAATTAACATTAATTGTACCAGAGTTAGGGGCAAGTTTCTCATTGCTTTTTTTTTTTTATAAAGACATTAATTGCAAAGGAAGTTCATATTGTAAATCTTCTCATGATAAATATTTAAACCAAGAAATGAGAAAGTGTTCTAATAACAGGATAAATAAAATCTATCTAGCTATTACATATTATATAGCACCATGACATTGCAACATTTTTAGCTGCGGATCAAGCTATTCTTAATACTTAAAATTTTTTTTTTTAACTAACGAAATTAACCAGTTTGCATTTAAACGTCCTCATTCATTCAAACTAACCTGCCTCACAAGTATTTCAGATTAATAAGAAGTGAGCTGTAACTCAGACTTGGAGCGAGGTTAGAAAAATGTTTTTCAGGGGAAGCGAGATCTAAAATGTGTCAGGAAAAATGAAGGTTTAGATGAGCAGGAGTCCCTGGGTGGTGCAAATGGTTAACACGATCAGCTACTAACTAAAATTTAGAGACTGTAGTCAACCCCAACCCTACTGCCATTGAGTCGATTCCGACTCATAGCAGACCCTACAGGACACAGTAGAACTGCCCCATAGAGTTTCCAAGCAGCATCTGGTGGATTCGAACTCCCAGCCTTTTGGTTAGCAGCCGTAGCTCTTAACCACTACTCTACCAGGGTTTCCAGTCAACCCAAAGGCGCATCAAAAGAAAGGTCCAGCAATCTACTTCTGAAAAATCAGCCACTGAAAACCCTATGGAGCACAGTTCTACTCTGACGCACACAGGGTCACCATGAGTTACAATCAACTGGATGGCAACTGGTTTTTTAGGTGGGCAAGTGGGGCAGAGGTGGGTAGTCATGGAGGCACAGATTATTGGAAAGGCTGCAGAAGGTGGAGAGAGGAAGAGAACGTGAAGTTGGAACATAGGAGTCCAGTCTGCTGCTGGCTACAGCGCCGCCAGAGAGCAGGGGATGAGGCCAGAGAGACGGGTTATGGCTGCTCTTGAAAGGTCTTACGAGCTGTGCTGAGATGTTTGCCCTCTATCCTGAGAACAACGGGGAGCCACTGAAGGGTTTGGCATCGAGGAGCAATTTAATCAGATTTGCTTTCTAGAAAGTTCACTCTGGCTGCCCTTTGGAGAACGAACTGGAGGAGAGCAAGCTTGAAGGCAAGGAGACCAGTGAGGGGGCTGAGCCAATAATCCGGAAGCTAGAAGACAGCTGTTCATGGCTGTGAAAATAGAGAAGTGGATGGAGACAGAAGTCTGGTGGCTTGGATGTGAGTGTGTGAATGATAGGAAACAGCCAGGGATGGTCCCTGGGGATTGGTACGGGGAGTGGGTAGACTGAGGCACTCATCTCTGAGCGGGCATACAGGAGGAGGATTTGCATCCAGGGTGGCTGGTAGGCCCGTTGGCACCTGATTTCCTTTGAGGTGCTGGGGGACATTTTTGAACAGGTTATCTGGCAAGTGGCTAGATGTATGGAGAGAGATGAGGCCTTGAGAAACAGATTTGGGAATCAACCACATGGGGTTGGTAACTGAACCTGGGGGAGGAGGGAAGGTCACCCAGGAAGAGGTTGTGTGTGGAGTGAGAAAAGATCCAAACAGAACCCTGGGGGACATCAGCTTTTAAGGAATGAACAAGAAGACGAGCCTGTGGAAGGATGGAGAAGGAGCAATCAGAGAGCTAGAAGGTGATGCAGGAAAGGGTGACGTCACAGAAGTCAGGAGGGAGCTGCTTTTGTGGATGATGTTATTTTACAATAATGTCTTCAAAACAAAACATATGGGATCGTGATAGAGACTCTTATTGGATAAGCATGGCATGCTATTTAGGGAGCCAGGGCTCTACCTCAAGTCTTCTTATTCTAATCCTATACTTCTCCATGACGCTCAATGTAACATACACTTTCAGCATACCCAACCTTTCACATACACAAATTAAACACTAGAATGAAATATAGGCATTCAAACCCGTTTTAAAACCAAGTGCAGCGTGATTAATGACTTTTGTGTGTGGCCTTTCTAGCCATGCTCTTGTAACTAACATCCAGGTGATAGGGCGGGACTGTTGATAGGGTAATTGTGGTCTACCAAGGGGATTTAGTTATTTTGCCTTAAAAGAGAGCCAATTCCAGAGCAGAGAGGGGGATCCTACTACCACCAAGAAAGAAGAGCCAGGAGCGGAAAGTGCATTCTTAGGACACGGGATCCCTTTGCTGAGAAGCTCCTGGAAGCAGGAGACCGAAACAGAGAGACAGGGAGCTATAACCTTGAAGATGGCGAGAAGCGGGGGCAGCAGAGACCTGACAGCAGGAAAAGGTGTGGTGGGCTTCCCGGCCCGCAGAGAGAGAGAGCTGAGTGCCTCTGGCAGAGACTGAGGGCCGGGGAGAGGCGGGCCTACGAGCACAGCTGGGGAGAGGCTGTCCTGATGGAAGAACTGTATCCTGAGTGTTCCTGAGCCTGAATTGTAACTGTTACTTCCCTAATAAACCCCATAATTGTTAAGTATGGTCTGTGAGTTCTATGTGGCCACTGCAATGAACCCAGCAGAGAACGCAGAGGAGGTCCGACACTGCCCCCACGCCATTGTTACACCAAGAACGTGGTAGCTTCCATTGTCATTAATGGCCTTCTTAAAAAACCCTATGTTTGTAACGCGGATTACCTAAAGAAGAATAAACAAATCATTCACGGAAGAAATACAACAGGAATGCTCCTTTGAAGCAAGGATGGTGAGACTTCGTTACTTTGGGGACATCAGCAGGAAACATCAATGCTAGAAAAGAACATCATGTTTAGAAAAGTAGAGGATCGAAAACGAGGGAAACCCTCAATAAGATGGACTGACACTAGCGTCAACAGTGGGCTCAAGCATATCAAAGGTCATGGAGATGGCGAAGGGCTGGGCAACTTTTCCTTCTGTTCTACATCATTATGGTCGCCATGAGTTGAAGCCAGCTCAACAGCAACGAATGAGAACAATAAACTCCATTGCCCAAAATTCTTCCCTTTGGGACCTGTTTACTATGCAAATATCATTGGCAGGTACAGCTGCTTTGGATGAAGACTGTGGGAAAGGGATGCTGGATAGCACCTAGGGACTGGGAAGAGACAGGGTAAAGAAACCAGCGGGAGATAGAGCCATAAAAAATGTATGTGGGAACGAATACTAGTAATTATGGTAATAAAAGTGAAGTCCTTGGATCCACACTTTCAGCTGCCTGAGGACAGGATGGCTGACAGCGTTTGTCAGCCAAATGGTCTGAAAAAGCTTTAGAATTAACTGCAGTAATCTCCACTGGCCTATTACGTTCCAGCTTCGAAAGCACTCTGATGATGGCTATCACCCTTGAGACTATCAGTAAGCCAGTGAGGCAGGTGTTATGGCTTTGTCTTCATGGATAAGAAAACCAAGCAACAGGGATGGGATGGATGGAGATCCCCACAGTGTTGACGGAAGGATATGAAGGTTCTTTAAGGCAAAGGGTGGGGGACAGTCTCAGACGCGGATACGTAATACAGAAGGAAAGCATCACAGAGACCCGGCTTCCCAAACACCAGCTTCCTAGAGAGAACATTCTGCCAGGGACAAGGACTGCCATGTACCATTGTGACAGGTTGTTTACTTTTCTGGAAATGGCGGCCACCAGGTGCAGACACCTGGTGCAGAACGACCCTAGCATTCTTGAGCATCAACTGTGAACCTGGTGACTCGGTCCGTTCTCACGTCCCATTGCTCAGCAAGAGTGGGCCACAGGTCTGCCTGGAGTGAATTCGTACTCCGATGGTCAGGGAGGTCTCCGGTGACCTGCCTGCAGTTATTGACATGGTTCCCTAGGGTGGCTATAACAACCCACCACAAAATGGGCGGCTTTAAAGAACAGATATTTATTGCCTCACAGTTCTTGAGGCCAGAAGTGCAAATTCAGGGTGTCCGCAGGGCCATGCTCTGTCCGTCTGTTCTAGGGGAAGATCCTTTCTTGTCTCCTCCAGCTCCTCGTTGTCCTGGGCATTTCTTGCTGTCCTCGGCTTCAGGATGCATCTTCATGTGAACGTCTCCTTCTGTATGACTCTGTCTGGTGTCTGTTCTCCCCTTTTATAAGGCACCACTCAGGTTGGATAGGACCCACCCTGCTCCAGTATAATCTCGTTAACTGATAGCATCGTCAAAGAAAAACCCGATTTCCAAACAAGGTCACATTCACAGCTACAGAGGTTAGGACTTCAGTGTATCTTTTTCGGGGGCACAGTTCAATCTATAAATACGCTGTTAGTAAGTGACAAGGCTGTGTTCCTTGAGCCTCTGGCCTCTGGATTCTAAGCCCTACATAGTTTGTACTTCCCCAAACAATCTGATGTGCCTCGTGGACACTCAGGTGATGTTCAGCTTTATTAAGGGGAGTTGAGTGCTCTGCACCAGGAAAGCATAGTCTCAATCTATTCTCCTCTCCTTCAAGTAAACTTGGAGGACTGTACTGATTTTGGATTCTGGTTTATAAAAGGGATGCTGACAACCTTACATGCATACGGACAAAAGTGATAGCAAAGGTGAAGGTTGTGGAAATGCTGATATATCAGAACTGAGCATGTCTGGCCTGGACAAGGATGGGCTTGTGGAGACATGATGGCTAGTTTCAAAAGTGGGACAGGCTATCATACAGAGGAGTCCCTGGGTGGTGCAAATGATTAATATGCTCGGCTACTAACCCAAAGGTTGGAGATTCGAACCCGCTCAAAGGCACCTCGGAAGAAAGGCCTGGTGATCTCCTTCCAAAAAATCAGCCATTGAAAACCCTGAGGAGCACAGTTCTACTCTGACACACATCCGGTCACCATGAGTCTCGATCGACTCAACAGCAACTATTTTTGTTTGTTTCTTTGTTTTTTGGTCATAGAGAAGAGAAATGAGACTTGTTTTTCAGTATAGTGTTAGGGGGTAGAAGCTGCAGATAAAGAGATTTTTTGCTTAATACAAGTAGGAAGTTGTGAACAATCACGGTTGCCCTAAAATGAAATCATATGTCTCATTAGGTGGTGATTGCAATGGACATTAAAGATATTTGAACCCAAAGAAATGATTACTGGAGCTGAAACTGCCTTTCTTCTTTTAGTAAAATAACCGCCTCCCTCCTGCCACAAAGTTTTCTTGTTGTTGTTGTTAGCTGCTGTCAAGCTGGCCCCGACTCATGGTGACCCCATGTGTTAAGGAGTAGAACTGCTCCATAGAGTTTTCTTGGCTGTAATTTTTATGCAAGCAGATCGCCAGGCCTTTCTTCCGTGGAGCTGCTGGGTAGGTTGGAACTGCCAACCTTTAAGTTAGCTGCTGATGGCCAACTGCATGCACCGCCCAGGCTCCTCAGTTTTAGCAGAGCTCGTGGCCGCCCACTTTTCCCATCCCCCTTTGCAGCTGGGCGTGGCCACGGGCCGGAGGTCTTGCCCCTGGGATGTGAGCGGAAGTGATGTGTCCAACTCCTGCATCTCTTGCTTAAAATGACATCGCTTGCCCTCACTTCCCCCCTGTCTCTTCCTATGGGCTGGGATGAGGAAGAGGAAGAGCTAGCCAGCTTCGCCCTGGCAAGCAAGGACAGCACCTGTTATGCATTGAATTATGTCCCCCCAAAATAGGTACTGTACATCCTAACCCCTATATGGAGCCCTAGTGGCATAGTGGTTAAGAGCCTGGCTGTTAATCAAAAGGTTGGCAGTTCGAGTCCACCAGCTGCTCCTTGGAAACCCTACGGGACAGTTCTACTCTATCCTGTAGGGTCGCTATGAGTCAGAATTGACTCCATGGGTAATGGGTATACCTGTGGTTATAATTCCATTTGGGAACGGGTTTTGTTACGTTAACGAGGCAGCATTAATGTAGGGTGTGTTCTAAGTCAATCTCTTTTGTGATATAAAAAGAGCAGATGGAGCAAGCAAGCAAGCACATGAGCAGAGATGGGGGGAAGATAGATGCCATATCACAAGAAGATCACCAAGGAACCAAGAAACAGAAGCTGAAAAGAGAAAAGGACCTCCCCCTGAGAGCTGACAGAGAAAGAGGGCGAGCGCCTTCCTCTAGAACCAGTGACCTGAATTTGGACTTCTACCCTCCAAAACTGTGGGAAAGTAAATTTGTCTGTTAAAGCCACTTGTGGGATCTCTGTTATAGCAGCTCTAGATAACCGAGGCAGTAACCCAGCGGGGGGGCACAGCGATCAGACAGGGCTCAGGGCTACCTGCTTCCCTGGGCCACCTCCCCACCCAGGTACAGTTCCATAAGAGAAAGAAAGAAATCATCTCCTTAGTTTAGCTTCCCTATATTTAAGTCTCTTTGTTAGAGTGGCTTAGCCTGTATGCCAACCAATATGACTGTATCTTGAAGATGTTGTGGAGATTATTGAAGTACTGCATGTCCGTATTCAACCATTTCTATAATCTTATAATCTTATGCCCCCTGCCTCAAATTTATCTCTTTCTTCCAGAACCAGCTGTCACCAACAGTCCCCCACCATAGACAAACATGTTGTTGTTAGGTGCCATCGAGGTGATTCCGTCTCATAGCGACCCTATATAACAGAGTAGAACTGCCCCATAGGGTTTTCTAGGCTGTAATCTTTACAGGAGCAGATTGCCTGGTCTTTTTCACCTGTGGAGCTGCTGGGTGGGTTTGAACGGTCAACCTTACGGTTCGCAGCTGAGCGCTTAACCATTGCATCACAAAGGGTTGCACAACCAGGGCTCCAGTTGAACATAAGCACCCAATTATATCCTTGACCCCATTAGAAAAAAAAAAAATTATGGTACTTTAGATGAAGGTTTACAGAACAGTTTCTCCTTAAATAGTCAGTACACATATTGTTTTACGACATTGGTTAACAACCCCACGACACGTCAACACTCTCCCTTCTCGACCTTGCTCAACTGGCATAACACAGTTTATAAAGACAATGTTCTACATTCTACCTTGGTGAGTAGCGTCTGGGGTCTTAAAAGCCTGTGAGCAGCCATCTAAGATACTCCACTGGTCTCACCCCTTCAGGAGCAAAGGAGAATGAAGAGAACAGGATACAAGGAAAAGATTAGTTCAAAGGACGAATGGACCACAGCTACCATGGTCTTGACTCCATTTTTGTAAACTACCCAGGCTCTAAGAGTTAAGTCTTTTTGATCTCATGCTTCTGTTTTCCCTCAAATCCAGTCTACTCCAAAGGGTTGTCTTCTTTTCCTTGAGAAAACATGCTCTGCAATGATACAGATGATAATGACGTTTAAAAATTCTATTTGAGGTCAGGAGGGCAGTGGTGGTTCAGTGGTAAAATTCTCACCTTCCATGTGGGAGATCCAGGTTTGATTCCCAGCCAATGCACCTCATGCACAGCCACCAGCCCTTGTCAGTGGAGGCTTGTGTGTTGCTATGGTGCTGAACAGGTTTCAGCGGAGCCTCCAGACTAAGACAGAGTAGGAGGAAAGGTCTGGAAATCTACTTCCGAAAATCAGCCAATGAAAACCCTATGGATCACAGCAGTAGGATTCACAACCCATCATGGGGATGGTACAGGACTAGGCAATCTTTCATTCCTTTGCGCATAGGGTTGCCATGAGTTGGGGGCAACCAAGATTGGATTTTAAAAGGTGAAGCACTATTTAGCCTGCATGAGATCACAATCTTCTGTAATTGTTTATTTTCCCTTAGGGGAATAAACGAGAAGGCCAGGCCTTACTAAAGTTGAGGGTTCAGATAATGAAAATATGCTTTGGCTCAAAATGCATCATGAATCAAATCTAATTTTTATTGGTTAACACAGGCAGAAGAACATTCTGATTTTTAAACGGGCCTCTCTAAGTAAAATTAAGTAATTAAGCTAATGAAATGAGATTCTGGCTCTGTGCCTCAACCCTAGGAGGAAATAAGCCCATGACAGATGGACCTTTAACTCTGTCCTATAAACATGCTGCTCTCATTTCAATTTGCATCTCTTTCGTCCAGTTTTCCCTCTTACCCATAATGCCCTTAGCGCTTTCCCCTAATTTATGCAAGCCCTATAAATCCTTCAAGATTTCACCCTATTAGTTTAATTCATCCCTTAAAATCTGTAGTACACAATTCAGAATCTCAAGAAGTTGCCAACTATTGTTCCGTATGTCATTTTTAACCACAGGAGCTGCTTCCCGTATCTTATGCTTTTTTGGGGGGGAGCTCTTCCTTTGCAAAGCCAACAACAGGTATTTCATAAATAGGTCCGAAGCCTGGATAATTAAAAGAGAAGGATCAGACATTTTTTTTTTCAATGATATACAAATTGTCAGTGAGGAGAAAAATAGAAATCAGTTTCCCCATGGATTAAAAACAATTCACAAGCATGAATGAATTGGGTTTTCTCCCAAAAGGACTTTTCAAACGGAAAGATTTTTTTGATATTTAAGCTATGCTATTAGCGGCACTTAAGACGTTGAGCATAAAGGTCTTCGTTCCATTTCACAACTGCATAATTTGGAAATTATTAAGAAGAGCTCATTATGTTTTCTAATCATGGGTCCACTAAAACCTTCCCCATCAATTTCTCCAGACCACCCTTCCTTGAATCTCCTCCAATGAATCACATTTTCGACCATCTTCAGCTCTTGGGTTCTAGTTCCACTGAATTCTTGTCAACACATTCTTCTTCTTCTTTTTTTTCATGGAACTAGAAAGGCAATTACACTTTTGGAACTCTACTGCCAACGCAGAAGAACACTACATTGGACAACTCATGCTGCTACTCAACACATAGTGCGTAGGGTCTCTAGAAGGTGTTTCCTTTCTATGCACAGAAGTATGAGAAGGTGCACTAAGGAGAAGTAAAGGAGAAATGCGCAGGATCCGAGGGAAGGTGGCGTTCACTCGAGGCAGTGATATCTCATCCAGCTTCTGGAGCCACGGATTCAGCACCACCAGCTCCTTTCTAATTTATAGCGTGTTCCGCTCAGTCAGCTGCCTGTTTAACCAATGGATCCTCTCCTGGGAGAGACTTCATTTGGCTTCTGGAGGAATCCAAGAAGGAGCTGAGTAGGCATCCTGGGACATGAATTTCAAAAAAGCAGGATGAAACCCAAGGCAGCGTAGATGAAAGACTTAGCCTAATGTGCAAAATACTTAGGAAAGACTCCAATTAATCTAGAATACTCTTCATATACTTAATTTTGCAGCCTCTCTTTCAATTTCAACCTACCTCTTTTTCGGGAATAGGAACATTTTGAAAGAGAAATATATGGGCTAAGCTGTATACACTTAAAAGTGCAAAGTAATGAACGCTTAAGGGAAGTAGGAAGGCCTTGGGGAAAGCTAGAAATAGACTATAACTTAGTAGAGACAGTTATGAGATATTTACTTATTCCCGTTGGCTTGGAAAAAGACAAATTTTCCCTCTGGGAAGCTGGGTCTCACTCACTACGATGTGAGACTCTTGCTGTTGCCCAGTATCCCCGCTGCCCAGCCAGCCAGGAGCGTGCAAGGCTGGTGGGCGGGGGGTGAAGGCGGCAATGGCCTTGGCTCCCTCTTCCCTTTGAGTTAGTTGCAAGGAGTTGCTGCAGGCAGTTGCTTATGGAAGGCCACACTTCCCTGGCCCCACACATGCCTTCTGAATCCCGGTCCTGCTATCAACACCTACTCTAGCCTCCCTGCATATCTATAGTGTTCTCTACCCCCAATCATTCACTCAAACCTGGTGGACTCACCAATCAGTTAAATTTTTAAAACACACTTGCTGGTCTGATCACAACAAGACAACAGCTTCTGGATGAGGTTGTTAAAGAATTATCCCTTCCTAACACATGGGGTCGCCAGGAGTCAGAACCAACATGACAGCAACTAATAATAGCAACCAAAAAAGGGAGTCCCTGGGTGGTCGTCATGGATTGAATCGTGTCCCCCAAAAATACACGTATCTATTTGGCTGGGTCCTGATTCCCAGGGTTGTGTGGTTATCCTCCATTTTTTGACTGTGATTTTCCTGTATGTTGTAAATGCTAATATCTGCCTGTGGTTAATAAGGTAAGGCTGGATTATGTTAAAGAGGATTAGCATAGGATTGTAACACCCTTACTAAGGTCATGTCCCTGATCCAATGTAAAGGCAATTTCCCTGGGGTGTGGCCTGCACCACCTTTTATCTTACAAGAGATAGAAAGAAAGGGAAGCGAGCGAGAGCAGGACCTCATACCACCAAGAAAGCAGTGCCAGGAGCAGAGAGCGTCCTTTGGACCTGAGGTTCCTGTGAAGAGAATCTCCCAGACCTAGAGAAGACTGATGCATCACAAGG
Source organism: Trichechus manatus latirostris (assembly GCF_000243295.1). Lineage (NCBI taxonomy): Eukaryota > Metazoa > Chordata > Mammalia > Sirenia > Trichechidae > Trichechus > Trichechus manatus. The sequence goes on from NW_004444008.1 coordinate 12,549,486, forward strand.
ACCTTCGTCCAGAGCTGACAGAGAGAGAAAGCCTTCCCCTGGAGCCGGCACCCTAAATTTGGACTTATAGTCTACTAGACTGTGAGAGAGTAAACTTCTCTTTGTTAAAGCCATCCACTTGTGGTATTTCTGTTATAGCAGCACTAGATAACTAAGACAGTGGTGCAAACATTTCACATGCTCTGTGGCTAACCAAAAGGTTGGAGGTTTGAGTCTATCCAGAAGCACCTCAGAAGAAAGGCCTGGTGATGTACTTCCAAAAAATCAGCCAATGAAAACCCTCTGGAGTACAGTTCTACTCGGACACACATGGGGTCACCATGAGTTGGAGCTGGCTTGATGGCAATTGCTTTTAACAGCAACAAAAGGAAGTTATGCATCTTTTATTTATGAAAATAAGGTAAAGAATCAAAATTTTTAGATGTGACATTTTCATCTTAAGGTTTTCTTTTAAAACCATTTTGGGTATGAAAAGTCCTCTGAAGTGTATGATACAAATTCCTGCCTGCTTCAGGAAAGTGTATTGAACAAATGCTGAGCCTCTTCTTCCTGATCTACCGTTGTCATTAGGAACATTACCTCTTTTACCCCGTGCAGTGGGGAGAGTCGTGGTTCAGTGGTAGAATTCTCACCTTCCATGTGGGAGACCGGGGTTCGATTCCTGGCCAATGCTCCTTATGAACAATCATCACTCCTCTGTCAGCGGAAGCTGTGTGTTGCTATGATGCTGAACAGGTTTCAGCACAGCTTCCAGAATACGACAGACTAGGAAGAAAGTCCTGACAATCTGCTTCCAAAACTAGCCAACGAAAACCCTATGGATCACAAGGGTCTGATCTCATTGTGCATGGGGTCCCCATGAGTTGGGGACAGCCAACAATAATGACCCCATGCAGTATCGCAGTGAGGGTCTCAGGGTCCAGTAACCAGGGTCAGGCTGTGGGGTCTTCTACTCAATGTCCCTGAGATACTATACTTCTCTTCCTCCTGAATTGATCTTTGTATTTTTTTGTGTCTCCTCTCCAAAATTACTTACTGACACCCTTTGAGTCTTCTTTTTGACAAAATCTCTCACTTCACTGTTTTTTAATCTATGGTAGAACAAGCCCAGAAAACCAAGCTCATTTTGTTCTATATAGAAGAATGTAGGTCCTTCTGGTCGGGAAAGTCCACGGGTCTTAGTTTATAATTAGGGACACAGTCAGCTCCTTTCGCTTCTTTGTTGATTCTCAAGTTTCCGATGTGTTTTGATTACCAAAGCTGTTAGACAAGTACCCTCATTTGTGACGTATCCCACTAGCGCCAGTGGTGTATCTCGGGGTTCAGGGTCTGCATGTAACTCCCAAGCCACGACGGTGAAGCCAACCTTACCTTTTTGTAGAGACTCCTCAGATCTCGGTACTGCCACATGCTGTTGAGGACCTGAGATGCTGCCTTGACCACTTTTGGAGAGTGTCTGGTGGAGAAAAGACAGGAAGGGTAGGGTGTGAGTGGGCAGCTGGGCTCCAGTTTATAGACACGGCTTTGTCAAGAAACTTCCTCTTTTCCTCTCAGCAAAAAGTTTCTCCTACTAGTCTCCAACCTCACTCTCATCCACACCGCCATGAGGGTGACAGACAGGAATGCATTATCCTCTGGGCAAAGACTTTTCAAAATGCAAACCTAAGAGCATTTACTGGCATTTAGTCAGAATGCAGGCGTTCCTGAGTGGAGTATATGGTTAGGCACCCAGCTGCTAACCACAAGGTTGGAAGTTCGAGTCCACCCAGAGGTGCTTTGGAAGAAAGGCCTGGCAACCTACTGCCAAAAAATTGGCCATTGAAAACCCCATGGAGCACAGTTCTACTCTGACACACAGGGGGCTGCCATGAGGGCTTGCTCTACCTTCCTCTGCGTGGTGATGGGCACCTGAGATGGGCAGTGAACGCAGACATGCACATGCTGGCACACACACTGGCACACGGGGGTGTACACACACACTCTCTTACAAGCATCTGTACATAAAGCCCTGCGTACACTTAAAGTTCCGTGCTGGGGACTAGAGAGAGTAACCAAGGTCACACAGACTTTCACTGTGGAGCGATTCTTCACATTTGTCAGCCACGGATCCCTTTGAAAATAAAACTACTGTAAATATTTTGCCTCTTGGTGTAGTCCCCATCTATGCCTTCAAAACAGAAATCTGTGTTGATTTAATTCATTCAAATTCTTGGAATTCACTTCAACTGGTGGCCATGGAAATGATCAGCTACCTGCTGATTCTGTGTTCCCATGGGTGGCTTCACGGGGGTCACGCTCTTCGAGTCTAGACGCCGCCATTCACGTTATGGCTATCTGGAGCCAGCCGCACAGTTTTTTGAAAAAGAACCAGATAGCAAATATTGTTGGCTTTGTGAGCCATCAGGTCTTTGTTGCAGCTACTCGACTCTGTCATCGCGGCAAGAAAGCAGTTGTAGACAAGACTACAGGGACAGGTGTGGTTGTGCTCCAGTACGACTTCATTTACACAAACAGGCAGCAGGTGAGATTTGGCTGCAGTCTGTCTACCCCTGGTCTCTGTGAATGGTGACTCCTGGGGTTGGGCAGAACGTAGCCATTTAGATCGGCCCCAGTGTGAATGACAGCCCTTGAAACTGGTCAGGACAGTGGCCCACTACAGAGAATATCTGTACTGAGCCCAAAAAAGCCACTGAAATAAAATGAACTTTGAAATAGGATGTAAGTGGATGGTTAGATGGGGTGAGGATGAGGTCAGATTTGAGGGCCAAACTAAACGGGTGTTGCAAGAACATGCATTCTACAATGAAATTATGGGATGCTAATTTGACTCCACGACATCGGGTAATACGTGGTAGATAAAATGGCCGCTGTTTTTCTGGGTCTTCACATTTGTAATTTAGACCAACTAAGCTTAAGGTGGTGCCCTGGTGGTGCAGTGGTTAACAGCTCAGCTGCTAACCAAGAGGTTGGCAGTTTGAATCCACCAGGTGCTCCCTGGAAACCCTATGGGGCAGTTCTACCCTGTCCTATAGGGTCGCTCTGAGTCAGAATCGACTCAACGGCAACAGTTTTTGGTAAGCTTAAGGATTTTTTTCGGCCATCCATTCCAGGACAACAGTACAGTCATTCATTATTATAATTATTGAGATGGAATTCAACTTTGGTTGTGTTGGAAAGTCTATTGGTTATATAAAGCATTTAGGGGAAAAAATACTATGTAGTTCTTATAAATTCAAAAAAAAAAGTGTCTCTGAAAGATTACCTATATATTTTGTTTTAATAAAACTGGCTTGCTAAATGACTGGACAATTTTGTGATAGTGTTCTTAATGCAACATTGAATTCCTTTGTCTTAAAGACAGAAAGTTCTAGACTTTTTCAAGAATACAGGCATAGATACATTTTATTCTTACATAATCAATGCTGGACATTGACTAAATGCTACATTTTATATTTATGAGCTAGATAATTTGTCCATGAAAATAGTCAAGCTATTCTAGAGGCAGATATATTAACATTCAAGTGGTGATAAGTGTAGCTGAAACATATTTAGTATGCAGAAATTCCTCTGACACAGTGTAATTTTTGTTTTTGCATTTCGCTTAGTTACAAAATAGAAAGAGACTGGGAATGTCTGATGAAGAGCAGGTTTTAACCTCTCAGTTAAAACACCAAGACATCAGAGTATTATAATAACACTGAAGGCTAAAGAATTATTTGCTTTCTTCTCAGCCTTTAATTTTGATCCACTAGACCGATACCATAGCAACTTCGACTTGAAGAACTGTAACTATTGACTGAAGGGCTTTAACAACTGAGCGTTTCTAATGTGACAAGTGATTATAACCCAAGCCACAATACACAGTTCTTCGCTGACAAGTCACAGTTGAGACTGTTAATAGCTTTTCTGTCTTATGACAAAATACAGTGACACGTTCCCCACTATTTCCTATATAACTGTTAAAAGAGAAAAGAAAAGTGTACTTTTTGAAACAAATGGACATTACAGAATGGCTGTAATGTGTGTTTAAAACGATGTGAAGAGAATAATAGAAAGTTATCAAGACTCTGAAGTGGTAAGTATAAGACTCGCAGAAGAGTCAGTAACGACTACACGATGCCTGGATCTTTGCCAGAGCTGTCAAATGAGGGTGGCTGAAGATGTCTGCTGGTACAATTCCTGGTGGCTGCTCCACACAGATGTACGAGCAGCAGGGGACCCAAAACACCAGGCCTAGGGGTTGTATTTTCAAGATACAGCGAGATGGACTTTCATTCAGTTGTCATTAGCAACTCACCAGTTTGACCCATTCATACCACGGCATATTTAAGCTTGTATATGTTTAGAAATAAAGCATATAAAGGCACAAAATGGAGAATCATAGCAAGGCACATTTTCTTCCATCTGTGCTTTCCTCTGTTATGTCAAACAAAAATCAGGCTTGAACTAAATTTATTGTTGGAAATAATTTTCTAAGGATGATTTAAGGAGGATGGCTTCGTAAGTATTTTATAAATTAATTAGGACAGATGCATATTGCTCTTGTTTCCAATTATTAAATTATCCCCAATTTCAAAAATTCTGTTTTCAATAAAGAACTTCTGTTATATTAAAATATGTCTAGAAGGCCATGGGAACCTCTTTGTCTACTGTTATGACAGAGTTGGTGATAAGTGGTGAGTCTACGGCTAAGCTTTGAGGCACTTCTTCTAGGTTCATTTTGCTTTGATAGCAGTGAAAAGCAATAACCAAACTGAAGTGTAGGTAGGAGATCAGGGAGTAATTCTGAGAATATCTGAGGTTATAAAAACCTTGTTCTGACCCCCAAATTAGTCAGTGTATAGAAAAGTGACATGCTGCATGAAATAATGGATGAGAATGACTAAGCAGTAGGATTAGAATTGTGAGGATGCAGCCCAATTTAACACTTCTTATTAAACTCGTAAATCTAAGCTGTTGACATTTGGAAAAAAAGATAATGGAACAATGAGAGGAAACAAGCGACTACATAAATTTTCAGTGAAATTAAGGGCATTTATGAGATCATCTGTAGGGGAAGAAACTTCCCATATCAACCATCAAGACTGGCCCCCACGTCCCAGGGCCATTTTCTGGGTTGGCAATAAGGATACATATACATGCAGATAATTTCCCCAAATGATTTTTAGTTAATTTGACCACATAATTTTCTTTCACCATAGGGCTGATGAAAGCATCTCTTCTCTTTAAGATCCATTTAGTACTCATTGGCAACCAGTTTTTAGAAAAAAGTCCTGGCGATCTCTTTCCCAAAACTCAGCCTCTGAAAACCCTATGGAGTATAGTTCTACTCTGACACACATGGGGTCGCCATAAGTCGGTATTGGATCAACAGCAATTGGTTTCGGTTGGCTTTTAGAGATTCTTACTGCATTAGTGATTCTCACTGCCCACATAATTGGAATACATTAATACATTCCAAACCACTCTTCAAAGTTCCCCAGTCATGTATTTTGATCTTTGAGTCATCCATAAAAACAGATAGCTATATCAGAGTGTTGTGTGGACTATGTTTTTATTTTGTGTGTGTGTGTGTGTGTATGTGTGTTTGCTTAAAAAACACTAATAAGTTCCTAATGTTCAGAACAGGTCAGCACTTGAGTTAGAAATTTCAAAGGTCTACTGAAACTATAGAAGGAAAAAAATCATACAGCTACTGCCTGAGTAGAATAGCATTTTCTTGGAAGTTCAATATCACCCAGGAAGCCCTGGGTGATGCAAACGGTTAACACACTCAGCTGCTAACTAAAAGACTGGAGGTTCGAGCCCACCCAGATGTGTCTTGGAAGAAAGGCCTGGTGATTACTTCTGAAAAATCTGCCATTGAAAATCCTGTGGAGCATACTTCTACTGTGACACACATGGTTTGCCATGAGTTGGAATTGACTCCATGTCAACTTTTTTGTTTGTTTACAATATCATAAGATATCATTAAAGCTAAAATCTATATTGTTAAATTATTACACCTAAACCCAATGGGGCTTCTCTACTTGACACAGAAAAGTACCATATTTTTAAGCAAATAACACGTGCCTTCTGCCTTTGTTTGCCCGCTGCACCCTCCCACCAGGAGGCATTCTCACAAATGCCGCCATGACAATCCTCTTCCACATACTGCTATAAAAAAATTAGCATAAACAAACACAGAAGGTGCATGTTATTTGCATAAAAATATGGTATTCAAATCCTAATACTGAATTGTAGATTGAACTTGTCTGGAGGTCTCAGGATACTTAACCAGAAACCCTGAAACTTCTTTTATAATACAATGGTAAGAAACTGAATTAAATGAAAATAGTAATAAGAATTTCCAAAAGTCTCCAAGTGAATCCCTCACAGCCTTTAATAATGAAGGAAAAATTTATTTAGCCTTTAGATGTAAAGGGATGGAGAGGGGAGAGTGAATGAAAATTTAAGAAATAGACCCTTGACAACTAAAGGTTCTACCCTTTTAATCTTCTTTGATTACATTGAGGGACTTCCAGGAGGCGAAATTTAATTAAGGTTAGTGAACGTTCCTGAACAACTGACAGCTCCCTGATAAACTGACACTCTGTCCTGTGAAAATGTTTTTTCTGGTACATATAGTGATTCTTAAATCAAGCTGGGGAAACATTCTTATTTGGGGAGGTGCAGTTGCTTTGACACAGAGCCTTATCTCTTTTTATTCCATTCACAGGAATGCTCTCTTCCGCCCTCCCAGTGCCCTCTCTACCTACTTTTAGGAGGCATATTATGACAGCCCCACCCTCGTCCTGAGATTAGAACTTAACAGGCATTATAGCTTGTTAAATAATTTGCACTAGATCCTATAGCTAGTATGGGAGGGTGCTGGGTTAGAACTCGGTTCTCTCTGACTCCAAATCAAAAACCAAACCAGTTGCTGTTGATTCTTACTCATGGCGACCCCATGTGTGCAGAACAGAACTGTTCCATGGGGATTCCAAGGCTGTGACCTTTCAGAAACTGATCACCAGGCCTGTCTTCCAAGGTGTCTCTGGGTGGGTTCAAACTGCCCACCTTCTGGTTAATAGTCAAGTGCTTAACCGTTTGTGTTACCCAAGGACCTCTGACTCCAACATATTCCATTTTCTCCCTTACGCGTCTTGCACGCTGACTCGCTATGCAGAGCTGCAGAGCAACAGAGCAAAAGGATGTGGATGCATCAGTGACATGCACGTGTAACCACAGAGGAACAAAAAAAATGCCCTACTGTGTGCTGATAAGCTAGTTGTCTTTTCCACATTGAAGGAACACCCTTAATATACACACTGGGTTGTCAAGTCCACCAGCAGTGCAGTGGACACCAAGTGATGAGCTATTTATCCAATCAAAAGACTAGTAAGATCAGTTTCATTGTGGGCGTGGAGACTGGAAACCATTCACTGTGCTTCTCTTGATTATCAGAGACAAAGGCTTTTCAGTGACATTCAAGAGCTTACCCATCACCAGGAGAAGGCAGGCACATTTTGAACCAATTCTCCTAAGACAACGCTATGAAGTCACCGCCTAACTTACTTGTCTCCTTTACTTTTGGAGATGCCGACCAACTTCTCGATGCCGCCGGCATCCCGTAAGGCCTTGGCGTTCTCCATGTTTTTGGTGATCACCTCGTGTAGGGTACAGCAGACAGCTGTCACTGTGTCATCCGACATAGCCTTGCTCACAGCATTGTTGCTGTTCCCTCCTGGCAGCCTGTGGACGAGGTCTCGCATGGCGTATTTGCCTTTGGGAAAGAAAAGCAAGGGAAGAGTTTTTTTTTTTTTTAATGGAAGCACAACAAATATTTTTTATTGATAATTTTTAAATTTTAGAAGCGTTTTATATTTACAGAAAAAAAAAGCAAAAATAGTAGAGCGTTCCCATAGTACCGCACACCCGTACCCATTGAAAAACCCATTGCCGTCGAGCCAATTCCAACTCATGGTGGTCCCACATGTTACAGAGCGAACCAACTACTCCATAGAGACTTCTCAACTGCAGTCCCTACCTGGGCACTGGTGGCAGTTTGAACTCACCAGTTGCTCCATGGGAGAAAGGTATGGCAGTCTGCTTCCTCAAAGACTACAGCCTTGGAAACCCTATGGGACAGCTCCACTCCACCCCACCGGGCCGCCATGAGTCGGAATCGACTCGACAGCAACAGGGAAGGGTAATCTTTATGTGAGAAGACTGCCAGGACTTTCCTCCACGGCGCTGCTTGGTGGGCTCGAACCGCCAACCTTTAGATTAGCAGCTGAGCCCAAGCCAGTTTGGAAGGGAAGAGTTGAAGTGAGGTCAAGAAGAAAGCAGAAGGCAGAGAAACAGATCGTGACAGAGGAGAAAAGGAGAACAATAGTCCACGCTGGTGCAGAAGGGCCTGTTTCCCAGCATTGGCCATTCTCCATTGGGTAACTAGGCACATCAACAGAGAAAACAGTATTTCATCATGGCAAATGCGTGGCCTTTGGTGCTAGACAAGGTGGGACTGAACGTCTGGGAAAATAATTTCACCTTTGTCAGCCCTGGTTTTTTAATCTGTAAATGAAGAACAAGAGCGGTGCCTACCTTAAAAAACTATTGTGAAGATTAAAGGAGCAAAGTACAGAAGGCATTTAACACAGAGATTAATCAGAGGAGTCCCTGGGTGGTGCAAACTGTTAACTTGCTCTGCTGTTAACCAAAAGGTTGGAGGTTAAAGTCCACCCAGAGGTGCCTCTGAAGAAAGTCCTGGCAATCTACTTCCAAAAACTCATCCACTGAAAAACCCTATGGAGCACAGTTGTACTCTGACACACATAGGGTCTGACACACATTTGATGGCAACTGGACTGGTTTTTGATTAATGAGGTTGAGAAACTCAATAAATAAAAAAAATCCAAACCCTTTGCCGTCGAATCGATTCTGACTCATAGTGACTGACCCTATAGGACAGGGTAGAACTGCTCTATAGGGTTTCCAAGGAGCGGCTGTTGGATTCGAACTGCAGACCTTTTGGTTAGCAGCCAAACACGTAACCAGTGCACCAGCAGGGTCTGAGGAGCTTAACAGATGTTAGTTATTATTACATTCTTGCTTGATATTCACAGAAGTCAAGAAAATGTATGGTAGCTCTGCTACAATTTCAAAAATATGTTAAGGGGAGCTGTGTTGGTACCTATATTATTTAACAACAGTTAAACCACAAATACGTGGAGAACAAGATCATATATCAGACTTCTAACTTCTTACCTTTCTGCAAGGCAAGGACAAACACTGAGAGCACAGGAGAGGGGCTTTACACTTAATACGTAACCAGGTGTCCTTTGAAATGGGGTCACCTGAGGATCTCTGCATGGTTCTACCATTTAACATTTACTAATTTGGCATATTTTCTTTGTGTGAAAAAATAAAATCCAACTCTGCTTCCTTAATTCACTTAATCAGTATTAATCTTGCTACTCCCAGCGATAAAGGTACTTAGAATGACATATTCATGGACTACTTTGAGTTTACAAAGCACTTTCCACATTACCAATAATTAATGAATTCATCCCACCTGCAGCTTTCAGTTCTATTCCTTTAATTGACTTCTGGAAGTAACTAAATAAGCGCCTGTAACGAACTTGGCTGTTTTAAAAATTATCAGATGGAACTGGCAAGTGTCCAAGTTGAATTCCTTCCTCGTTCCCAACCCCCAGATGAGATATATTTAGCTAGCTCCTAAAAGCTATTGGAAATATTTTCCCTTCATACATATCTTTAAATGATCTCTTCGTTTGCTGTTTAATTCTCCAGTGTAGGAAAAGGAACCCCAAGGGAGAAGGTAAAGATATCTTCATTTCAGGCAGTAAGAAATAAAACATGGGTCCTTTTAACGTTGGTATCTGCTCTTGTCCTATGTTTAGGTGGCTTATTTTAGCTTGGGCAAGAAATGCTGATGTCTAAATTACTGAAATAGGGAAGACTAAGCATCTTCATTGACTTGAGGATAACTGAGGAAGTGGCTGACAAAAATGGTTTGCCTGAAAACTCCCAAATGTAGCATATTTATTTTCTAATGATGGCACTTAAAATAGTTTGGAGAAGATACTTCGTATGTGGATAGTCCTCTATGCAACTTGCCTTATCTCTTTATCATTAAATCAGACTTAACTCCAGCCAAGATCGCACTTTTGTTGAGCTCAGCAGGCTGGGGACTTTATCAGCTCATTAACCCCCATAAACCATTAAAAGACAAATTTGAGTTACACAGAAGTGAGATGATGAAAGTTCTTCTTTCTTTATAAGGGAAGTGATGGAAGAAGGGCAACAGAATTGAAAAAAATATTTCAGTTATTGTGCTTATGGTGACATTTTACACTCTAGATGGAGTATGGAGACTGGTTTTGTGACCCTGGACATTTTCAAGGTTGAAAAGCAAAAATGAGGACAGCATTGGTGGTAGCTTTTTTAATTTTTAATATCCTTTTTTAAAAAAATTGTGGTTAAAAACATATGTTTTATTTTGTTTTGCAAGAGAGAAATAGATGGAAGTGGCTGGGCCACCAGAAGGTTGCTATCTTTCTGTGAACCTGGAGGAGGAACAAGTTGCAGGTTTTGCAAAGGGTCCCGGAACCTAAAGGGTACTTGGATCTCAGCAGTGCCCCTGCAGTGGACAGGGACGCTGGATGGATGCAGAGGAGAATGTAGGAGCGTAGACCTCACCCTGGGATCGAGCCTGGGCTAAGAAGAGCAGCTGCCCAGCTTAGAATGAACAGCTAAAGCCCCAAAAGCGACCACTGCAGACGGAAGGCTACTCCCTTCCTTTGCATATTATTTGATTTAAAAATAGGGAAAAGATAGGACAATCTGCAAGCTTAATCCTTTTTTTGTCACTGTAATGTAACACGTTCACAGACTGTGAGGATTAAGATGTGGACACTTTGAGGGGCATTAGGAGCCCTGGTGTGCAATGGTTAAGTGCTTGACTTTTAACTGAAAGGGTAGTGGTTTGAATCCACCCAGTGGCTCCACAGGAGAACAACCTGGTGAGCTGCTTCCATAAAGATTACAGCCAAGAAAACCCTATGGGACAGTTCTACTCTGTCACATGGGGTTGCCATGAGCTGAAATTGACTCAACACCACCTAACAACAGCAGCAACTCTGCCTACCACACTATACTAGAAACAATAGCTGCAAAAATTCTGAACGTGTCTACAAGGTAATGGAATGTATTTTTGTCTATCAAGAGAGAAATGAAGTTTTATATTAAAGTAAAAATGTCTGGTTGTGTGCTAGTATGTGAAAAAAGATAATAAAAGGCATATTTCTAAGTTAATAAGTTTATAGAATTTATAAGTTATAGTTTATAACATTTATAACTTATAGAAAGCTTAAGGGAATTAAATTTTATTTTCGTTAGTTTATTAATACCTGCAAATAATGAATTTGAAAGAAAGAGTGAAATGTGTTGAAATTTTGACAAACATTGACTGATGTTGACGAGTCTATTCACAGGAGAGAGAAAAGGTTTGTGAATTCTTTACTGCAAACATTACATGAGTGGTGTACAAAAGTAAGAAAGCTAGAATTTGTTTTTCTCTCTGTTAAAATGACGAACTGATCTTTGAGTATACGTTCATTTCTTAACAAGAAACTATGAAGAGTTTTCTGTGTCCAAATAGGAAAAGTTTCTTTTATCCTCAAAATAATCCAAATTGATGGATAAATTTCTAGAAACACACTACCTACCCAAACTACAATGAAGTGATGTTGAAAATCTGAACCGACCCATAACAAGAGAAGAGATTGAAAAGGTAATAAAAAAAACTCCCAACAAAAAAAAGCCCTGGCCCAGATGGCTTCACTGGAGAATTCTACAAAAGAGTCACAGAAGAGCTTGTACCAGTACTACTCAAGCTATTTCAGAGTATAAAAAAGGAAGCAACACTTCCAAATTCATTCTATGAAGCCAGCATAATGCTGATACCAAAACCAGGCAAACACGCCACAAAAAAAGAAAATTACAGGCCAATATCTCTCATGAATATAGATGCAAAAATTGTGAACAAAATTCTAGCCAATAGAATTCAGCATCACATCAAAAAAATAATACACCATGACCAAGGAGGATTCATACCAGGTATGCAAGGATGGTTCAACATTAGAAAATCAATCAA
>NW_004444008.1:12561745-12607834 GCF_000243295.1 Trichechus manatus latirostris
ATGTCACTGAACTGTGCATGTAGAAATTTTTGAAATGGTGTCTTTGGCTATGTGTATTTCCCCCCCCAAAAAAAAAGGTCAAGAAGGGAGAGGGTTGATATGTCATGGCGTTGTTAACCAATGTCAAAAAACAATATGTGTACTACTGTTTCATGATAAACTATTTGTTCTGCAAACCTTCACCTGACGTACAATAAAAAAAAAAAATAATCCAACTTGAAACTCTCTGTTCATGTGTGGGTGCTTCTGTGATCTCTTGAATCACTTTCAGCAAAATTTCCTAACTTATGAAAATGCTAACAAAAATAGTTGCCATCGAGTTGATCCTGACTCATGGTGACCCCATTTGTTTCAGAGCAGCACTGTGCTCCACAGGGTTTTCAATGGCTGATGTTTTGGAAGTAGACTGTCAGGCCTTTCTTCCGAGGTGCCTCTGGGTAGACTCTAACTGATAACCTTTCGGTTAGTAGCCGAGCCAGGGTTCCTAATAATTGCTGTTTTTTGTTGCTGCGTTATTTTACTTCTGATTGCTCTGACCCAAGCCCGGAGTTGTTTCTTGTCCTTAAGCATTTGCGACTTATTCTCATATCTGTGTTCTCTGATAACTCTCTCTGAAACTGCCTCCCCAAATCCACCCTCCATATTCAAACAAATAAAACTTTTAAACTGTGTTTCACATCCTAACGATCCTTGGGGTTTCCCAGAAAGCTGCTAGGCAACACCAAAGATTTTTCTCCCTCATCTTCTGCAAGGAAGGATGTTAGAAATAATTAGGTACCTTCGACCTGCAGATTTTTAATGGGTTCAATACTATCGTGAGTGCTGCCCGGCTTATCAAGCCAGGGATACAAAAGGAGCTGGCAAATGAAAATAAAGGGATGCTCAACTTCCACTTAATTATGACAAGTGAAATACTATCACGAAGAAGGTATTTTCGCAGTTATGAACCTTTCTGTTTAGATAGACGCATGCTGGCTTTCCCGTTATAGAATGGCACGGTAAAGAAAGAGTCCCCTTCTACGTCTGAAAGAGCCTTTTCAGCTGGTGGTACTCTCAAACACACTTTATGGGATAGATTAACAGGCTCTGGGGATTTTTAGCGCCCTCATTGCTCATAACGTGCTCTTACTCTCTTGGTAATCGCTGATGCCTTATGGCCTCACTTGCCTCAACTGTGATATTACTGGTTATGGTGATTCAATGAAAGGAGCCCTGGTGGCGCAGTGGTTAAGCACTCTGCTGCTAACCAACAAGTCGGCAGTTTGAACCTTACTAGCGCTCCGCAGGAGAAAGATGTGGCAGTCTGCTTCCACAAAGGTTACAGCCTTGGAAACCCTATGGGGTTCTACTCTGCCCTATAGGGCTGCTATGAGTTGGAATCATCTTGACAGCAATGTTTTCTGTTTTCGTTCTTTCCTCTTTTTTACGATTCAATAACCAGAGCTCTTTAGTCTTATCAGTAGGTGGTTCCTGAGATTCTTTCACACCTGCCTGCAGTCCATTGCTCCAACCACAGATCAGCAACTTCGTCAGCTGGAAGAGATCTCTCCAGAACTTCCTTCAGAAGCAGATGACTTTGATACTGCACAGCCAACTCGCCCAAATTAGTAAAACAAGGATTAATTACCTAGGACTAAATGGAGCAATGGAGCCTGGTGCTGCAGTGGTTAAGCACTCTGCTGCCAACTGAAAAGCGGGCGGTTTGAACCTACCAGCCACTCCATGGGAGAAACATGTGGTGGTCTGCTTCTGTAAAGATTTACAGAAGTTAGGGCAGTTCTACTCTGTCCTATAGGGTCAGAACCAACTTGACGGCAACGGGTTTGGTTTGTTGTTTTTAATGAAAAAAATTTAATTGTGGTTAACGTTCTATTTTGGATCGTGCATATTAGAAAATGCTTTTTCTTTCTAGTTCCTCTATCTTTAACCCTTAATTTAACAGGTGATGTTTGTAAAACTAGAATGAAATAGTCTTCAGAATCCAGGAAAAAAAAATCCTTTGAAAATTCTAAAAACAGATTAGAAGACAATTCATTATCACGCAAAGTTAATTACTAATAAAAATACTCCTGTATTATGTAAACATCATAACATCTTGATTGGTCTTGTCTACACAACTGAAGGAATAGTTAAATATTACTCAAAGGGCCTTTGCTAACCTGTTCACTAAAAGCATAGGTTTTCGTAACATACATTCAACAAGCATCTGCCCTCCTTTCTACAAGAACATCATTGAATGAATCAAATTTGTATCCATGGCTGTGCCAGAGATGTCACATTTAAAGGCAAATATAATATAATTAGGTATGACAAGCCCATTAAAGAACAAGAAGTACATTTCACATGTGGAACTGATGTCCCCACCATCTTCCCAGGACACTGGCTTGGTCTGCGCCACATGGCTTCAGGAGTCCCAGCCCTGTAGGCTGCACAGCCAGGAGTGAGGCCAACTTGGGAAGCTCAGACAGGGAGAGGAATCCCTGGGTTATAGGAATTGTAGGTGAGACCCGGGGGAGGTGAATCAGACAATTCTAGGTTCCTGATCCCAGTGGATGAGCTTAGAGAGCCAGGAAATATTTCTGCCCCCTAAAAGTGACCCCAGTGATCATCGTAGGGCTTTGTGGATGTTCCAGATGCAAGTTAACCCGTGAAACTTGGTATCACATAGCTATAGTTTTGATCTACCACCCGCCCGTCAGTTCGTTATACTCTGGTGGCTTCCATGTTGCTGTGATGCTGGAAGCTATGTTGCTGGTATTTCAAACACCAGAAGGGTCACCCACGGTGGGCAGGTTGCAGCAGAGCTCTCAGACTAAGGTAGACTAGGAAGGAAATAAAAAAACCAAACCTGTTGCCATTGAGTTGATTCCGACTCATAGTGACCCCGTAGGACAGAGTAGAACTGCCCCATAGAGTTTCCCAGAAGCGCCTGGTGGATTTGAATTGCTGACCTTTTGGTTAGCAGCCGTAGCACTTAACCACTACGCCAGCAGGGTTTCTGACTAGGAAGAAAGGCCTGGCAATCTACTTCTGAAAATTAGACAGTAAGAACCCTATGGCTCACAACAGAATATAGGCTGATATAGCGCTGGGAGATGAGCCCCCTAAGTTGGAAGGCACTCAAAATACACAGTGGCTGCAGCAGTGGACTTGAGCATACCAATGACTGGGAAGATGGTGCAGGACTGGGGGACATTTCGTTCTGTTGTACGTGGGGTTACCATGAGTCGGAGCCCACTTGACAGCAACTAACAACAATTAGTTTTGATAACCATGCACATTGGTCTCTGTGAATTAATCAACACTGCCTGCTATACAGGGGCCTTGGTGGTGCAGTGGTTAAGCATTTGGTTGCTTACCAAAAGGTCAGCAGTTCAAATCCACCAGCTGCTCCTTGGAAACCCTATGGGGCAGTTCTACTCTGTCCTGTGGGGTCACTATGAATCAGAATCGACTTGATGGCAACGTTTTTTTTGCTTGCTATACAAGGAGCCCTGGTGGCACAAAGGCTAAGCGCTTGGCTGTTAACAGAAAGGTTGGTGATTCAAACCCACCTAGTGGCTCCATGGGAGAAAGAGCTGGTGATCTGCTCCTGTAGAGATTACAGCCTAGAAAACCCTATGGAGAAGTTCTACTCTGTCACATGGGTCGCTGTGAGTTGAATTGACTCAGTGGCACCCCACAACAACAGGTTGCTACACCTATGTCTATAAATCTGGTCAAGTCAGACAGATCATTAAATTAACAATAACAAGGAAGAAAACCGCTAAGCAAACATCAATGGTTCGGTTTGCGTTGCTGGGCCACGACTGTGGCATTAGGAGGACGAGGAAGGATCACTGGCACCATGCCATCCTCTTTCCTGACTGGTGCCCCTCATGTGCATACCCAGCCCACAGGAAAACAACCCAGATTGACTGAGTGCACTTTGTGCCCCAAGATAAGCCAAGGAAAACAAAGAGAAAAACAGGATCGTCCTTCTGTCTCTAGTCTCCAAGTAACAAATCATTGAGTGATTCAACAGCAGTTGAAATTAGCTGCTGTGGAGTCAGCTCTGCTTTATGGAGTCTGCTTCATGTGCTCCACGGGGGTTTCAATGGCTGATTTTTCGGAAGCACATTGCCAGGCCTTTCTTCCAAGGTGCCTCTGGGTGTACTTGAACCTTCAGTGAGCAGTGCAGCGTATTAACCGTTTGCTCCACCCAGGGACTTCTTTGCAGCCGTTACTGACTCCCAAATCAACTTTACCTTTGATGCTTGCCACACCGATATGTGATGATTTGATTACTTTGGAAGAAAATGGCTGCTTGTCCACCACAAACTGAATAACACAACCTTACAAACCTTGGCAAAGTTGTCCTTTTTCATTTTAAATGTGGAGAACCAGTTCTTCAGTTGTCTTCCTTGCAACTGTTTGCAATTAAACATCCCTTTCTCTTCAAAATGCTCTTATGTCTGTGTCTTCCTTTTACAGACTGAAAAAGGGTTGTTGCCACACCAACTTCCGGTCTAATCATGCTGGTCTTGTCTCTTTCCCAGAACGGGGTCAGCTCATCTCCACACCTGCCCCTGTGTTCCTCCAGATTAGAATCAACATTTCATGAGATGCATTGATTTTTTAAAAACGAATCTTCTTTTCCGTATCTGCCAGTTGTTTTTTTTGTTTGTTTGTTTGGTATATTGTTGTACTTTAAGTGAAAGTTTACATTTCCAGTTAGTCTTTCATACAAAAATTTATACATACATTGTTATGTGACCCTAATTGCTCTCCCTATACTGTGACAACACACTCTTCCTTTCCACCCCTGACTTCCCGTGTCCATTCAACCTGCTCCTGACCCTCTCTGCCTTCTCATCTCACCTCCAGACAGGAGCTGCCCATTTAGTCTCATGTGTCTACTTGAGCTAAGCAGGACACTTTTCATTCACGAGTATCATTTTATGTCCCAATGTCCAGTCTAATCTTTGTCTGAAGAGTTGGCCTCGGGAATGGTTTTAGTTCTGGGTTGACAGACAGTCTGGGGCTGGGGATCCTCCAGTCTCAGTCAGACCATTAAGTGTGGTGTTTTTACTAGAATTTGAGTTCTGCAGCCTACTTTTCTCCTGCTCCATTAGGGACTCTCTGTTGTGTTCCGTGTCAAGGCGGTCACTGGTGGTAGCTGGGCACCATCTAGTTCTTCTGGTCTCAGACTGCCAGTTGTTTTAATTAATTAAAGATTTATCCAAATTGAAGAGACAAAACAAAAACAGACATACTAAGAAGGGTTCAGCCTGAGCCGCGGAACCAAGTGCTTGCTAGGTACAGAAGTACTAAATTCTAAAAGAAACATTAATGTTCCTTATGCTTTTCTCCTTATAACTATGATTTTAAAAGATTAGTGCAGACTTACAACACTCAGAAGAATCATTTCACTTGCCAGGGTTGCTAAGCAGTTGGTCCTGAGAAAATGATTCAAATAGTACCTCAACTCTCTGAAAAGAAATAATATTGAACAAAACAGTTGTCTTATAAATTTACGATACACGGTTATGCAGCTCTCTTTTGACAGTTATCGCCCCTAGATAAATAACCTATTCCATCTGTTTGGAAGAGAAAAGGAATTGTATTTTTCGGCACGCTGAAGTCCTATTCAGAGGATTTCACACAATTTGATTCTGAGAAATTCTCACACTGCTTAAGCATCAAGAAGTAAGGTAATGAGTGGAAGTATCTAAGATGCACACATGTGATTTGTAGAAGAATGATTCTAAAAATAAAAATCTCACTTAATTAACAGGAGGCTTGCCAAAGCACCTTTTTGAACTAGAAATGAATTGATTTTCGAGAAATATTGAGAATGAGGCAAGCAACTGATACGAGCCAGTTTAAGAGGATTTAAATAATTTGGTTACCTATCAAGCCTGACGGAAAACCTGGTGGCATGGTGGTTAAGAACTATGGCTGAGAACCAAAAGGCTGGCAGTTCGAATCCACCAGGGGCTCCTTGGAAACTCTATGGGGCAGTTCTACCCTGTCCTATAGGGTCGCTATGTGTCGGAATCGACTCGACAGCAACGTGTTTGGTTTTTTTTTAATTAAGCCTGACAGCCAAAAAGTAATTATCTCAAGTCACTGTCTAATTTCAGTGGAAAGAAAATAAAGGCGAAGATTTTAAACTTACAGATGCTAGCTTCAGGGGAGAAACCTAGGAAATACTTTTTTTAGGTCAAGATTGCTATGTAACAAAGACTCAAGACTCTCCTAAAACGAGACTTTCCAAGGACAGTAGTGGGTCTGAGACAAGGGCTCAGTGTTTCTTTAGGAAGAACGTGTTTCCAGGAACGGAACCTGAAATTAGTCCTCTGAGCTGATGTTAGTGAACTGGGATAAGAGTGATAAGCTGATAAATTCAAGTAGCCGAACGATGAATTCACATTGTTTCCCTTTGTTCTTGCTTTCTCAACTTGACCTACACATCTGTTAAAATATAATTTAGCCTCAATAAAGGGCACTCTGAGAGGAATCAGGAGCCCTGGTGGTGCAATAGTTAAGCACTCGGCTACTAACTGCAAGGTTGGTGGTTTGAACCTACCAGACACTCCGTGGGAGAAAAGATCCGGCAATCTGCTCCTGTAAACATTATAGCCTAGGCACCCAATGGGGCAGTTCAACTCTGTCGTATAGGCTCACTGTGAGTCCGAAAGGAATCAAAGGCACCCAACAACAATAACAACACGAGAGGGATCATCTATAGGTTTTCTCCATATGTTACGACTCATAGGCTACACTGTAGAGTAGTTTAGCTTTTAACTATAGGGTTGCTATGAGTTGGAATCGACGGGATGGCAACGGGTTTGTTTTTTTTGGTATGTTTTTAGCTTTTAACTTTCGCATCTATTGTTTTATTTTTGTTCTGCAGTTCCCTTAAACGAAAAATAGTTGCTGTCAAGTCGATTCCCATTCATGGCCACCCCATGTGTTACAGAGTAGAACTGCGCTCCATGGGGTTTTCACGGCTGCGACCTTTCAGAAACAGATCGCTAGGCCCTTCTTCTGAGGTGCCTCTGGATGGGTCTGAACTGCCAACCTTTTGATTAGTCACTGAGCGCTTAACCGTTTGCACCACCCAGGGACTCCTTGCACCTCCCTAGAGGTATAGAAAAGGCAGGTACAATCTCCATTTTAGACAGAAGATGAATGCTGTCCAGAGAGTTAAGTGATATGCTTATAGTACCTTTCTGTTAGTCTCTCAGCTCAGCCCTTATCACTCATCACTCTGAAGTCTCTTCACAGGTATAGTCTTTACCATCCGTATGACACAGAACTAAGATATATAATAGAGCCCTAAATTATAAGCTAGATGGCAGTTGTGGTTCAATAGCAGAATTATAGCCTTAACTATGGATTGCAACTCAACATAAAAAAAACAAGAATCCTCACAACTGGACCAATAAGCAACATCATGTTAAATGGAGAAAAGATTGAAGTTGTCACGAATTTCATTTTACTTAGATCCACAATCAATGTCCATAGATGCAGTGGCCAAGGAATTAAATGACACATTGCATTGGGCAAAGTTGCTGCAAAAGACCTCTTTAAAGTGTTAAAAAGCAAAGATGCCACTTTGAGGACTAAGATGCACCTGATCCAAGCCATGGTATTTTCAATTGCCCCATATGCATGCGAAAGCTGGATGATGAATAAGGAAGACTGAAGAAGAATTGATGCTTTTGAATTATGGTGTTGGCAAAGAATACTGAACATACCATAGACTGCCAGAAGAATGAACAAATCTGTCTTGGAAGAAGTAAACACAGAACGCTTCTCAGAAGCAAGGATGGTGAGACTTCGTCTCACATACTTTGGACATGTTATCAGGAGGGATCAGTCCCTGGAGAAGGGCATCATACTTAGTAAAGTAGAGGGTCAGTGAAAAAGAGGAAGACCCTCAATGAGATGGATTGACACAGTGGTTGCAACAATGGCTTCAAGCATAACAACGATCGTGAGGATGGCGCAGGACCGGGCAGTGTTTCCTTCTGTAGTACACAGGGTTGCTATGAGTTGGAACCGACTCGATGGCGCTAACAACGTGAACAAGAAATGTGGGAGACCTGAGTTCGATTCCTGGCCAATGAACCTCATGTGCAGCCACCACCCATCTGTCAGTGGAGACTTGCATGTTGCTATGATGCTGAACAGGTTTCAGAGAAGCTTCCAGAATAAGACAGACTAGGAAGAAAGGCCTGATGATCTACTTCCAAAAATCAGCCAATTAAAACCCTATGGATCACAATTATCCACAACTGATCATGGTGATGGCACTGGACTAGCATTTTTCTACCCTGTGCATGCGTCACCACAAGTTGGGACCAACTCACAGCAGTTAACAACAACACAATTATAAGCTAGGGGCCTGAACTTGGTTTAGATTTTATAAAATCCCTCTTCCCCTTATGCTCTGCAAATAACCTCCTTCCCCAGATACAAGAGAATTTAGGGCAGTTATTAGTAACAAAAGTAATAACACTTTTTCTTTTAAAAAAATCTTCTTTTCATCCTTTGTCCTTATTTTGGGATTGATTTTTAGTAATATTAGTTCATATAACTTGATGTCTAGGCCATAGGCTAATATCTTAGTTTCTGCCGTATATTTCTAATCGATTTTTTCAGGATAAAGATATTTGGTATTTTCTGTATTTTTATAACAAACAGAATTTCTATTTCAAGAGTAAGAACATCAGAACCCCAAATATTGACAAATAATTTTAATAAAATTTGTCTGTGTTTTAGGTATTTCTCCAAACTCCCTAGCAAGTTAATGGGAATATTTCTTCTGTGAATGTAACAATATCCCAGGATGGATAATACTGACTGTTTATTAATTAACTACAGTGAACATTTTGTATGGAATCATTGGCATTGTTAATTTACCTAGAATTCTAGTGTTTACATCATAGGCTTATATAGTCTGTATAAAAGCAAAATGTAACTGATTGATGAGTTTAAACTTTATTGCATGTCTTCGTGCTATACTAAAAAACCAATAACTATCATAATAATATGGACTATTCACAAGTAGATAGATAGAAAAAAAGAAAAGGCATGAAGATATAGAATAAAGAGAGAGCAAGTCGATATACAGGCAGAGGCAAAAATGGAGCTTAGAATGTCAAAAATGGACCATCACTTATTTCTGTGTATGTTAATCAAAATTACTAAGTTACTAAATATTAGACCTGACCCCAGCTGGTGACCCACTTATTACAAGCAATATTTAATACTGCGTAGTTCTAGGAAAAGAAAAGACGTTGGACGGTCCTTTGACAATTTCTTTATTGTGATGGGATTTGACTTGTAGCAGCGGAGAAACGCGCAGCGAAGGGAAGAGATTGTATGGAAGATTAAAAAAAGCAGGAAAATATTAGAAACAGAGTTTCTCTGAATCAGTGGCCCAAAGCCCAGCAAAGTTATTGGTGTTTGGTTTTCTTTACCTAAATAGTCGCAGTGTTTGAATACTTGAAGTATCTGTGCAACCTGTTCCCATGGAGCCCAGGCAGGGGAGAGAGTCTGCCATATTGATCTGTCTGAGTGAAATGGGCCAGCAGACGTGGGCCCTGACTCCTCCAAGAGGATGCACAGGGCGACAACCGCTGCCACCCTGCAAGAATCTGATTTTCCTGGCAGCGGGCTCCCCCACTGCAGAGGGGTACAATGACACGTCCGTTCCCTTGGTAAGCGTGATGCCTTCCAAAGGATAGACATCAGGCATTCAGTGCAGGCTCTGCCCTGGTAGTCTGTGGAGGCTGATTCAGCATGATCAGACATTATCTGCTATTTGACTGGTGAGAACAAGGCAAGCTATTATCTGCATGGGTCACTCAAGAGCCCACAACCTGGTCTACAAATTACCGCCAGTAGCTGTCCAATTGACTCCAACTCGTGACGACCCCATGAATGTCAGAGTAGAACTGTGTTCCATAGGGTTTTCACTGGCTGATTTTTCAGATCTATTTTTCAGTAGATCACCACGGCTTTTTTCCAAGGTGCCTCTGGGTGGCCTCGAATCTCCAACTTTTCTGTTAGCAGCCGAGCACATTAACCATTTGCACCACCCAGGGACTCAGTCTACAAATAGTTAATCATTATGATTAGGCAAGGATTGTGTCCAGCACTCTCAAACCAAAAGACGCAAACGCAAAGCAAGCATTTAACAAAGACAATTGGAGGTCTCTGTCTTAGAGAAATGTTTATGTTAGTTTTTGTAATCCAATATGAGAAGTCCCCACTACCTTCCTTTAAAAATTGTCAGAAACTTCAAATATGCTTCCGAGATTTGATGGGCTGTTCAGCTTGTTTCAAAATATCAAGATTCAGTGATGTTTGCTTCGCCTAAGGTAATTCCATTAGCTAAACAGATCCTTGCAGGAACCATTTTCCTCCCAGTGACAAATTGCTGTGGTCAAGCTAAGGTGAGTGTGTGTGTGCTTGAACCTAGATACCAGAGGGAGAGGTGGGAGGGGCTGGATCAGAGGGGGATGCTGAGGGAAACCGAGACTCAGAAAAGGGCACGGGAACTGTGTGGGGGTTCCACACTTCCTCACATGAGCTGAGCTACAGCAAAGCTGGAATGTGGGATTTGAGGGTGGTGTCCCTTTAGGCAGGGATGGATTAAGGCAAATGAGGGCCCTAAACGTGATAATCTGTGGTACCCCCTCCTCTGCTTACTGATGCATTGGAACAGGATATGTGAGTAAGATATATACATGCATATGTCTGTGTGTGTGTCTTAGGTATCCATGATGTAACTTCTTTTTAAATGCCACTGTAATATTAGCAATTGAATGTAAAAGTGGAATATGCCATTTTTCTGAAATGAGATGAACTCGATTATATACCACATTATCTACAAAAACAATATCCCACATCTTCTACAACAAAGAAAATGAGTCCGTGAACTTAGTTGTTTCAACAACCAATGTAAAATCCTGTTAATCTCCCACAATGAAAAACTGACTTTCACCAATTTTGCTTTAAATGGCTTATACTTCAATTTTGATGCTTATTTTGTAATAAATGCTATAATTATAAATGAACATATGAAGAGATGTCATAAAAGAAAATTTAATGATCAGAAAACAACTATTATGACAAATTACTGTTTTATTTTTAGATAGATCTTTCGCCTCTAACATGTTATAATTAAGAATATTTCTTTCTATTCTTTGTTCTTAAAAATTCTTCAATGATTTTATCACAATTAGGCTGCTGAACAATATCTACTTCCACACATAATAAGGATAATGAATTGAGTCTTTCTTGAATCGCTGTACACTGTGGTTTTTGAGTCTCTTTAGGATGAAAATGAGCATTCTGTTGTATAGTTTGCAATAACTGAAGTTAGGAATATGTGTAAAGCAATTTCAACATTGGGAAATACCCATTGTATTTTATCTTCTATTATGGAATCATACACGCCTACATGAGTAAAATTTGTCTTTCCTGAATCTGTAAACTTAATTCTCATGTAAGAATGAAACTGTCGTACTTTTCCATAAAGGTTTGATTTAAGTCATTGGGATAAGCCTGCACTAATTTCTTGGATGCCTTCATGCATTCTTCATCAGGCATATCCACGTTGTTTAAGAAGGAAAATCTATCTGAATGAACTTCATACATTTTTGCCCTTCTTTTCACGGAAGATTCAAGTGTGTCAATGGTGCTGTGGTATGCGGTTATGTGAAATTGATCTCTGGCACTCACTGCTACTTCTGGAGCCCTTCTGTCTTGTTTCTTTCCAATGCTTCTGCAAGGTGAACTGCCTGATAATCAGTATTTGGCAGTATTTGTTTTGTTGTGTTTTCTAAATTTTCAAGATCCTCTCTTATATTACGCAAATACCCTGTTAATGACTGCTAGAGATCTGTGCATGTCTTTCAATGTACTTCTGAATCTTGGCGAGCTTGATTCGTCTGATGAAAATGCTGCAATACGTTATTCCACATAACCAACATAAATACACACTTCAAGTTTTTAAATTTTGTTGGCAATGTTTTCAGCTTCTGTTTTGGTATCTCCTTTTTGTGTCTGGTCTTCAGCAATATTTTCTAAGGCATCTAGAATCTGAGTGTACGATTCCAGGATTGCACTCATTGCTACGGCATGCACTTCCCAAAGTCTATTAGAAAGACATTTTAATACTCAATCACTGTCTAAATATGTTTTAAGAACTGCCCATCAGTGAGTAGAGGTGGCAAAAAATGTGTAGAGAAACTGAACAGTGGAAAAAAATCAACCGCTTCAGGACGTTGATCTGACTGCGGTATGCCCTACAAAATTAAGCGAACGCATAGCACGTGGTATGAAAACGGCATAGTCATTATATTCTAAAATTTCCTGTTGCTCATGCCTTTATAACTCCCTGATATATTAGCAGCATTGTAATATGACTGGCCTCTGCACTTAGAAAAAATCAATTTTGCAAACTTCACATCAACAGTGATGTACTTGAGCTGCAATTTCTTCACACCGGTATGACATTTTTAAGCTGTGATTAATCACTCGACAGGCTTTCCATCTGTTGGAGATACATATCTTCAAACAATACTTACCTGATGTCTATGAGAAAAATCAGGAGTGGAATCTAAAGACAAACTTAAATATCATGCTTTACTTATTTCACTGAAAATAGTTGATTGAACTTTACCTCTTATTAAGTGTATTAATTCTTCACATGTTGTTTTGGATACATATGATGGGTTACCCTCCCCTGTGTTAGCATATTTTGAGATGTAACCTCTAAAAATGGATCAAACTGAGCAACAAGTTCAAGTAACTCCCTAAAATTTCCATTTTGTGGGGAGTCAAACAATTTCTTCCTTGAAAAGATAGTCCATGTTACGCGACTGTTACAATGACAGCAATAACCTATTGCAAAATGGGTTTCCAATACTCACGTTCTTCATTAACCTGTGTTTTCAGTTCATGAGTTAAGCCAAAACCATTATCTTTGGCTTATATACGACAACATATAATCTCTGTAAATTGAACTGTTTTTGTGTTTATCAATCATTTGAGTTGCACCAATAGCTAAATCCATCAGTAGCAAATCAAGAATTAAATGATTTAGGGCTGAATAGTTTGCAAACAAAACAATATATACAGCCGACTGATGGAGAATAAAGTAGCCACTCCCTCTTATAATTTTTACCATTAGTCTTTGCACACTAGAAACATATTCTCGCTACAGAACTTTGTTTACATCCAGAAATTTTCAACACAAATTTTCAAATGGTCCACTGTGATGCGGACAATCACTTGGTCCTCTTTCCATCCAATAATTTACATCATTAGAAGAATAATTATTCCACAAAGTAGGATACGTATTTCTGTTATTTATGGCATCTGCAGATGTGACAATTTCAGGTTCTAAAATAGTTTTATTTTCTACGTCATTATTAATTTTTACTACAGCAAGAAATCGATGCAGAATTTAGAACAAATTCTGTTATATTTGTATTGCTATTAGTAATTTCAGCCCTAGCGGTACTAGTATAATGTTTTGAACTCATTACGCTCAAGCATTTGCGAGAAGAAGTCGCATCTAACTCATCAGGTTTTAAGAAGAAAGTTAATTTTGGAACTGTCTTTAGGGATTCACAAATCCTTTTCTTTTTATCTTCTGTGAGCTTTCATTTTCGCGCTCCACTTAGTTGTTGCCCTTTCATTCTACCCAGATATATACAAAATTGTGTCACTTTTTAAATTTGATCCTACTATAGCAAATGAATTTGAATAACAAAATAAATACAATCTATAAAATAAGCAAAATCTATAAAATAAAATTTACATTCAAATTTGGACATTAACACAAAAATTTGTATTTGAAAATTGTTGTCGTTGTTAGCTGCTGAGTCAGTTCCAACTCATAGCGACCCTATGTACTACAGAACAAAACACTGCCCAGTCCTGCATCACCCTCATAATCGCTGTTATGCTTAAGCCCATTGTTGCAGCCACTAGGTCAATCCACCTTGCTGAGAGTCTTCCTCTTTTTCACTGCCAAGCATGAAGACAGCTACCTGGCCAACAAACAGGAAGAGATCCATATTTATGCCTATTCCCAAGAAAGGTGATCCAACCAAATGCAGAAATTATCGAACAATATCATTTGTTATGTGATATTAAATAACATTTGTTATATTAACGATACCAATTTCATTTACTGCCCTGCTACCGCGGTGCTCATTTGTCCTTGTGTCCTGTCTGCGTGGCATCTATGGGTCTTTCCTTTGGACAACTGGTGCCCTTGTTTTGCTGATGCCCTAAGCAGGTGCTTACCTTGCTTATCGGGTAATCCGTCCCTGCCCTTAGGTGATAGGTAGGGTCCCTGCAAATGACACTTCCTTCCATCCTCTGTATTACTTTCCTGTGGCTGCTGTGACATAAAAAACTAGGTGGCTTAAAAAATACAACAGACAGTTATCCTCTCACAGTCCTGGAGGCCAGAAGTCCAAAATCAAGGTATCAGCAGGACTGCGCTACATCTAGAGGCCCTAAGGGAGAATTCTTCCTTGCTTCTTCCAGCTTCTGGTGGCTCCAGGTGTTCCTTGGCTTGTGGCCACGTCACTCCAATCTCCACCTCCGTCTCTACATCACCTTCTCTGCTATATGCTTGTGTCTTCTCTTCAGTCTTGCTATTGGATTTAGGGTCTGCCCAGATAATCCAGAATGATCTCCTCTCAAGAGCCTTCAAAGACCCTTTTTCTGAATAAAGAAATAGTCACAGGTTCCAGGGACTTGGACGTGGATATATCTTTTTTGGGATTACCATTCAACCAGCATCATCTTCCCTCCCTTCTCCTCAGCCCTCATTTTTCTTAAAGAGTGTTCCTTTCTCCTTTCTATCTTCTCTCCTTTCTTCCTCTCTTTAGCGTGAGACTCAGGTCTGTCCACCTTGCTGGCTTTAACAGAAACACAAAGTTGCTGACCGCATCCTGGGCAGAAAGGCAGAGTGGTAGCTTGTTTAGCGGTTTCTTGGTGTGAGGTGGGGTGAAAACGGAATCCCACTCCACGTTTGGGCTTTGGGCCCTGTTTACAGCAGCTCCTTTGAAGAGGAGGCCACAAGTAGCAGTTGACCCTCTTTTGTTTTATTTGGTAAATAATGACGTATCGTCACAGCCATATGTCATTCCATGTAATCTGCAATGGCATTTTTAGCATTCTTGAAATCTCCACGAATAACATTCTCACCCACCAAGCTTCTCATGTTTAAGATTAGTGTTTATGACAGAATTGTTGCTGTTGTTGGCTGTTATGAAGTCAGCCCCTGACTCACGGTGACTCCCTGTACAAAAGAAGACAACCCTGCCCCATCCAGTGCCATCCCCATGATGGGTTACAGATTGGATCGTTGTGATTCATAAGGTTTTCATTAGCTTATTTTCAGAAGTAGATCACCAAGCCTTCCTTCCTAGTCTGTCCTAGCCTGGAATCTCCACCGAAAAATGTTGAGCTTCATAGCAACACGCACGCCTCCAGTGACAGATGGGTGGTGGCCGTGCATAAGGTGCACTGGCCAGGAATGGAACCCGGGTCTTCTGAGTGGAAGGCGACCCACAGAACTACCAATGTCCCCTGGGATAAAATAAGCAACAGCATATAAACATTGTGTAAATAGAAATGGCCACGTTTCTTGATTCTGTTTTGCTCTCATCTGTTAAAAAGAAAATATGCTTTGGGTTCCTCAGCATTAACTAGGCACAGGCCCAGCACTGACGAAAATGGCAAGCACAAGGCCAATTTTCTTTAGAACGCCCTTCATGGCCTCATGAAGCCCAGGTGTCTTCATGAGGATAATCTCCAACGTAATTGAGAATGGAAAATAAAGTTTAAAATTCTGTCGTAAGTGACTCCTCTCAACTGAGCCTCCACAAGAATTTCAGGGGGGTTAATTAGATAGGTTCATCACTGCTAATACCTTTTGGAGGAGCTGTGATTCTCTCAGGGAAATGAGCTCGCTAGCAGGATCTTTATCTTGGAAATTAAGATCCCTTGCATACCGCACTCAGGCTGCTTCAGAGAAGCAAGGAAGACCATCAACACACACCTGCACCTGTCTGAGGAAGAGGATGCTCCAGGAAGGTGGGTGCTGTGACACTGGTTATAAAGGATTACGTGGAAATTAATTACATCACATACATTGCACCAATAACAGTATCAGAAAACGATTGATTTTTGTATTTTTTCCGCACCAAAGACATTTATCCAGCTTATAACAAAAACAATTATCCATCAAAAGGTTTACTGTCTCCTAAGGATTAAATTGTGCCCTCTTTCCCTCGCTCCTCAAAAAAAAAAAAAAAAAAGCATGTGTTGGAATCCTAACCTCTCTACCTGTGGATGTGATCCTGTTTAGAAACAGGATGTTCTTTGTTACGTTAATTAGATCATACGGAGTAGTAGGGAGGGTTCTATATCTAATTGCTTCTGAGTTATAAAGAGAGCTGATTAAAACAAATGTGCATAGTCAGGGGGAGACAGACACCATGTGAGGGTTGCCTACAAGCCAAGGAACCAAGGACCACCCACAGCTACCAACCAGAAAGGAATCAACACAGCCCAGACCCTGATTTGGACCTTTAGCCTCCAGAACTAGGAGAAAATAACTTTCTGTGCTTAAAGCCACCCATGTGTGGCATTTGTGTTACGGCAGCACTAGGAAACTAATATACTGTCTAACTGAAGGAGAGACAGAAGGTACACATATTTAGATGTATGGAGGATATAGAGCTATATGCATATGTGTCTATACGTGCACTGGAGCACTGGGGTGCAGTGGTTAAGAGCTCAGCTGCTAACCAAAAGGTCAGCAGTTTGAATCCACCAGCCACTCCTTGGAAACTCCATGGGGCAGTTCTACTCTGTCGTATAGAGTCGTTAGGAGTTGGAATCGACTCAACGGCCACAGGTTATATATACGCATAGGATACATAAGAGTATACATAAATGCTGTGACTTTTGTTCATTGTGACTTTTGTTCATTTACTGACTCCCGTCAGTAAAAACAGAAAACTCAATATATTTCAGTGCTTCATACTGCATTAATAAATACAAAGCAATTATATTTTAATCCTAGCAGAATTATACTGAGTCACACGTGACTGTGTGTGTCACTCTTCTGCTGACTGTGTCTGTGGCTCCCCCCATCAACAGGATAAAACCTGTGTTCTTTGGGCTGCAAGAAGGATCTCTGCATACAATTTTGTAACAACAGTAAACACAACCAAAAAATATGTGTGTGGTTACGTAGTTAGATATGGATCCATATGTGTATAGGAAGGCATATGCGAGTAAATGCACATGCGTGTACAGGTGTATCTGTAGGCACATGTACACACATGTTGTGTGGACTGCATATATATCCACATATATAATAAATCACATAGGGGGCACAGTTATGGAGGCTTTCTAGACATAGCCAAATGACTCTTGGGATTGGTTTATTGGCTCAAAAGGCTTGGGATCATAGTCTCAGAGGACAATGTAGTCAGTTGGCATTACATAATTCACAAAGATAATATTCTATATCCCAGTTTGGTGAGTAGTGTCTGCGGTTTTAAAAGTTTGTGAGTGGCCATCTAAGATACTACTATTAGTCTGTACTTATACGGAGCAAAAGAGAATAAAGGAAATCAAAGGCTCAAAGAAGAAACTAGTCTATGGGACTAAACGCCCACATGAACCACAACTTCTACTTCTTCTAACCTGAGACCAGAAGAACTAGATGGTGCCCGGCTACTACTACTGACCATTTTGACCAGGGACACAATAGAAGGTCCCAGACAGAACGGGAGAAAAATGTAGAACAAAACTCAGATTCCTAAAAACGGCCAGACCTACTGGTCCGATAGAGACTACAGGAACCCTCGAAACTACCACCCTAAGAAACTCTTTGAACTTGGAATTGAAGCTATTTCTGTAGTCATCTTTCAGCCAAACAGTAGACTAACTTATAAAATAAACAATATCAAACGTGAGTAACGTGCTCCCTTAAACGATCAACTACATGAGACCAAATGGTCAATATTTACCCAAAAGCAAACATGGGGAGGCAAAGAGGGGTAGGGAAGTTAGATCAATGGAAATAGAACAAACAGAATGGAAATAATGAGAATGCTGACATATTGTAAAAATTGTAACCAATGGCACGGAACAATCTGTATAAAAATTGTTAAAGGGGAACCTAACAGTAAAATATTATTTAAAAAAAAGAAGGACCCCTGCAGGTCTCAGGAGCCTCCCACCTCCCACATGTCTGCTCTGATGGTAATTTTGTGAATACTCCACAGGAGTTGAGGTCCAAAAAAAATCCAAACCCATTGTTAGTGGAGTCGATTCCAACTCATAGCAACCTTC
This sequence comes from Trichechus manatus latirostris, assembly GCF_000243295.1. Lineage (NCBI taxonomy): Eukaryota > Metazoa > Chordata > Mammalia > Sirenia > Trichechidae > Trichechus > Trichechus manatus. The sequence goes on from NW_004444008.1 coordinate 12,580,142, forward strand.
TAGGACAGAGAAGAACTGCCCCATAGGGTTTCCAAGGCTGTAATCTTTACAGAAGCAGGCTGCCACATCTTTCTCCCATGGAGTGGCTGGTGGGTTTGAACTGACAGGCTTTACTCAGGTTTAACTCCTGTTCTTGCTTTCTGCATTGTTCTCTCCTTTGTCTGGTTAATTCTGACTTCTCTAGGCTCAGCTCAAAACATAAACATACATACCTAAAACCAAACCAGTTGCCACTGATTCAACTCCGACTCATGGCGACCCCATGTGTGTCAGAGAAGAACTGTGCTCCAGGGTTTTCAATGGCTGATTTTTCAGTAGTAGATCACCAGGCCTTTCTTCCAAGCACCTCTGGATGAAGTCAAACGGCCAATCTTTTGGTTAGCAGCTGAGCACTTAACCGTTTGTGCCATCCAGGAAAGACCCATCACTAGAAAAGGTTCAGCTCAAGGGTCACATTATTTAGGAAGGTTTTCCTAAATCTCTTCTTTCCAAAACTGCTTTAATGGCCATGTATCTGTCCCTCCCCACCCCCTCCAAATGCAAGCAAGCCTCTATGATAGCACCAGGGTCTTATTTGCCTCAGTAATCTCCCAGAGGCTAGGGGTATAGGTGCTTATTCCCTTTAGTTCCTAGTACCTGGAAATGGCTTGGTTCAAATAAGCATTGTACTAAATGATGCATCATCTATATCTAAAAAGTCACCATGAACAAACAAAACAGAAACGAAGCCAAACAAAACCAGTCAGGCATCCCAAGATAGTACTGAAAACTGAAGAGTAAGCTATTCCCTGAGTGAAGTCAGCTGCCTTCAGTGATTGAAATAATGCTGAATATTAGTCAGTCCTAAATTTAACTTTCACCATACTTATTCAATCTGTATGCTGAGCAAATAGTCCGAGAAGCTGGACTATGTAAAGAAGAAGGTGGCATCAGGATTGGAGGAAGACTCATTAGCAACCCGCCTTACGCAGATGATACAATCTTGCTTGCTAAAAGTGCAGAGGACTTGAAGCACTCACTGATGAAGATCAAAGACCACAGCCTTCAGTATGGATTGCACCTCAACATAAAGAAAACAAAAATCCTCACAACTGGACCAATAAGCAACATCACAATACATGGAGAAAATACTGAAGTTATCAAGGATTTCATTTTACTTGGATCCACAATCAACACCCATGGAAGCAGCAGTCAAGAAATCTAATGACACAATGCGTTGGGCAAATCTTCTGCAAAAGACCTCTTTAAAGTGTGCAAAAGCAAAGATGTCACTTTAAGGACTAAAGTGTCCCTTACCCAAGCCATGGTATTTTCAATCACCTCATATGCATACAAAAGCTGGACAGTGAATAAGGAAGACTAAAGAAGAATTGATGCCTTTGACTTATGGTGTTGGAGAAGATTACTGAATATACCATGGAATGCCAGAAGAACGAACAAATCTGTCTTGGAAGAAGTACTGCCAGAATGCTCCTTAGAAGCGAGGATAGTGAGACTTCGTCTCACATACTTCGGACATGTTATCAGGAGGGACCGGTCCCTAGAGAAGGACATCACGCTTAGTAAAATAAAGGGTCAGCGAAAAAGAGGAAGACCCTCAACAAGATGGACTGACTCATTGGCTGCAACAATGGGCTCAAGCATAACAATGATTGTGGGGATGGTGCAGGACTGGGCAGTATTTTGTTCTATTGTACACACACAGGGTCACTATGAGTCAGAGTTGACTTGACAGCACCTAACAAATTTAACTTTAGGTTGCTTTATTTTCACCATAAAATTTTCCATGCATATATTTTATCGTAATGCATTTAATTACCTGGGAAACCAGGAGGGTCTGTTCAGAGTGAGATAAATAGTTCAGAAAGAACTGGCCACAGAAGTGTTTCAGGAATATTCTCTCATGGTGCAATCACCCACTCCATCAATGCACAGCATACAGAAGTGAGCAGTTGGAGCCTCCCACTGCCTCTACCATGGCTCAGGTGCTGAGCTGACAGGTAGAGGTAGGCATGGTGGCTCTAGAGCTGTCGTCTGGAAGAAACGCACCAGAGCTATCTCAAACTAATGCATCTGTTCCACCAAGTGCTTCGAGTTGATTTTCCAGTTGTGATTTTCAGATATATGCAGACATCATTTATGTCTGCTTTAAAAGATAGGAAAGAATAATGGTGTTGAGGAGAGATGGAATTTGCCAGGTTTCCAGGTATGCTTGGGAGACATCTGTATGAGATCTAGAGCAGGTTCCTCAACTGTTGACATTTGGGGCTATCCTGTGCACTGTGGGATATTTACCAGCATCTCTGGCCTCTAGATACTAGTAGCCCCCCCATCCCCTAGTTGTGACAACCAAAAATGTCTTTTCAGCCACTGCCAAATGTACCCTGGGTGGCAAAATTGTTCCCATTTCAGAACCGTTCTAGAGGCTAGGAGTGAGGAGAGACCAAGTAATTGGTAGAGCTGGGTTGAAGGTAAGTCCTTTCATCCTTTCAGAAAGTCACAGGGTATGGCTTCAAGGAGCTGAAGGGAGGATCCTTCTTGCTACAGTCTCCTCTGTCTGCTCTGTGCTTCTCTTGGTGCTTCAGTAACCTCATACGCCTCTGGACCTTCACGCCTCATTGGCTTTTGGAGGCATTTGTTCGAATTATAGGGGAAAACTAGAGCTGTGCTTCGGTCTAACTGACATAATACAAATTGCTTGTTACGTTTCCTCTCTCACTTGTCTGCAGAGTGCAACCGTGGGTACATGTGCGTGGAGAAAAAGAAATGTCTAAACATGTGTCGGCGTGGATGGTACACTGACTCTAACTTGACAAGTGAGAACATACGACTCGTCAAGTGTGTTGTGATAACTGCTTTGCTCACCATTGGCAAGGAAATGCAACCCTCCCCACAGAGATGCCAGTGGGCCCTTGAGTTTGTACTGTTCCTGGGGCGCATTTATCACCTACTGCTGCACTGTGGCTGTACTATCCCTTATCTGCCAAAAAACAAGAACCAAACCCTTTGTCATCGAGTCGATTCCGGCTCATAGTGACCCTATAGGACAGACCAGAACTGCCCCATAGGGTTTCCAAGGAGCAGCTGGTGGATTCATACTGCCAATCTTTTGTGAGCTCTTAACCGCTGAGCCACCAGGGCTCCTTATCTACCAGGCTTCTTAAAATTCCTTCACGTCTAGAAATAGTTTTCATTCTCTAGACACCCAAATCAGTCCCGTGTGCACGGTATGGGTTCAATAAATATTTGCTTTCAACTTGTGCAAAAGTATTTTCCTTAAGAAGACAGATAGGTAGACAGGTAGGTAAGTAGATAGCAAGATGTTGTTGTTAGTTGCTCTCAAGTCGATTCTGATTCGTGGCGACTCCATGTGTGCAGAGTAGAACTGCTCCACAGATGGCAAGATGGACAGCTCACTGTACACCTTCTGGTAGTCAGTCATTTATCTAAATACTAAGTTTTGTCTATTAGCTTCCTAGGACTGCAGTAACAAGGTATCACAAGCTGGGTGGCTTAAAACAACCGACACTCATTCTCTCATAGTTCTGGAGGTAAGAGGTCCAAATTCAAGGTGTCAGCAGGGCTAGGCTCCCTCCGAAGGCTCTAGGGGTAGGTCCTTCCTTGCCTCTTCCTAGCTTCTGGTGGTTATTGACAGTCCTTGGCATTCCTTGGCTTGTGGCAGCTTAACTCCAGTCTCTGCCACTTCTTCATATGACCATCACCCCTCTGTCTGTCTGTCTCTTCTCTTTTTATAAGGACATCAGTCATATTGGATTAGGAACCATCCTAATGGCCTCATCTTAACTTGATTACATCTGCAAAGACTCTATTTCAAAATAAGGTCACATTCTCAGGTACCGAGGGTTGGGACTTGAACATATTCTTTTTGGGGACATAATTCAACCGGTAACCATCTGAAAGCCACAAGCAACTCACTCTCTTAGTGAAGATATATCCGATTTCTCCCCTATGTGGTTACAGACTACTGTTAACAAATAATAAAGAAGAGATGTCCAGTGCTCACGATAGGGCCCCAGAAATGAATTCTATTTAGTCCATGGAATTTTAACTTGATGTTTTTTCTTTTTTCCTCCCTACTAATTTCTGATATATTTGCTTCCTCTTTCTGCCGTGTTCTTTCTCTACCCAGGTTCACTGGTCCCCATACATTCAGACTCATGGTGAGCCCATGTGTTACACAGTACGACTGCTCCATAGGGTTTTCTTGACTATAAGCTTTATGGAAACAGATCACCAGGCTTTCTTCCACGGCACCACTGGGTGGGTTCAAACCTCCAACCTTTAGGTTAGTAGCCAAGCGCAAACCACCATGAGTCAGAATCAACTTGATGGCAACGGATTTTGTTTACGAATATCTTTAAACACTTTTCCTGCAAAAAACACGTTCAGAGTTATCCACCAACTTAGTTTCCAATGGAAAATAGATCCAAGGAGACACTGAGTTATGCTAAAGGTCTCCCATTGCCTAATTCCCTGGTCCTTATCATTTCCACAATGTTCTTCTTTATGATTAGTCCCTTGCCAGGACTGGTCTATACATTTAAATACTGGCAGCAGGAAAGCCTACAGGAGAAGATTTACGCCAAATTACCTGGATTCATTTGGTTTTATTACAAATGTTAACTGAGAAGTAATTTAAATACAGAGCAGCTTGAAATCAGAGCTCTGTTAAAATGCTTGCATACATCCCTGTCCACACCACCACAGTGAGAGCATATATTTTAAGCAAATTGTTCTTCCTGGATTGTTGGTGGTTTTCCTTCTCAAGGGTCTCAAGGAGCCTCTTCATTAAACACTGTTGCTATTTTCAGAATGGAGCACATTTGCTCAATGGCCAGAGTACCAGTGGATACCATGGAGAGTTAGAGCACTCAGAGGGATACAAGGGCTAATTGAAATGGAGGAGAATTTTGGATGAGGGAACAGCAATGAGCTGTAATGGAATTTGGCCAGGGCAACGAGCTCGTGAAAAATGGATATGCAACTCACTGGTTAATTACACGAATCTTGGTAGGAATTTGAGATGAAATGACAAGAACCTTGGCCTTCACTGACAAGAGCTTGAACTAAGCCACTGATTCAATCTAGTGCATTTGGAACTTCTCTTGCTCTTGGCTACTTCTATTGGAACAGTAAAAGAAGCAAGGAATAGAAAGACAGGGACATTTGTCACTAATAAATACGATGCTCTTCTAATAATTGGGAAATCAGAATGCAAAAGATTTTTTATGAGTTGAGTCATTTTCCTCCACTTACTTAAAAGTACACTTTTGTTGTTGTTATTAGATATTACTGAATCGGAAAATTAGTAACAGACGCCTTATTTTGATTTTAAGGTTTTTCTTATCCAGGAAACTAAATATTAACCATAAAAAGCAAAATTGCAAATGCCTGCAAGAAACTGCTCTACAAAAAACAAACAAAGAAAATCCCTAAACCTGTTGCCCTCAAGTCAATTCCAACTCAAAGCAACCCTAAAGGAGAGAGTAGAACTGCCCTACAGGGTTTTCAAGGAGCAGCTGGTAGATTCCAACTGCCTATCTTTTTGTTAGCAGCCATAGCTCTTAACCACTGCGCCACCAGGGCTCCTAAACTGCTCTACAGCAATGTAAATTTGTCTTATCCTGCTAGAAAAGGGTAGTTGTGAAGCCATTACTTCCAAATTTAAATTTCAAAGAGCCTCATGGCTGCAGGTGGATGGAGGGCCAAATTACTAGCAGCTATGCCAAAAGTAACCTGCTTTCAGGGGATCTCAGGAAAGGGGGAAGACAGGGTTCAATCAACCACGTTAAGATTAGCCAATGGTTGATCTTCTACATTTCTCCCTCTTCTTCTCTTTATATTCCTCAATGTACCTAGCTTCTTCTAGCAATTTGCTTTTGCTGGAATCAAAATTTTCTCCCTATGTTTCAAACTTCTGTGAGTTTAATTATTTTTAACACTATCAAAACAAAAACAAACAAAAAACAATTGCCATCGAGCTGATTCCGACTCATGGTGACTCCGTGTGTGTCAGAGTAGAACTGTGCTCCCTAGAGTTTTCAATGACTCATTTTTTGGGAGTAGATCACCAGGCCTTTCTTCTAAGGTGCATCCGGGTGGACTCAAACCTCCAACCTTTCGGTTAGCAGCCAAGTGTGTTAACCATTTCCACTATCCAGGGGCTCCGTGTTAGCTATAGGTCTAGTAATGTCTATTCTCTATGACGTTGAAATTCTTTCTCTATGAGTGCAAAACACAAGTATCAACTGTTTAAACATTCAATAAATGTTTGATATTTGACATTTTGTCAGCCTTAAACTTTTTCAAAAGGCAAGTAGGACATGATCTGACCTTGTGTCCTGCAGTGCGACAGATCACTTTTGTGTGGTCTTTCTAGCCACGGTCTTGGAACTCCCACCCAAGTAATTATTAGGCAGGACTGTATGATAGGGTAATTGTGGCCCATCAAAGTGACTGGTTGGTTTTGCCATCCTACTGGGCTTGAAATGAACCACCCCAGAGGTGGGAAAGGGAGGATCCCACCACCACCAAGAAGAATGGCCAGGAGCCAATATGTCTTTTAGACATGGGATCCTGCGCTGAGAAGCTCCTGGAACCAGGAGACAGAGAGAGAGAGAGTTGCAACACTGAAGACAGCGAGAAGCAGCAGCAGAGACCTGGCAGCGGGAGACAGCGTGGTGTGGTGGGCTTCCTGGCCCACAGAGCGAGAAAGATGAGTGCCTATAGGCAGAGGCTGAGGGCCCAGGAGAGGCATGCCTTCGAGCACAGCTGGGAAGAGATTGTTCTGATGGAAGAACTGTATCCTGAGTGTTCCTGAACCTGAATTGAAACTTGTTACTTCCCTAATAAATCCCATAATTATGACTATTGTCTGTGAGTTCTGTGTGGCCATTGCAATGAATTATGGAACCCTGCAGAGAAGTACAGAGTGTCATGGGACGAACAGTTGGTGTCAGAATTGGTAAAGATGGCGGAGAGAGGAGGCATGTCTGACCTCTGCCTCATAGGAATGAGCCCTGGGTTCTTGATCTTGATTCTCCTTCCACCCGGTGAAGTTAGAGGAGGTCAGACTCCGCTCCCACACCATTTTTTACATCAGTTTTGTCTTTTAGCCAATCAATATATTCGTGTAACCAATAATGTCACAGATTATGCTTTACTCTGTCTTGCCTTTGACTGACCTCAATCACTGTAAACCAATCACAACACTGTTTTGTACCTTCTCCTCCAGCCCTATAACCACGTGTGCCCCCAGCTCCTCTTCCTTGGATTCGTATGTTCCATTTGCTGGGACTCCACGTTTCCCCATTGTAATGTTCTTTTGTGCTGCAGCTGTCTCTGTTCCCTCAATAAAACTCTTTACTTTCAATTTTATCTAGGCTTCGTGATTTTGCGCTAAGACAGTACTTGGTATCAGATACGAGGGATTTTGAGTATGTCCTGCCTTCTATGACCCGGGGACATCAAGAATGCAGGCCTGGCCAGCAGAGATTTTTGGCTCACTGCCTTCCCAAATTAACAGAGGTCACTGTCTTAGTCATCTAGTGCTGCTATAACAGAAATACCACAAGTGGATGACTTTAACAAGGAGAAGTTTATTCTCTCACAGTCCAGTAGGTGACAAGTCCAAAATCAGGACATCAGCTCCAGGAAAAGGCTTTCTCTCTCTGTTGGCTCTGGAGAAAGGTCCTTGTGATGCATCGGTCTTCCCTTGGTCTGGGAGCATCTCAGTGCAGGAACCTCAGGTCCGAAGTACGCGCTCTGCTCCTGGCACTTCTTTCTTGGTGGTGTGCGGTTCCCATGTTTCTCTGCTGTCTTCTCTCTTTTATATCTCAAAATAGATTGGCTTAATGCACTACCTAATCTTGTAGACCTCATGAGTATAACTGCCGCTAATCTCTCTTATTACATCATAGTGATAGGGTTTACAACACATGAGGAAATCACATCAGATTACAAAATGGTATACAATCATACAATACTGGGAATCATGACCCAGCGAGGTTGACAGGTATTTTTGGGGGACACAATTCAATCCATAACAGTCATCTAAGGTAAAGTCTCTCGAACTCAAGCTCCGCCTCCATTTGCGTAGAGCTCTGTGACTTTTACTGATGTTTGTCTTTACTTTCAAATTCAGTTCACTCTCTGAATGTTCTGATGAATTTGTTGTCAAATGCAGTTTGGTAGGGCTGTTCCTATGATAATCACCAGGTCTGCTTTGGGCAGATCAAGGTTCTAGCCCATTAAGTTTGAGCTCACTTTCTCTTTCCTAGTGCACTTACTAGTTCAGCACCCATTCGGGTTTCAGTAAACATTCAGGTTTTATTTTTCCCGGTTTACAAGTTAGGGTTAAAGTTTGTTTGATCTAGGTCTGGTGCATATTTGAGGTCACTCCTTGCAATGTGGCAGTGTGGAGGTCACTTTAAGGGCTGAAAGACTGAAAGTAATTCTTCTCACAGTCACTTTTTTATTTATTATTGCACTTTAGATGAAGGTTTACAGAGCAAATTAGCTTCTCGTTAAGCAATTAATACACATACTGTTTTGTGACATTGGTTGCCAACCCCATGACATGTCAACACTCTCCCCTTCTCGATCTTAGGTTCTCCATTACCAGCTTTCCTCCTGCCTTCTTGTCCTTGCACCTGGGCTGGTATGCCTGTTTAGTCTCATTTTGTTTTATGAAACTGTCTAATCTTTGGCTGAAGGGTGAACCTCAGGAGGGACTTCATTACTGACCTAAAAGAGTGTCCAGGGGCCATACTCTCAGGATTTTTCCCGTCTCTGTCAGACTACTAAGTCTGGTCTTCTTTTTTTGGAGGGGGAGTTAGGATTTTGCTCTACATTTTTCTCCAGCTCCTCCTGGAACCCTCTTTTGTGATCCCTGTCAGAGCAGTCAGTGGTGGTAGCTGGGCACCATCTAGTTGTGCTGCACTCAGTCTGATGAAGGCTGTGGTAGTTGTGGTCCATTAGTCCTTTGGACTAATCTTTCCATTGTGTCCTTGGTTTTCGTCATTCTCCCTTGCTCCGGATGGGGTGACACCAGTGGAGAATCTTAGATGGCTGCTCACAAGGCTTTAAGACCACAGATGCTACTCACCAAAGTAGAATGTAGAGCATTTTCTTTATAAACTATGTTATGTCAATTGAGCTAGATGTTCCCCGAGACCATGGTTCCCCCAGCCCTCAGCCCATTAATTTGGTCCCTCAGGGAGTCTGGATGTGTCTATGGAGCTTTCATGACTTTACCTTCGTCTAGTTGCGCTGACTTCCCCAGGATTGTGTATTGTCTTACCCTTCACCAAAGTAATCACTTACCTATTGTCTAGTCTACTTAGTGTTTGTCCCTCTCCACCGCTCCTCTCCCTTGTAACCATCAAAAATTGTTTCTTTTTCTGTGTAAATCTTTTCATGAGTTTTTATAGTGGTGGTCTCATATAATATTTGTCCTTTTGTGATTGACTTATTTCACTCAGCATAATGCCTTCTAGATTCATCCATGTTGTGAGATGCTCTGCAGATTCATCACTGTTCTTTATCATTGTGTAGTATTGCACTGTATGTACCACAGTTCATCCATTCATCTATTGATGGGCATCTAGGTTCACAACCACTTTTTGTTTTTCTGTGTACACATTGGTTCTTTATTTTACAAGTTTTTCAGGTTAGCTGACCTTACAGACAATAAATTATGTAGTTTTTCTGTTTTACTTTATTTGCGTCTAGTCTAATGTCTGAGTGTCTGTCTTGTGTCAAATTAAAAGCCATAGCTAACAATTACTATTTTTTTATAAAACTGTTTTTGCTTGCACTATAATCTTTAAAAAAAAAAAAAATTGGCAGCTACTTTAAGAAACTTTAAGATAATTTAGTCTACTTGAAAAGTAAACTGACCGCTTCTGTGTTACCAGGCAACCGGGCTGAACTCATGCTACTTGTATTTGAAAAGGTGGAGACATAGCTCCACAAATGACAGAGAGCTTTGCTGGCTTTGCCTGAATCTTCTAACTTTGAAAAATAAAAAATTATATGTCTTAGGTTTTTTAGATACCATTACACAAGTGACTATAATTTTTATAACACCTGAAACCAAGATAAGGAAAACTTTTGAGTCTGAAGTAACCATTATTAAGACCCTTGTCCAAGCCTGACTATAGATAAGTCCCTTCAAAAACTTAACAAACCCCTTTTATAGTCATGATGTAATATATTAATGTACACCTTTTTAAACTTTTGCCACCAAGCCTTGATGAAAATTGCTGCAATTAAGATCTTTTTTTTTTTTTTTTTAGAATACATAGAAACTATAACATAGACTATAGGTAACAGCCTGGCCGTTCAATCTAGCCACTTAAGGACCCTCGGACTAACATACAAAGCAAGCCCTTTTGAGGATAAGACATAAGACAAAAATCAGTTCTGCTCCTGGTAAGTTTTTGCTAGCTATGTAAATAGTCAACAAAAAGACCTCTTCGAACCAAATAAAAACCTTTTTTTAACAAAAGAAATAATAAAAATTTAAATAGAGATATAGACTGATTAGACGAGCTTTATTTCAACAGTGATTGTTTTATAATATATATCCCTGCCCCTCCCAAAAAAACCATTGCCAACACGTTGATTCCTACTCATAGCAACCCTATAGAACAGAGTATAACTGCCCATAGGGCTTCCAAGACTGTAACTCTTTACAGAAGCAGACTGCCACATCTTTTTCTTGCAGAGAACGTTGGTGGGTTCGAACTGCTGACCTTTCGGTTAGCAGCTGAGTGCTTAACTGCTGCACCACCAGGGTTCCTTTTATAATATACAGATTTAAATTAATTTCCAGAATTTTCTGAGAACAGATATTAAATTGAGTTAGTGGATGTTCATTATAATTGAAGTTTATAGCCTCTTACTTTTTATGCCACAAAAAATTTTAAAAGTTTATTAAAAAAAAAATTTGTTTGGAATGGTTAATGTTCTCATTCACTAAGGCTAAAAGTTGAATGAAATGATTTATAGGAATTTTTAAGAGCTTTAATATTAAATAACATACAGTCTAAGAATTGGGCTTATCATTAAAATAATACAATTTTCTTTAAAACTAAAGAATTAATTCTTTTAATGCAATCTGCCTCAAAAGCAAAGGTTCAACAAAATAAATTCCTAAATTAAAAAACCAAGCCCCATGGCTTTGGAAAAACTAAGACTTTTATCTTTAAGATCTTTAATGAAATAACTCAAATATTGTTTCTCAGTAGCCTGTAATAAACTCCTGGCAACTTTGAAACTTCATAAAAAGCCACAAAAGACTTCCTTCTGTTTCATAAAGAAAAAAGTGATAAAAAGGTTTATTTAATAAGTTATAAGTTACATAAAACATGTCAAATCAAGAAAAATGCCAAATTTTCTTTAGGTTACAATTTTATGTGTTAATGTTTCTTCTTATGTTTTTTGCCTGATATTAGACAATAAACTCATTATATTATATAATAATTTTTTATTTTTTCAATTACTAACTTTGTCACAACTGTATTTTGTTTATTATCTAACATCATCAAAGCCAGTGATTTCACCTTCTTAGTTTTAATTATTTTTGGTTTATTCTGACACTTTAAAAATGATGCTAATCATTATGCTTAGAGAGAGTTCCGTCTCAAATTTTCATTTGACTTTATTTAACTTTGTATTACTTTTGTAGTTAATTATTATCAATTCTTTTCACTTTTAACAATTATTTATAATTACTTATAAATAATAAATAATTACTATAAGATAACCATAGCTACTGGTCGACATTCAACCATTTCAGAAGGTAGCATATGATCAAGAACAAATGGTGCTAAAGGAAAAAGTCTAAGCCACACTGAAGGAATTGGTGAAAAACAAGGTACCAGGAATTGACAAAATACCAACTGATATGTTTCAACAAACGGATGAAGCACTGGAGAGGCTCAGTCATTTATGCCAAGAAATTTGGACGACAGCTGCCTGGGCAACTGACTGGAAGAAATCTACACTCGTACCCATTCCAAAGAAAGGTGATCGATCCAACAGAATGTGAAAATTATCAAACAATATCATTAACATCACACACAAGAAAAATTATGCTGAAAATTATTCAAAAGCAGTTTCAACAGTGTATCAACAGAGAACTGCCAGAAATTCAAGCACATAGAGAGCCACTGGCACCTGGCTTCCCTGAGTCTGCTCCCTGCCCCTGGGCAAATTCTACCACGTCCTCATTTTATCTACATTTTTTCTTTTTCCTTCATTTTTTTTTTCTTTATTTGCTTCTGTTTCTCTCTTTTCTTTTCCTCATCCACTTAGCTCTATACATTACATGCTCTCCCTTCCCTCCTGACTATTTGCACTGTGCCCCAAGCACCGTACCACTGAGCAGCTGTCTTAGTCATCTTGTGCTGCTCTAACAGAAATACCACAAGTGGATGGATATAGCAAAGAGAAGTTTATTCTCTCACAGTCCAGTAGGCTACAAGTCCAAATTCAGGGCATCAGCTCCAGGGGAACACTTTCTCTGTTGGCTCTGGACGAAGGTCCGTGTCATCAATCTTCCTTTGGTCTGGGAGCTTCTCTGCGCAGGAACCCCAGGTCCAAAGGATGCACTCTGCTCCCGGCACTGCTTTCTTGGTGGTATGAGGTTCCCATGTGTCTCTGCTTGCTTCTGTCTTTTATATCTCAAAAGAGATTGCATTAAGACACGATCTAATCTTGTCAACCTCATCTGTATAACTTCATCACAGTGATAGAATTTACAACACATAAGGAGATCACATATAATCTCATTGTAGTGATAGAGTTTACAACACATAAGGAAATCACATCAGATTACACAATCATACAACACTGGGAATCATGACCCAGCCAAGCTGATATTTTTTGGGAACACAACTCAATCCATGACAGCAGCAGTGGTGTGGACCCCTGACCCCTGCCTTGCACTGCTCCCCAGCCCCGCCCTGTCAGCCCCAGTTCATGCTGCAAATGCAAATGACCAGTTTTCACCCTTCCCCCCAGTGCCTCCCCCCTCCCCCCATGCACCTGTCCTACTGCACCACAGCTGAGCAACCAGACATGCCCATGTGGACAATGTGGTGAGACGTATCATGCCTACAGATGAGCAAGCAACAAAACATACCCAGCACAACAGCACAGACATAACCAAATAAAAAAAGCAAGAAAAAACAAACAAATACAATCAAAAAACAAAGAAAATAATTCCTGAATGCCCCAGAAACAGCAAACAATATCAAAACATACAAAAAACCAGGACAGGATGGCTCCAGAAAGTGACCAAAATAAAACAACAGATGACCTTCTGGTAGAAGATAACTCTCTGGAACTAGGAAAGAGATGAAGGAAAATGCAGACAATAATAATGAGAAAAATAGACAAAATCAAGGAAAATACAGACTAAATCAGGGAAAACAAAGACAAAGCAATGGAAGAATTGAGGAAAATAATACAGGAACAAAATGTCAAAATAAATAAACAACTAGATATCATACTAAAACAGGAATAAGAAATTCAAATGATAAGATTTCAGAAATGGACAACACAATAGAAGGTTTTAGGAGCAAATTTGAAACAATGGAAGACAAGATCAATGAAATCGATGATAAATCCTTGGATACCACTTTGAGGAAAAATCAGAGAAAAGAATAAGGAAAAATGAAGAAAAGCTGAGAAAGATGTGGGATATAATCAAATGCAAAAATTTGTGTGAGATCTGAGCTCCAGAACAGGTGGAGAAAATGGAAAATACAGAGAGGATCATTGCAGATTTGCTGACAGAAAACTTCTTTACTATCATGAAAGATGAAAAGCTGACCATCCAAGAAGCTCAACGAACCTCATATAGGATAGACTCCAAAAGAAAGTCACCAAGACATATAATCACACTTGACAAAACCAAAGACAAAGAAAGAATCCTGAGAGCAACTTCAGAAAAACAAAAAGTCACCTATAAAGGGAAAACAATAAGACTAAGCTCTGATTACTTCAAAGAAACCATGCAGGCAAGAAGGCAATGAGATGATGTACATAAAATCTTGAACGAAAGAAACTACTAACCAAGAATAATATATCCTACAAAATTCTTGCACAAATATGATGTCAAAATCAGGACATTTCCAGATAAATGGAAATTAAGGGACTATGTAAAAACCAAAACAAACTTATAAGAATTATTAAAGGGAGTCCTTTGGTTAGGGAACCAACAACATCAGACAACAACCTGAATCTAGCACATAAGACAGCATCAGCTAGATACTGACCAAGATAATGAATTCTCAAGGATAAAATATAACTAAAAAATTTACAACAGGGAACCAGAGAGGTCTATCTGTAAACAACAACAACGTCAGAACAATAAAAGAGGGAAGAAGCAGTGTACATACAGAACTTTCAAATGGAGAGGAAGTCAAGGCGTTATCAAGTAATAAAAGACTGGTTTAAACTTAGGAAGATAACCTCAAAGAAAGTTAACAAACCTACTCATCAAAATAAAGAAGAAAAACATAAAGTCTCAGTAAACACAAAATCTACAAAAATGAAAGAAATGAAAAAAAAAATCCACAAACAAAAGGAACTCAGCACAGGAGAGTAAGAAGAACAAATAAAATATCAGCACCACACACACACAGACACACACACACAGACACACACACACAAAAGCGCTACAAAATGACAGCGATAAACTCACACCTGTCAATAACAACATTGAAAATAAACGGCTTAAATGCACCCATACATACAGTAACTGTCTTAGTCATCGAGTGCTGCTATAACAGAAATACTACAAGTGTATGGCTTTAACAAAGAGAAATTTACTCTCCCACAGTCTAGTAGGCTACAAGTCCAAATTCAGGGAAGCACCTCCAGGGGAGGCTTTCTCTGCTGACTCTGGAGGAAAGTCCTTGTCATCAATCTTCCCCTGGACTAGGAGCTTTTCTGTGCAGGGACCCCAGGTCCAAAGGACACATTATGCTCCTGGTGATTCTTTCTTGGCAGTATGAGTTTCCCAACTCTCTGCTCACTTCTCTTTCCTTTTACCTCTTGTAAGATAAAAGTTGGTGCAGGCTGCACCCCAAGGAAACTCCCTTTACATTGGATCAGAGATGTGACCTGAGCAAGGGTGTTATATCCCACCTTAATCCTCTTTAACATAATCTAATCTTGCCTCTAATCTGGTGAAGGATTTCATTTTCCTTGGATCTACAATCAACACCCATGGAAGTAGCAGTCAAGATATCAAAAGATGTATTGCATTGGGCAAATTTGCTGCAAAAGACCTCTTTAAAGTGTTGAAAAGCAAAGATATCACCTTGAAGATGAAGGTGCCCCTGACCCAAGCCACGGTGTTTTCAATTGCACCATATGCATATGAAAGCTGGACGATGAATAAGGAATATCGAAGAAGAATTGATGCCTTTGAATTATGGTGTTGGCGAAGAATATTGAATATACCACGGACTACCAAAAGAACAAACCAATCTGTGCTGGAAGAAGTACAACCAGAATGCTCCTTAGAAGCAAGGATGGTGAGACTACATCTTACATACTTTGGACATGTTTTCAGGAGGAATCAGTCCCTGGAGAAGGATATGGTGCTTGGTACAGCAGAGGGTCAGAGAGAAACAGGAAGACCCTCAATGAGATGGATGGACACAGTGGCTGCAATAATGGGCTCAAGCATAACAACAATTGTGAGCGTGGTACTGGACCGGGCAGTGTTTCATCCTTTTGTACATAGGGTCACTATGAGTTGAAACCGACTCGATGACATCTAAAAACAACAACAAAAATCTTGCCTCATTAACCACAGGCAGAGATTAGGGTTTACAACACATAGGAAAAATATATCAATTCCAAAATGGAGGACAAGCACACAATACTAGGGATCATGGCCTAACTAAGTTGACACATATTTTTGGGGGACACAATTCAATATATGACAGTGAAAGAATGGAAAAAAAGGCAGGACTCATCAATATGCTGTCTATAAGAGACACACTTAGAAACAAAGTCATAAATATATTAAAAATCAAAGAATGGAAAAACATATGTTAAGCAAACTGAAACCAAAAAGAGCAGGAGTGGTAATACTAACCTCAGAAAAAATAGACTTTAAAACAAAAGCTACAAAAGACAAGGAAGGACATTATATAATGGTTAAAGGGACAATCTACCACAAGGACATAGCCATGATAAATATCTACGCACCCAACGACAGGGCTCCAAAATACACAAAACATACTCTAAAAGCACAGAAAAGAAAAATTGACAGTTGCACAATAATAGCAGGAGAGTTCAACACACCATTCTTGATAAAGTGCAGAACATCTAGAAAGAAACTCAACAAAGATACAGAAGATCTAAATGCCATATTTGACCAGCTTGACCTCATATACATGTATAGAACACTCCACCCAACAGCAGGAAAGTATACGTGCTTTTCTAATGTGCATGAACATTCTCCAGAACAGACAACATTTTAGGCCACAAAGCAATCCTGAACAAAATCCAAAAGACTGAGACAATACCAAGTATCTTCTCTGACCACAACACCATAAAAGTAGAAATTACAAACAGGAAGAGCAAGGAAAAAAAAAATCAAATACATGGAAACTGAATAACACTTTGCTTAAAAAACCACAGACTAATAAAAGAAATAAAAGATGGAATCAAAAATTCCTAGAGTCAAATGAGAACGAAAACACATTACACCAAAACCTTTGGGACACAGAAAGGGCAGTACTCAAAGGTCAATTTATAGCAACATATGCACACATCCAAAAAGAAGAAAGGGACATAATCAAAATGTTAGCTATACAACCTGAACAAACAGAAACAGAACAGCAAAAGAAGTCCACAGCCACCAGAAAAAGGAAATAATAAAGATCAGAGCAGAAATAAATGAAATAGAGAACAGAAAAACAACAGAAAGAATCAACAAAAGCAAAAGTTGTTTCTCTGAAAGGACTGACAAAATTGACAAACTACTAGCCAAACTGACCAAAAAAAAAAAAAAAAAAAAAAAAAAGGGAGAGGACACAAACAACTCAAATAAGAAACGAAATGAGGGACATTACAACAGACTCAACTGAAATAAAAAAGAGCCTAACAGAGTACTATGAAAGACAATATTTCAACAAATTTGAAAATCTAGAGGAAATGGACAAATTTCTAGAAACACACTACCTACCTAAACAGACACAAACTGAAGCAGAAAATCTGAACATACCTATAATAAGAGAAGAGATTGAAAAGGTAATTAAAAAAAAAAAAAAAAAAAAAACTACCACCACCACCACCAAAAAAGCCCTGGCCCAAATGGCTTCACTGGAGAATTCTACCAAACATTCACAGAAGAGCTCACAGCAGTAGTAGTCAAACTATTTCAGAACACAGAAAAAGAAGGGATACTTCCAAATCCATTCTATGAAGCCAGCATAACCCTGATACCAAAACCATGCAAAGACACCACAAAAAAAGAAAATTACAGACCAATCTCTCATGAATATAGATGCAAAAATTCTCAACAAAATTCTAGCTAATAGAATTCAGCATCGTATCAAAAAAATAATACACCACAACCAAGTGGGATTCATACCAGGTAAGCAAGGATGGTTCAACATTAGAAAATCAATCAATGTAATTCACCATATAAATAAAACAAAAGAATCACATGATCATCTCAGTCAACATAGAAAAGGCATTCAATAAAGCCCAACACCCATTCTTGATGAAAATTCTCAATAAAATAGGTATAGAAGGGAAATTCCTCAACATAATAAAGGGCATCTATACAAGACCACCAGCCAACATCATTCTCAATGGAGAGAGGCTGAAAAGATTCCCCTTGAGAACAGGAACAAGACAAGGATGACCTTTATTACCACTCCTATTAAGTATTGTGCTAGAAGTCCTAGCTAGAGAAATAAGGCAAGAAAAAGAAATAAAGGGCATCCAAATTGGTAATGAAGAAGTAAAACTGTCCCTATTTGCAGATGATAGGATACTATACATAGAGAACCCAAAATACTCCATAAGAACACTATTGAAACTAATAGAAAAATTCAGCAGAGAAGCAGGATACGAGATAAACATACAAAAATCAGATTCCTATACACCAATAAAGAGAACTACGATAAAGAAATCAGGAAAACAATACCATTTAAAATAGCCCCTAAAAAAATAAAATACTTAGGAAAAAATCTAAGCAAGGATGTAAAAGACCTATACAAGACACTACTGCAAGAAACCAAAAGTTACCTATACAAATGGAAAAACATACTATGCTCAAGGATGGGTAGACTCAACGTTGTGAAAACATCAATTCTACCCAAAGCAATCTACAAATACAGTGCAATTCCAATTTAAATACCAACAGCATTCTTTAACGAGATGGAAAAACTAATTGTTGACTATATGGAAAGGGAAGAGGTCCCAGATAAGTAAAGCACTATTGAAGAATAAGAATAAAGTAGGAGGATTTGCACTACCTGACCTCAGAACCTACTACATGGCTACGGTAGTCAAAACAACCTGGTACTGCTACAGCGACAAACACATTGACCAATGGAATAGAATCAAGAACCCAGATGTAAATCCATCCACCTATGGTCACCTGATCTTCAAAAGGGGCCCAAAGTCCATTAAATAGAGAAAAGAGTCTTTTTAACAAATGGTGCTGGCAAAACTGGATGTCCATCGTTAAAAACATGAAACAAGACCCATACCTCACACCATACACAAAAATTAACTCAAAATGGATCAAAGACTTAAATAATAAAACCAAAAACTATATAGATCATAGAAGAAAAAATATTGTCAATGCTAGAGGCCCTAATACACAGCATAAATAGCATACAAACCATAACTAACAATACACAAACAGCAGAAGATAAGCTCGATAGCTGGGATCTTCTAAAAATTAAACACTTATGTTAATCAAAAGATTTCACCAAGAGTAGAAAGATAACCTACAGACTGGGAAAAAAAATTTGGCTATGAAAAATCCAATAAATGTCTAATCTCTAAAATCTATAGGAAAATCCAACATCTCTACAACAAAAAGACAAATAATCCAATTAAACACTGAGCAAAAGATACGAAAAGACACTTTACCAAAGAAGACATTCAGGCAACTAAAAGACACAGGAGGAAATGCTTACAATCACTAGTAATTAAAGAAATGCAAATCAAAACTACAGTGAGATACCATCTCACCCCGATAGTACTGGCACAAATCAAAAAAACAGAAAATAACGAATGTTGGAGAGGCTGCGGGGAATTTGGAACTCTCATGCTCTGTTGGTGGGAATGTAAAATGGTACAAACATTTTGGAAAACAATATTGCGCTTCATTAAAAAGCTAGAAATAGAAATACCATACGATGCAGCAATTCCACTCCTAGGATTATATCCTAGAGAAAAAACAGCTGTCACATGAATAGACATATGCATGTCTATGTTCACTGTAGCATTATTTACAAGGAAGAAGATGGAAAAACCAAGAGGCAGTTGTTCGATAGAACAAGGGATACTGTGTGGTTTAAAATCAGGAAAGGTGTGCATCAGGGTTGTATCCTCTCACCATACTTAGTCAATCTGTATGCTGAAAGGATATAACCCTGATGTTGTATGACGTCATATATATGAAGAAGAACGTGGCATCAGGATTGGAGAAAGACTCATTAACAATCTATGATATTCACACGACACAACCTTGCTTGCTGAATGTGAAGATGACTTGAAGCACTTACTGATAAAGATCAAAGACTACAGCCTTCCGTATGGATTGCACCTCAACATAAAGAAAACAAAAGTCCTCACAACTGGACCAATAAACAATATTATGATAAATGGAGAAAATACTGAAGTTGTCAAGGACTTTGTTTTACTTGGATCCACAATTAACGCCCATGGAAGTAGCAGCCATGAAATCAAAAGACACATTGCATTGGGCAAATGTGTTACAAAAGACTTCTTTGAAGTGTTAAAAAGCAAAGATATCACTTTGAGGACTAAGACGTCCCTGACCCAAGCCATGGTATTTTCAATTGCCTCATATGCACGTGAAAGCTGGACAATGAATAAAGAAGACCCAAGAAGAACTGATGCCTCCGAATTATGGTGTTGTTCAAGAATATTGAATATACTATGGACTGCCAGAAGAATGAACAGGTCTGTCTTGGAAGAAGTATGGCTGGAATGCTCTTTGGAATCGAGAATGGCAAGAATTCGTCTCATGTACTTTGGACATGCTATTAGTGGGACCAGTCCCTGGAGAAGGACATCATGCTTGGTAAATTAGAGGGTCCGCAAAAAAGAGGAAGACCCTCAATGAGATGGATTGACACAGTAGCTGCAACAATGGGCTCAAGCATAAAAACTACTGTGAGTATGGTACAGGACCAAGCAGTGTTTTGTTCTGTTGTACACAGGGTTGCTATGAGTCGGTGCTGACTCGACGGCATCTAACAACAACAACATAGCCATTTTTACGTTTGCCATTTACAAAAAAGTTTTACCTTACTGGTTCACTGAAAATGCAACAAAAACGGGCTATATCAGATTCATAAAAAGGACTATAATATTTTGAATATAAATGTCATTGGACTGAATCATGATTTTTAGAACTCTTACATAGAAATTGACAGGGTTTTTCAAGTTGCTGCTGATCCAGAATAACGTGAAACCAATATTGTCTACATAAAACTAAGTAAACTAAAAAGATTATTATAAGATTTATATAAGAATATCACTAATATACAACATTCTGTTTTCTAGATATAAGAAATCATTTTTTTCTCTCTCTTCCTTCTTTCTTTTTTTAATGTAAGGATCAGCTATTTCAGGAACTAATAATACTATACTGGTTACAGAATATCCTATTAATTAAAAAAAAAATGTTATGGCTCATGTCAAAGTTCTAACTAAAATATATTTTAAAATGACACAGACTCCCAGAAATAAATACTGAAATAACTATGGTGAGAGAAGTAGTTTTTCAAAACCAAATGGCCTGCCCTTATATTACTTATACCAAGTCTAGTATCATTAAATATTGTCATTCT
This sequence comes from Trichechus manatus latirostris, assembly GCF_000243295.1. NCBI lineage: Eukaryota > Metazoa > Chordata > Mammalia > Sirenia > Trichechidae > Trichechus > Trichechus manatus. The sequence goes on from NW_004444008.1 coordinate 12,601,258, forward strand.
TTAATCCAGTACTCTAAGGAATGTTTTCACAGGTTAAAAGAGTCTCTGAAGACTGAAAACCAAAATCCCAAAATCTGCCTGATGTTATTCCAGGAGACCATATTAGAAAAAACATCAGTTAAAAGATTCCCTTGAGCCCAGTAGGAAAGAACTGCACCTATTTCTCCTTACTAATCCTTATACCGCTAAATTATAGAGTTAAGACTTTGATATACCTCTCCCAACTAAAGAAGATTGTGGCTGCTTTTTAAACTCTCCAGCCAACTAAAGGACTCAGAGTGAAATGCCGTCACCCCAGTAGGCAGAAACAAACAACTGAGGTAGAAGCAAACAGTTCTGCCCAAGATCACAGAACAATACTTCATATGAGCAGCTAAGATTTTTGGACTGTGTTTTACAATCTTTACTTTCCTATTTATCTCAATTATCCTTTACCAAGTTAGTATTCTCTCCTCGTAAGATAGCTGTATAGAAACCCCTGAAGTAGTTAGTCTTTATTTAATACTTATAACTTTTAAGGTGGCACTGTTTTATCAGCTGGGATTTATAGACTGGTAATTTGCCACCTGTTACTTTCTGATTTACATGCACTCCTGTCTTTCCCACATATATACAGGTTATTGAAGTCCTTAAGGAGCCCTGGTGGCACAGTGGTTAAGAGCTCAGCTACTAACAAAAAGGTTGACATTTCAAATCCACTAGCCACTCCTTGGAAACCCTATGGGGCAGTTCTACTCTGTTCTATAGGGTTGCTATGAGTCGGAACCAACTCGACGGCATCCAACAACAACAAAGTCCTTGAACTCCTATTCCTATTGGCGTATGTGATCCTTATAGAATTACATTTAGATTGCCTTATCCCTAGTCCCGACATTGGGAAATTTTCCCCATGTTGTTAATTCTCTATGTCCCCACTAGATATCATTACCCCTCCCTAACACTTATAGCCTTTAAAATTGCTTTATTCTATAAATTAAGATTCACAGATTAGAAATTTTTAACTAGTTGTTTTCATGCTAGAATTATTAGCAGAATAAAAAGGAGGGGATAAAGGAAATATGCAGAATAAAATTAGGGTCTTCTTCCAATTTTTCTTCAAATTTTTCCAAGTTAAATTTATTAAGAAAGATAAATCAAATGAAGTTGAGGTTGGCAAAACTTAGCCCAAAGCTTCTTGATCTTTCCAGTTTTCTATACAACTTTGAAAGTACTATGACTTATTCTATTAGTAGTTGGAGTCCCTATTTTTCTAAATATTTATGGTATTACTTGCTTGTTATATTTTTATAATGATCCCTGTTGCTGTGTTTATCCCATATGATTGTGCTGGAGCTAAGTAGGTAGATACTGAAATTAAACTCAGAAACTAAGACTATATTAGGAAATACCCCTTTGTTAAACAACACTCTGAAGAAGCCTGATTATATTCTAGATGGTATAATAATTACTTTAAGACTTGAATAGAACTATTAAACATTATGATCACCCATGTTCACAAAAGTATACCTGGTGGGAATTAAACTTTGAAAGGTTATCATTTTATAATAATGTCCACATAGAAACTTGACTGGTAAATGCAAATTTATCTATTCCTAGTTCCTCTGGTTTTAAACAGGCATTGTGTGCTCCCCATGGTTACTTATTCCTTTATGGAGGTTCATATAGATGACCCCTACCCTAAAGATTTTCCTTATGCATAGGCCACACCATGCTTAGATAGTTGGAGAATAAAAGGTCAATGTACATTGAGAACCTTGGGAGTTCCTATAGATATTTACACCCATAATAAAAGTCTACATTGGACCAATGATTTAAAGTTTAATTTCTTTGGACTAATGATTTAAAGTTTAATTTCTTTAGCCCAATGTAGCCTAACACTTACTAGCAATCCTATTGCTGACTACCCTGGATGGGACTGGTCCTTTTTGCGAGCAACCATCTGTCTATTCGTAACCTGTCAGCTACTACAGCTCAAAGAGCTGATGCTCTTGCAGATGGAGTGGCAGCACAACATCAATCCCTTAATTCACTGGATAAAGCAGTACTTAACAACAAATAGCTTTAGATTTTTTACTAGCCCAGCAAAGAGGGATTTTCACCGTTGCTAATACCTCTTATTGCTCTTGGATTAACACCACTGGAAAAGTTAAACAAGATACTGCTAAGATTCATTAAAAAGCTATTTGGTTACATTCTATATCCCCTATAATTTTACCAACCTTCTTTAATATCTTCAGTTGGCTACCTAACAGTGCAGGTTCATGGTTACAGTCTCTGTTGCAAACTGGGTTGATTATATTAATAGTAATAATCCTTATTATTGGATTTATAAAATGTGTTATAAGATACACATCTACTATAGGAACTGGAAACTCTGCTTCGTCTCATGCTCAGAGAATTACGTATATCAACAGTGCATTCAAGAACCCAAACTAGAGAAGCTTCATGACTTAGACAGTTATCTGAAAGTAGGTCAGGATATTCCTCCGATTTGGCCACACCTATCCATTCCCCACACCAAGGACAGTGAAGATGGTTGCTCAGCAATAGCTTGGTGAAGAAAACTGAAGCTGTCCCACTACCAGAAAAACCTTGCAGAAGATGAGTTACTGGTTTGTGGGTAACATGAGACCAGTTTGCCCTGAAGACGAGAACTCCCCTATAGCAAGATAAAAATACCTAGTGGTATCCAGCCACTTCTATCATGTAACATCTAGGGACTTAAATACTTGCTGGTTCAAGCAGCCATTGAGAACAATTTGAAATCAAGCCTGTGCAGAAAAGAGTATTCCCATAGCGTGATCAAAGGATGTTCTGCAAAATCCTTGATCATAAGGAGGGAATAAAAAACCTGTTGCCATCAAGTTGATTCTGACTCATAGCGACCCTACAGGACAGAGTAGAACTGCCTCATAGGGTTTTCAAGAAACAGCTGGTGGATTCGAACTGCTGACCTTTTGGTTAGTAGCCTGAGCTCTTAACCACTGTGCCGTGAGGACCCCAGGGAATGATAAGGATAAAATCAAAACAGAGGCATCTGACCTATTTGTAAAATGACTAAGCTAACTCTAAGAGCTCAACATAACCTTTCTCCCAGACTCTACCTTTGTTGCTTAGAAACCAATCCCTATTATTATTAAGGAAATATGTTTCACTGTGGTCCAGCTAAAGAATGTGAATACCTCATGGAAATTCATTTGCTCCCTGATGGAAACTCTTTCTTCCCAATATCCTCTGGAGATTGACATTCTGAGCAAGGTATCTTTTAACAGACCACTCCTGAAAATTCCCATGTCATTGCTTTGTAACCAACATGAAGCCCCCCCTTGACCTCATATCTTTCAATTACATCATTTAGCCTATCAATATACTCTTGTAACCAATAATGTCAAAGATTATGCTTTACTGTGTCTTGCCTTTGACTGACCTCAATCACTGTAAACCAATCAGACTATTGTGTTTTTATTTCCTCCTCCAGCCCTACAACCGTGTGTCCCCATTTGCTCCCCCTTGGATTCGTATGTTCCATTTGCTGGGACTCCACGTCTCCCCATTGTAATGTTCTTTTGTGCTGCAGCTGTCTCTATTCCCCCAATAAAACTCTTTACTTTCAATTTTAATTAGGCTTCATGATTTTGCTCTGCAACAGAATAAACATCAAAATAAAATGTGATTAAAAATATACTCTACTTTTGCCTATTATTTCTGCCATAACTTTCAGCATTGTTGTTCCCAGTACATTTGTCATCTGCAAGCCCCACAGCACTTTCAGCGCATGCTGCAGTTTGAATGATTGTGAATATATAAGTGTAGTTTCAAATGGGCCAGTGCTTGGTCTCCAGCTGAATGATGAACACCTTGAGAAAAGATTTGAGAGTGAAGACACCCTGTCCCAGGGGTGGGAGTAAGTGAGGGTGAAGAGTTGAGGACACTGGAGCCCAAATACCACTGAAGTTAAAAAAAGTGAATTTTGGATAATCGATAGCTTTGTATTGCCTATGCCTCTATTTCCACTCAATATTATCTGGCGACTTCACCATAAAGAAATGTAACAATTTTCAAGATGTGTTTACCTTTCAGGCCATGGAGAACCAAAACCTTCTACCCACCCCAACACACGCAGCTTACTATCTTCATTAACACCACTTTATTATTCCACTGTCTTCATTAACTTTCATTAACATCACTTTATTATTCTACAAGATTCTTGCACAGGAAAATACAGAAACTTCAATACAGAAACTTACAGAAAGACCCATCAGCTCTTCAGGGGAAAACATCAACAGACACCTGGAGACTCTTTGAATTTGTTTCTTACAATCCTGGACTGTTGGATCATTGTGATCCTTACTCAATTCGAATCAAGTCCCCATCTAATCAAGACCTGCCTTAAACCAGACTTCTAAACCTCCATAAAATCTGACCTTCCTTTATGCCCACCAAGACACTCCCAAAGCTCTGTTGAGTTGTGTCCTTTACTGGCGACAGTGTTGAATCTTACCTGAATCCTGTGATCCTGGAAAGCAGCAATAGTTAAAGAAATGCCCTACCCTTTTGTGTTCCAGAAAAGGGTCTACTGCAAAGAACCATCCTTCCTCATATAAATTATCTAAGACTGGTAGATGCCCCCTTGTTAACCTATGACAAAAGCCAGACACAGGTCCTCCAAATTCCCATTCTTAGCCCATAAATGAATAACTGAACTGCTTGTCCCCACTGAGCAATCAGGGAAACAAAAAAAAAAAAGCTTGTTACTCAAACTTTGGTTAGGCTTCTCTCCTTCCCCTAAATCCTTAAACTTCAGCCCACCCTCAGCCTGAGCCAACTTACAACCCCTCCTAAAAGGCCTCTTCTGGAGAATAGGCTGATCTCAGTGTAAAAGTTCTCTGATCTACTACTTGATCAGTTGCCCTTGCAACCCACTTCCTCACACCTGGTTCTTTCCAGCATTGTTTACTCTCCTCTCTATAAAAGAAAAACCCTTTTAGCCTAACTCTTGAGACATTTGCTGATCTTCCAATGATAGCATTCTCCCTACTGCAATAGTTCCCTTTCCTAGATAGCCCCTTTTCCCTCTCTGCAATAATCCTTTTGAATAAAGCCTCTCTTTAATAAGGCCAGATTTTAATTTTTTCTTTTTTAACCATGGTTATTAATAAGCTCAGTTTTAGGTTAGCAACAGGTTGTGTTGCTGGTATTTTGGAAGGCAGCATTGCACACCATTCAAGGACCTTTTTTTTTTTTCCCCCACTAGAAATCCAAGTAGATAAGGGCATTTGAGGCAGCTAGGCTTTTGACCCTATCCTTAATTAGATATGCTATCAAAAATTATTATAAACACTTAAGGTTTGTATATTTAAATTAATAAGCCCATAATGCTTTTTTCCTCAAGAGTTTATTGATTTATTTTTTCTTATTTCAAATAAATAAGACTCATAAATTTAATGGCTAGTCCACCATTAAATTTATTCAGCCTCTCTTAATGACCACATGCAGGCAATTTACTTAAAATTTCAAAAAGAAATTAGAATAAGAAAAGGAAGACCTACTGTAAGATTACTGCCAAGTCAAGTTAATCTCAGATGACTAATCAATTTGGTTTCATTTGAAGCCTAAAGTAAAGCTGTTTTCTCTTTCCTTTTCTAATAATTTTTTTTTTCCTCCAGGCTTTGACGTTTTTGTAAGTGAGGCAAGCTTATCAGAGAAGTCCAAGAAGGAAAAAAAAAAAAGCTTGAATGAGGTCCTGAGTGAAACAGATGAATTTCAATGTCTGTAGGAAGAGGTTGAGCTCTTTAGTATAAGGCAAAGCATATTCAATACCAAGGCCGAAGGAGAAATTCAACTACGTTGGAGAATGCACAGAAATCCTTTCTGAGAATCCTCATCTGAAAGGATTTGCCTAAAAATGTAGTTTTTACCTGAGATTTTTCATGATTTACTGGAGACACTATAAATCGGCCCTTTTCTTGTGCACCATTTAGACATTGCTGGTGGTACAGTGGTTAAGAGCTTGGCTGCTAATCACAAGGTTAGCAGTTCAAATCTACCAGCAGCTCCTTGGAAACCATATGGGGCAGTTCTACTCTGTCCTATAGGGTTGCTATGAGTTGGAATCGACTTGACCGTAACAGGTTTTATGGTGTACCATGTATCAAAGAAGACAACATCATTACCGCAGAAGACAGAAGCCCTTGGAGGGCAGGGCTTGTATGTGTGTGTGCACGGGGTCGAAAAATATACTAGATCATCTACTTTGTGTTCATGTGTTTTGAATTTGTTTAAAGCAAGCTTGTTTTAGTAATTAAACTCTAGAGTCCTTGCAATTTTTTCTTCTTAATTAAAGAGTGACAAAACAGGCTCTCTCTCAGGACTTTGAACTGGTTCATTCTGGTTTGACCCCCTGCTAAGAATTTGCATTCCCACCCTGTGGGGATATATGCCATTTAAACATGGCTGCACTACTGACAACTGCAGCCCCCACAGGCCTCTATGCTGCACAGCATGTTGAGACCTGGCTCCAACATGTCGAGACTTGTCCGGATGTGTTTTCCCAAACCTATTGTCCCTTTACTGATTG
>NW_004444008.1:12608894-12609999 GCF_000243295.1 Trichechus manatus latirostris
CACAGAAACTCATAAGGCACAAGTATTAGCGGCAGCTCTCCGTCCATCCACTGCCACCTGTTTTGGGTGCGGTAAGCCTGGACATTTTAAAAACGACTGTCATAGGTTAAAAAACAAAAATGCCAAAAACCCACTCCCAAAATTACGATGGACCCTTCATGACCATAATGATTCTGTACTTATATGTACATCCAGACCATACATTTTTGCTATAACCTCTAACCCTCCAGATATTATTAAAATAAATACTTCTTTTAAATTAACTTTATCCAGTGGCTCTACATGGATTACACCATGTTTATCTAGACAAAATGTCTCTACTCTTAATATCAGTTCTGTATTTGTTCTCCGCCAAAGAAGCCACCTTTGGCTACCTGTTAACCTTACACGTCCCTGGCAAGACAGTTCCCCTCTTGCTCAGGTTGTTAACGCATTACAGAAAATGCGGACTAAAAGATTTCTGGGAATCCTTATCGCTTCTATTATTACAGCCGCTGCTATTGCCGCTACGGCTGCTACTGCCGCCGTGGCTCTTTCTCAATCCATTCAAACCGCCCAACAGTTTAACACTTATATGCAAAATGTTACTTCTGAAATGCAGACTATGGTACATATTGATCAAGAGATCCTCAAGCGTCCGGGTGCTTTAGAAGCCTCAGTCCTTTGGCGTGGAGAACTACAAGAGGCCCTATGGGAACATTCTCAATTAACCTGTGATGCTGAATACACTCGCTTCTGTGTTACAGCCCTTCCATATAATGATTCCTGGAAGGATGTTAAAAACAATCTTTTGGCTAGTTTCGCTTCTCCATTGAAAAGTGATATTCAAAAATTACAATTTCAATTATAAGAACAGCTCTTGAGATTACAATCAGAGTCTAATATGGCTACACTTTATACACTTAATGATTTTGCCTACTGGCTTAATCCCACACATTGGTTCTCCAGACTCAATCTCCATGTCTGGATCCTTTTTACTATAGGATGTTTAATAGTTTTGTGCCTCTTTATAGTAGTCATCCGATGTCTCTACTCCCTGAGAGCCTCTCATCGCCAACAGAAGTCAGCGTTCCTCGCCTGGACCATTCGCTACCAGTTACATAAA
>NW_004444008.1:12610466-12630057 GCF_000243295.1 Trichechus manatus latirostris
CCCTTGCCCACTCCCAAAGCCCATTGTTATGTTAATTGCTTTATCGCTTGCTGTATTGACTATAAAATAAACTCCTGGGACTGAAGTGGGGGTCGACTCCTCAGAGTGACCCTCCTGGCCCCACTTCTCTGTAAGAGTTGTGCAGTTGGTTACTGTCTTCGCCGTCCCGATTACCGTCGCCGCTGTGACACCACCCCAGATATACTGACACAGAATCTACATTTTAACAAGATCCTCAGGTGATTCTTATGTATATATAAGAATTTTAACAAGATCCTCAGTTGATTCTTATGAATACATAAGAATCTTAACAAGATATCCAGATCTTGTTAAAATGTAGATTCTGATTCAGTATGTCTAGGGTGGTAATGCAAATTCTCAGCAAATGTAAATTCTCAGCAGAGGTCAAACTGGAATGAATCAGTTCAAAGCCCTGTTCTTTATCAAATTCGGTACATGTGTAGGAAAATATAATCACAGGTACTTGGGATTATAGCTACATGTGTCACTGCAGATAACTCTTTATTGTCAACAGTGTCCTTCTTTGTTCCTTTATTTACCAGTGGGCTTCTTGGAAGAATATAGACGTGATGCCCAATTATAAAATCTTGGTGAAAGGAGTATGTGTCCTATTGGGAAAAATTAAACATCCACATAAAAAAGATTTGTGCTTGCAATAAAATGAAAAATGTGCTTTGGAAAAAAGGCCTCATCACAATAGGCTCGAGGTAACTATTTTTGTTTTTTGCTTACTGTTGTAGTTTAAGCGAAAGTTTACATTTCAAGTTAGTCTCTTATACAAAAATTTATACATACATTGTTATGTGACCCTAACTGCTCTCCCCATACTGTGATGGCACACTCCTTTCCACCTCTGATTTTCCGCGTCCATTCAGCCAGCTCCTAATCCTCTCTGCCTTCTCATCTCACCTCTGGACAGAAGCTGCCTGTTTAGTCTCTTGTATCTATTTGAGCTAAAAAGCACACTCTTCACGAGTATCACTTTATGTCCCACAGCCCAGTCCAAGCCCTGTCTGAAGAGTTGGCCTTGGAAATTTTTTTAGTTCTGGGTTGACAGAGAGTCCAGAGGCCATTCTTTATGGGGTTCCTCCAGTCTCAGTCAGGCCATTAAGTCTTGTCTTTTTACTAGAATTTGAGTTCTGCACCCCACCTTTTTCTCCTGCTCCATCAGGGACTCTCTGTTGTGTTCCCTGTCAGGGTGGTCATTGGTGGTATCTTGAGGTAACTTTAAGTGTACCAAAATTTTTTAATAGTTTCCTCACATAACAGAGGTACTGAATAAGCTTAGCTAGGGAGCTACTAATACTAGTACTACTACTTCTGCTACAAAGCATAAGAGTAATGATAGCAATGAACATTAACTTTAATGCCTGCCTTGTTTCAAATATTGTTCTAAGTACTCCATGTATCTTAATTCATTTATTTCTGACAACAGTCCTAGGAGGTCAACATCATTATTATTTCCACCTTAAGTATGGAGAAACAAAAGTACAGAGAAGATAAATAACTTGCCCAAGGGATTCAAGCTACAAAAATGTACAACAATGCCCAACACTAAGACAGAAATAAAAGGCAAGAGTAAAAAGTACTAAAAAAAAAATCACAGATATTGAGGGAAAGAGTAAGAAACTGTTAAAACAAAAATCATATAAGCCAATAATAGAAATTGATGGAAGTTTATTATTTAATATACAATTTGCAAATCTGGGTAGCATTTCGACTAAGAAAAACAAAACAAAACAAAACCAACCTGTTGCTGTTGAGTGGATTCTGACTCATAGTGACCCTATAGGACAGAGTAGAACTGTCCTACAGGGTTTCCAAGGAGCGGCTGGTTGATTCCAACTGCTGACCTTTTGGTTAGCAGCCTGAGCTTTTAACCACTGTGCCATCAGGGCTCCAGCATTTTGACTAGGGAATCAAAAATACTCCAAATAGCAATGAACTTCCAAAGATTCTTATACCCTATCTTATCGACATTGCCATGGAAATGGGGCCAGAACAGTGTTTGTACAATAACAATTTACCCTAAATCACAGCTTCCAGTCTGACCTGAAGTTTCTGTTTCTCAAAACTGACCACACATAGATAATTCTTCAGAAGTGCACAATGCCCAAAGCCAAATGGTCATTACTAGTTTATCTAGACCATTGTTTGACTCAGAGGTGACTTCAGGAAGCAAGTTCTCTCAAGGCTCAAGGTCCAAAGATCATCTTACGGTGATAGCTTGGGTAGGTCACCCCATTTTCCACGGAACCCAGAAATCAGAGTTTCACAAGAATTAAAACTCCACTTCTCAAAACACATCCTATTACCCTCATCAATGGTTCCCTGCAAACCCCAACTCATACTTTGAGCCCACTTGTATCAACTCTCCGGCCCTTCATCCTTACAGCTGCACATGGATCCACACATGCTCTAGCTGCTCCTAAAGAGAGCCTTTCTCTGTGCCTGGAGCTGTTCTAAGTGAAGTTCAGATCACTTTCTCTGCAGAGGCTTGCTATACAATAAATATAATTTAACATTTTCTTAATAAGTCAGGGTGTTTGTTAGGAACATATTTATTGTTCTCAATTATAAATGGTCCTAGATAGTGTTAGGTTTATATTTGAAAATCGTTAAATTTCCATCCTCTAATATTGTTTAGTTATTTCTGGTTTATTGCTTCTAATACACTCCCCAATGTAAAACATTAGACAGAGAGTCTTGGCATGCTTTCTGAGAACACATGGCCTTCATGACAGCTATTCGCCTGGCTGAAGCTTAGCACCTGTCTTAGTTTCCTAGTGCTGCTATAACAGAAATACCACAAGTGGGTGGCTTTAACGAACAGGAATTCATTTTCTCACAGTTAGGAGGCTGGAAGTCTGAATCCAGGGTACCGGCTCTAGGGGAGACTCTCTATCTGTCCACTCTGGAGGAAAATCCTTGTCTAAGCTTCTGGTGGTGTAGTAGTTAAGTGCTACGGCTGCTAACCAAAAGAGGCTGGCAGTTCAAATCCACCAGGTGCTTCTTGGAAACCCTATGGGGCAGTTCCACTCTGTCCTAGGTCGCTATGAGTTGGAATCAACTCAACAGCAATGGGTTTGTTTTTTTGGTTCAGCTTCTCCAGCCCAGAGTTCCTTGGTTCTTTGGCAATCTCCACATAGCGTCTGTCTTTCCACCACTTGTGCTTGCGGGCTTCTGTGCCTGATCTGTTCTTTTATATCTCAAAAGTGATTAGGCTTAAGACACACCCTATACCAATACAGCCTCATTAACATAACAAAGAAAGCCCTATTTCCAAATGGGATCACAACCACAGGTATAAAGGTTAGGATTCCAATACATATTTTGGGGGGAGCACAATTAATCCATAATAACAATGCTAAGGGTCATATTTTACAACAGTCACCTGAATGTTTGCTTGGTGTCTGACAAGACCAAATTCATTTCATATACTATAGGCTTGGTTGAGGAATGAAAAAAAGAAAAAAAGGTCTGAGAAAGTAGGCACCGGGTCATAGGGACTGGATGAGTAAGGTTATATAAACTAGTACTGCTGAGAGCTTTAGGCAGATGCTGGGTATGCCGGGGTGATGATGGTCAAGGTAGCCAGTGCTGGCTGCTTTGGAAACCCTGGTGGCATAGTGGTTAAGTGCTACAGCTGCTAATCAAAAGGTAGGCAGTTTGAATCCACCAGGTGCTCCTTGGAAACTCTATGGGGCAGTTTTACTCTGTCATATAGGCTCACTATGAGTTGGAATTGACTAGACAAGGAACGGGTTTAGGTTTTTCTGGGTTTTGTGCTTTGTTGTACTGGGCTCAGTGGTTTTCAGATCTAGGTAGATAGAACACACATAGGGAGGGGAAAGGGATAGAGAGAATAGGTTACTGGCCTACACCCACGATTGTTGTGCACAGTGAGTTGTGACTAGAACCACAATGGAAGTGCCATGAGCCACATGGCCAGACAGGGTTGGTTCATGGTGGAAGGTGTATTGAAGAATGAATGTGTGTGGTCAACTTGCATCACCAAGATTGGCTGAGCTGGTTTTCTGGCTATAAAAAGAAGTCAGCTCCTGTGGTCACAGCCTGCAAGGCAGTGTGGGTTCTCAGATATATCCACTCTTGAGGCTGGTGTTCCAGTTCATTGTCCTGTCTAATTACAACATGCTGAGACCCTGGACCATGGAGGTACGCAGGGGTGGGGGCGTCTCCCACCATTGGGCCTTTGCTAAGTACCTACTTGAATCAAAATTAGATGTTTGAATGGTTGCTTTCATTTCTGAGAATAAGTCCCTCACATTTCAATGCTATTAATGAATCTTCTTATAATTTGAGAAACTAAATAAATGCCTGGCATTGAATCACAGCACCTAGCACGATGCTTTGAATAAAATAACTACTCAGTTAATGTTCATTGACTGAGTTATCTTAGATTGTTATCAGAGTAATAGTGAAAAAAAGAAGCAGAATATATGAAGCTAAATAAACTGGGAAAGTTTTTTAGTCTTATTCGTGTGTTTAGTGTGTAATACAACCTGAGACAGTTCATCTAACTTATTTCAAAATAATGACATCATTTCCCTCCAAGTTGCTTATGTATTTTAAAATAATGTGTTCACTGCACAATCTTAATGGCACTTGACTTGAGCTTTTTGAAGGTTCGCCTGACCCAAGCCATGGTATTCTCAATTGCCTCATGTGCATGTGAAAGCTGGACAATAAATAAAAAAGATTGAAAAAAAATTGATGCCTTTGAATTATAGTGTTGGCAAAGAATATTGATTAGACCATGGACTGCCAGAAGAACGAACAAATGTGTCTTAAAAGAAGTAGCCAGAAGGCTTCTAGGAAGCAAGGACGGCAAGACTTCATCTTATGTATTTTGGACACATTATCAGGAGGGACCAGTCCCTGGAGAAGGACATCATGCTTGATTAAGTAGAGGGTCATTGAAAAAAGAGGAAGAGCCTCAATGAGATGGATTGACATAATGGCTGCAACAATGTGCTCAAAAATAGCAATGATGGTGAGGATGGTGGAGGACCGGGCAGGGTTTCACTCTGTTGTACATAGGGTCGCTATGAGTCAGGACTGACGAGACGACACCTAACAACACGTAAACTTTTTAAAATAATAATTTAGAGCTCAGTAATAATCAGTCCAATAAGAGTGGTAGGGCAGTATACATTCATAAAGAAAATGGCTGACAAGGTGAGGACTAGAAAAATAACTAAACCAGTGTAGATGTATGATGCTTAACCTCAGCTGTGTTTCAGAATGGCCTGTGAAGCTTCTCAAGAAGTGTTAAGTGCTCAGGCCCTGTTATGGATTGAATTGTGTACCCTAAAAATGTGTGTCAATTTGGCTAGGCCATGATTCCCAGTATTGGATTGTCTACCGTTTTGTCATCTGATGTGATTTTCCTCTGTGTTGTAAATCCTACCTCTATGATGCTAATGAGGTGGGATTAGCAGCTGTTATAGTAATGAGGTAGGGCTGAATCTACAGGATTAGGTTGTGTTTTAAGTCAATCTCTTTTGAGATATAAAAGAAAGAAGCAACCAGAGAGACGTGGGGACCTCATACCACCAAGAAACAAAAGCCAGGAGAATAGCACATGCTTTGGACCCACAGTCCCTGTGGTGAGAAGCTCCTAGTCCAGGGGAATATTGATGACAGACAGAAAGCCTTCCCCTGGAGCTGACGCCATGAATTTTGACTTCTAGCCTACTAGACTGTGAGAGAATAAATTTCTCTTTGTTAAAACCATCCACTTGTGGTATTTCTATTATAGCAGCACTAGATGACTAAGACAGGTCCCTTGCAGAGACTCATATTCAGGAGGCTTGGGATCAGGTCAGGATATGATCATTCTAAATAGTTCCAGAGGCAATTCCATGCTGAGTATTTCTCACCTAACCACTGTGTATGGGATCCCTGCCTTGTGATTTATTGCTTTGATGCCTGTCTATCTGTATAACTACAACTGTCATTAATCTGCATTATAGAAAATCACATGCCTCCATCAATGTCCATCCTTCAGATCATGGTTCTATGTACAGGAAAATTGTTCCCAGACTGACATTGTATGTGATCAAGGCCACATGACAGCTTTATTGATGGAGCAGGTAGAAAACTAAAGGAAACAGGAGGTTTAAAGGTGGGATAGTCATTGGTTTATTAGAGTGAGTAGTAGAGATCACCAATACTAGAGCTGGGTCTCAGTTATAAGAGAACAAACTTGAAAAATCTGTTGGAGATTTGAAAGTAGAACAACTGAGATTTTCCATTTCATATGTGTCACATAAATCTCTAAAAACAGCTTGGGACAAAAATCACGTTGCTTACAAACACTCCTCTGGCACACAGACATCCAATTATATGTTAGATTAAGAAAAATCATTCACCCATAGCCAACTAAAATTCAAATGAAAAAAAGAAAGGTATAAAGGTATTCAATTTATAAGAAAAATTATCACAAAAAGTCTCCTCCTCCAATACATATAAACAGAAATAGAATTATGGTTTTATTGAGCCTTACCTAGGATTGAAAAAGAAGGAGGAAGCAAAATATTTTTTCCTGCAAAGTAAGGCAAGCGTGACTATGAGGTGTCCCTGATGGTCCTCTATCAATTAGATTGATATCTCCTGGAAGCATTTGCCTCACCCCAGGCTATTCTCAGTTCTTAATGTTTGACAAAGTCTACTGCCAAGACCTGCACATAGCTGAAAAATGGAAGACCAGTCCACTCCCAGAGCATTTGTACCTGTGGTATCTAGTGGAGGTAGCTAACCATGCTGTGTTTATAAAGGTTCTAGGAAAGAAGCCTTTCCATTCATTTTAATTATAATATATTCCATGGATAAATAACTTGGTACTTCACATATGGGCCCCTAAAACAATTTCTGCCACATGGAAAACTGATCAAGACACAACGACTAGGTGTGCTGTTGCAGTCACAGGGATTCATCAAGTCCTAGAAATGCTATAATATGGATGACTACACACACACACAAATTACTTGACACATAAAAATTTCAGTAGTAAAATGTGACCCTGTAGAATAATGAGCCAAAGGAAATAAAGGCAAAACAAATCATGCCCAACAAGAGAATCTAGACCAGTTGATGGAAATCCAGACTGCTCATCTCTCAACTGACTGATCCTTCCCATTCCTCTCCACACCATATTTTTTCCTTGGCCATGTAACAGATGCATGTCTGAACTGTAGCTCATGAATAGGCTGCTGTTTAAGCACTATACTTAGACAAGCAAGGCAAATTTAAAAGTGCTTTACAATGTAACCTACAGTTAATTTCTAAAATTATTTGAACATACGTGATCTTATATTTTTCAGTAGGACCTACACAAAGAAACATTATCTGTAGTCTGCTTTATTTAAAGAAGAAAAAGAAAATTATGTAAGGAACCTGTCTTTGTTTAATGAGCCAGGAAATGCTTGTCTATCTGTGGCTAGACATTTTATTTTAAGATTAGGCTTCCTGTAGATGCTGCTGTATTTAGCAAATTAAAATAATTGGAGCATGACTTTATATGTATTTTTACCCACTAATGGCATACTGATTAAGATCTCCGTCTTAAGCTCCAAATAAATATTTCCAACTTCCTACCTCGTGTCTCCCTGTTCATGTCTAATAGACACTTCAGATTTTCAGTCCAGAACGGAACTCCTGATTCTACCAGCACCTCCCCTCCTCTGTCCTTTTCCTGTTTGTAGTACTTTCCACTCCATCCGTCTTCAAAATACTTTTCCCCACTCCTTCTGTTATGGCTCTGGTCCAGGGGAGCACAATCTCTTTCCCAGGCTCCTGCAACAGGCCTCCTCTGTTCCCTCTTCTTATCTAGAGTCTAGTCTCTAACCTGCACCTAGAGTGGACTTAATTGTTCTTGTTAGTTGCCATTGAGTTGGCTTGGATTCATGGCAACCTCACGTATAACAGAATTAAACATTGCTTGGTCCTGTGTCATCTCCAAGGTGGTGAATTGAGTCCATTCTTGTGGCCACTTTGTATTTTTAGTACCTTGCAACGTAGACGAGGTCTCTAGGTGGCGCAAAGAGTTTACATTCGATTGATAACCTGAAGATTGGTGGTTTGAACCCGCTCAGCGTCTGGTCTGAAGAAAAGGCCTGGCGATCTGCTTTCATTAAGATTACAGCCAAGAAAACCCTATGAAGCAGTTCTACTCTGTAACAGGTGGGGTTGCCATGAGTCAGGATCTACTAAAGGACATCTAAAAATAACAACTGAGGGGCTCATCTTCTAGCACTATATCGGGCAATATTCTGTTGTGATCCACAGGGTTTTCATTGGCTGATTTTTAGAAGTAGATCACCAGGCCTTTTTTCTTACGCTGTCTTATTCTAGAAGCTCCACTGAAACCTGTCCACCACGGGTGACCCTGCTGGTATTTGAAATACTGGTGGCATAGCTTCCACAGTCACAGTAACATGCAAGCCACCACAGTATTATGAAGTGACAGATAGGTAATGGAGCATGAACTTTAAGTAATGTAAGTCTTAACACGCTCTTCCCTGCCAAAACGCTCAAAGTCCAAATTCCATACCTGGCTTTAAGGCATCCATTGCTCATCAACATCATCTCTGACCTTGCCCTGACTGTTTACCAGCAACAATGACACAGACGTTGTCACTGTTACAAGATACCAAGCTCCCTCAGAAGCCAGGGCTGCACGGTGGGCTCCTTTCCATTACTCAGGATTCAGCTAGAATGTCAGCCCCTTATCGCTAATTCCTGATCACCACATCAACTCCTTGTCTTGTCACTCTCTAACTCTCACCCCACTTTATTCATATCCAAAGCTGAACGTATTTGCTTATTACTTTCTTATTTCTTAGATTGCTTCCATTACTAAACCATCAGCTCCAAGAAGCTGAGACGTTGACACTGTACTGTGATTTGCACATAATAAGCACTCAATAATTATGGATCAAATGAATGAATAAATGAACGAGAGGGAAAATTAATCCCACATCTTGCAAGTCTACAGGCACAGAGAAAATTACACTAAATTCTTGAAACATCAGCTGTTTCTTTGTACAATATCTTGGCAACTGTATTAAACAATCACATTAGACTTTTACGGCAGGAGGAGCTGGACTTCTGTATATTTAATTAGTCCCCAGGAAGCTTTAAATACCATACTCAGTGTCCCAATAATGATATGCTATACATAGATAAGAAATTATGATCCAGAGTACATCCCCCTGCTGCAGCCAGATGCCTGTGCCTACACCAATCACCATGCCTGTCTAGGACTGTAGGTGAGAGCCTACACCACACACTTGGTGGCTATCTACCTGGGCACCTGTGCTGAATCCATACAGGAGGAGTGGGTGGACTCCTGAGCTCACATACCTAGTAACAGATCTAACCACCTGGTGACTGGACGTTAGCGCTTCAAACGTGCCAATAATCAAACTAGCTCATACAAGCAGCCTATTTGGGCATATCAAAACAAAACAAAAAGCTAGAACACAGTAAGCCATCATAAAATAAATAAACATAATAACTTATTGATGGCTTGGAGACAACAGTCAGTAACAAATCACATAAAGAGGCAATCCTTGATGGCTTCCGCAAGCTCCCAAAATAAAGAATCTAGAAATTTTCCAGAGGAGGAAAATTTCTTGGAATTACTGGAGGCAGAATACAAAAAATTAATATACAGAACTCTTCAAGAAATTAGGAAGGAAATTAAGCAAAATGCAGAACACGCAATCGAGGAAATTAGAAATTATGATCCAGCATAAAATTCGTACTGTGGTCTTAATTAGCTTCAAACATAATCCCTAAATCTTGCCTAGTGTTCCACACCACGCAGTCGGATGCTTTTCTCTGTGTAGTAAGCTCCCTCTGGGGAACTGCAACTCAAAAAATGGCACATGTGTAAATGGCTTGTGAAAGCCATAGCTAAGTCATCAGAGAAACGTGTTCTTCTAATGTTAACCCTTGGCTTTGTGGGGATAACAAGCAGGTCATAACTACCATTCTGTTAAAGTCAGGCTACCCTGGGGCCAGTTAAAAAACCAGTTGCTGTCGAGTTGATTCTGACTCATGGTGCCCCCATGTGTGTCAGAGCAGAATTATGCTCCAGACAGTTTTTAGTTGCTGATTTTTTAGAAGTAGATTGCCAGGCCTTTCTTTCGAGGTGTCTCTGGGTGGACTCGAACCTCCACCCTTTCGGTTAACAGCATAACGTGCTAACTGTTTACACCATCCAAGGACTCCTGGTGGGCAGTAGTCTTCAAACAGGGCCCTGCATCACATGAAGACTTTTTAAAGCAACTCTACGAGGCCCTGTGTGGCTCAAACAGTTAAGCGCTCAACTATTAGCGAAAAGGCTGGAAGTTCAAACCCCCCAGAGGCATCTCAGAAGATAGGCCTGGCAATCTGGTTTTGAAAGGTCATGGCCTTGAAAACCCTATGAAGCAGTTCTACTCTACACACACAGGGTTGCCACAGAGTTGGATTCAACTCCGTGGCAACTAACAACTACAAACTTCCCTATACACTTTGACAGTGTTTTAGTTTTCTAGTGCTGCTTTAACAGGAATACCACAAGTGGGTGGCTTTAACAAAGAGACATTTATTCTCACACAGTCTAATAGGCTACAAGTCCAAATTCAGGGTGCCAGCTCCAGGGGAAGGCTTTCTCTATCTGTCAGCTCTGGAGGAAGGTCCTTCTTGTCAATCTTCCTCTGGACTAGGAGGTTCTCTGTGCACGAACCACAGGTCCAAACGATGTGCTTTGCTCCTAGTGCTTCTTTCTTGGTGGTATGAAGTCCCCAACTCTCTGCTTGCTTCCCTTTCCTTTTATCTCTTGTAAGATAAAAGGTGGTGCAGGCCACATCCCAAGGAAACTCCCTTTACATTGGATCAGGGATATGAACTTAGTAAGGGTGTTACAATCCCACCCTAATCCTCTTTAACATAAAATTACAGTCACAAAATGGAGGACAACCACACAATACTGAGAATCCTGGCCCAGCCAAATTGATACACACATTTTTGGGGGACATAATCCAATCCATGACAGACAGCTACACTGATCTGCTTGAAAATATGCCTCTGTTCTCTTTCACAGCCTTTGGGAGCCCTGGTGGCACAGTGGTTAAGAGCTATGGCTGCTAACCAAAAGATCAGCAGTTTGAATCCATGAGCTACTCCTTGGAAACCCTATGGGGCAGCTCTACTCCTACAGGGTCACTATGAGTCGGAATCGACTGGAGGGCAATGGTTTTTTTTTTTTTTTTCCTTCTTCCTCTTTACAAAGCAAAGGAGATTCTCTCCTTGCTCCAGAATGCAAATATTTCTTGAGCCCAAACCAAGGGGCACTGATTGCAAAATGCTGATGTCTGTGTTGAGAAGGAAATGATCTTAATGATGGGGAAATTCATCTTTTTGTCCTACAAAGGCAGTATCTAAGTCCTTGCCTTCAGCAAGATTGAGGGAAGATGGAAATAACTTGTCTGTTGATAATTAAACATAACTTCTGATGATGAATCACGAGATTTTCAAAGTAAGACACATAATTCAAAGAATCAAGTAACAGAATGAAAGTCCCTCAATTCTTATCACCTTATGTGCGTAAATGATGTTTCTAAGCATTTAAATCTATAAAAGCCACAACAAAAAATGAGAATAGAATATGATACTGAACCCTGTTCATTTAAGCAATAAGTAATACTCATTTTGGAATAAATGAATTGATTAGGAAAAAAGGCTCATCCATCTAATTCAGGGATACTTTTCCAATACAATTTTTCTTTCCATATTTAATCATTTTAATCAAGATTTATAATATATACGTTGTTTTGATCAATTGTATCCTACTAATAATTATGGTAATAACTCAATCCCTAAGAAATTTTTAACTTAATACCTAATAGTCATAAGAAATATTAAAAAACAATAAATTGTAATTTGTCTACATTTTGCTTACAAAGAGAGTGATCAATTAGAAACTTTCAAGCGAAAAATATACTTTATTAGGGTAAAGTTCCCGGGGGATGTGGAATGGTCGTGTGTTCAAGGAGCAAAAGGAACTATGTAATGTACAATTTCTAATATTAGTGAAGGACCTGTTGACACAGTATTCAAAAGGATGGTGGTGGATATAACATCTCTGTGGTATTTAGATTTCTTAGATACATTTGAAAGAGAAGTATATGAGTTTTTTTTTTTTTAAATGTCACACGGAAATCTTCATACTTGGCAACAATTTACATTTAAAAATGTGAGAGGGAGTACACAGTTTTCCAAAATTCTTTCAGAAAGTTCACAAGCAATAATAAATTGCAGACCCTGCTCTCAATAATTCTATTAATGATTAGCAATCACTGATGCAATCAACCAACCTCCTCTAGCCCTGATATGATCAGGCCATGCTGAGGAGTCCTAGGGGGTTCTGGGTATCTACACTCAAGGAGAATAGCAGGGTGAGGAAAGAAGGCCCGGCAAATGCCAGCAGCAGCAGGAGATGGAGCAAAATGACTTCAGAATTAAGGGATGGTCAAGGGTAAGAGAAACCAAATCCTTCCTCAGACAGTTACAGGAGGGCCTAAGGGGAAGGCAGGGTGGGCTCACTCGCATTTCATTCCCAACCTTGTCTCCAAGTAAGGAAACCTTGGTTCAGCCTAGTTATGGCGCTATGCTTATTCACATATTTGAGCCCTATTTTTCTGTGTTTAAAACAAAGAATCTCACAGCCTTTGATTTAGAAAGAAAACTGAGTAGAGGTAAGAAGTCTAGTCACTAGATAACAACGTAAAGACTAGATAACACTCTAGACTGTGAAAGGACAGAAATGCTTAGGTTTCAAAGCAAAACTGTGGCGGCTCCCACTATGCATAGATGGGAAGCGAGGAAGGAGGAACAATGGAAGGCTGAGGAGAGACAGGCCTGGCAGAAAGTAGGAGATGTACCAGAAGAATGGTCTCCACGATAAAATAAACAAACCAAACCAAACCCCTTGTCTGACTCATGATGACCCCATGTGTGCCAAGGTAGAACTGAGCTCCATAGGGTTTTCTTGGTTGTGATCTTTTACAGAAGCAGATCGCTGGGCTTTTCTTCCACGGCACTGCTGGGTGGTTTGAACCACCGACCTTTCGGTTTGTAGCTGAGTGTAAGCTGCTTGTGCCACCAAGGGACGCTGTATCCATAAAAGGCAAGAACATTTCCCATGCTTCCCTTTCCTTCCCCCTTCCTTCTTCCCCTCACACTGAGGAAGGGTTTCCTGAAATTGTTAATGGGTTCTCTCTGGAAGACAAGACTTTCTGGAGCTGTCATATGGCTAGGCCTACTTGACTCCTTCTGCTGCATGATCTAAAATGTCCCTGTCACTCTTAATAAAGCAAAACAGAACATCACATCCTTTCCTGAAAGTTCAGCTGAATTCTCACAGGAGAGTAAGTACGGTAAAGTTTGGATGCATTTCAATCCCACCATTGCTAGTTAGACTAACTGATTTGTTACTCTAGTTAAACTAACTGGTTATTTAAGGCAGTTGATATATTTTTTAATTCTGCACACAGTCTCAGTTATCTAGTGCTGCTATAGCAGAAATACCACAAGTGGGTGGCTTTAACAAACAAATTTATTTTCTCACAGTTTGTTGTTGTTATTAGGTGCTGTCGAGTTGGTTCTGACTCACAGTGACCCTGTGTACAACAGAACGAAACACTGCCTGGTCCTGCGCCATCCTCATGATTGTTGTTATGCTTGAGCCCATTGTTGCAGCCACAGTGTCAATCCATCTAGTTGAGGGTCTTCCTCACAGTTGAGGAGACTAGACGTCTGAATTCCGAGTGCCAGCTCTAGGGGAAGGCTTTCTCTCTCTGCTGGCTCTGGAGGAAGGTCCTTGTCTCTTCAGCTTCTGCTTCCTGGTTCCTTGGAGATCTCCATGTGTCTTGGCATCTCTTACCTTCTCTCTGCTTACCTGCTTGCTTGTTTAATCTCTTTTATGTCTCAAAACAGATTCCTCAAGACACACCCTACACTATCCTATCTCATTAACATAACAAAGACAACCCATCCCCAAATGGGGTTATAACCACAGGCATAGAGGTTAGGATTTACAACACGTATTTTCTGGGGACACAATTCAATCTATAACACAGTCTAAGCCAGTCTCTCAGCTTCTTTCAAGTGCCCCTGGGAGCTGGTGGTTTACAGATTAACCAGTGGGAGTAGAGGTTGGGCTCACTATCATTACTGTTATTAATATTGTCTCTTGTCTAGAATTCTCCCTTACTCCCTCAGCACTGTTTTCCAAATATCGCTCCCATTTCAATATCCCCAATTCCTCCACCCCAGCCCTGCTCTGAGCCCATCAGGCTTGGGCTGTACTCTTGGCAGCCAGCTGAGACTGAAGTGCAGGGCTGGTAGCAGGGCTGACGTCAGCCCAAGTGGAAGCAGACAAAGCATGACTCTCAGTCTGTCTGTCCCTTCCCATTTGTGCCTGATTAACTTCAGATGCAGTCATGTTTCTACATGCTTGTCACTGCCCATTTAAGCTGGGCTTTGTTGCAAATAGTACTTCATTATCAAATGCTCAGTATTGATTGATTGTTGCTCATAGTTCATTACTATCCAATCAAGTAACACAGTCACATGCTTACAATTTAACATACCGATCCAGAAGAGTCCTTCTACTCTGTAATTCAAATGACTTTTACCTAGGTCTAGTCCTTTGGACATGTTGTCAGGAAGGATCAGTCCCTGGAGAAGGACATTGTGCTTGGTAGAGAGTCAGCGAAAAAAGATGAAGACCCTCAACAAGATAGATTGACACAGTGGCTGTAACAAGGGGCTCAGGCATAACAATAATTGTGAGGATGGCACAGGACTGTGCAGTGTTTCGTTCGGTTGTACACGGGGTCACTATGAGTCGGAATAGACTCTACGATACCTGACAACCACAGTCCTTACCGAATGGAAAACAGGTAAATGAAAAATTCTTCTATTTTCCCCTATTATGATATCTTAAAAACATTACTTCTTATTCTTTAGTCAACAAATTATCCTCGCCAGTATTCATCATCTATCCTATCTCTTTCTGTACATTATTTTTCTCCTTCAGTCTGAACCAACAGTGAGAATTTACAGGAGTGGAATATGATTCCAATATTGCTCTTTTGGGTAAATGAGATGTCACAGAAGAATGAAGAATGATGTAACACTTGTGTTTTGGATTGAATCCCCCAAATATGTGTTGAATCCTGGCCTTTGTACCTGTGCATGTGATCCTGTTTGGAAACGGGTTTTCTTTTGTTATGTTAATGGGGTTATAGCAGTGTAGGATGGATCCTAAACCTAATCACTTCTGAGTTATAAAAAGACCAGAATCAACATGGAGACGCACACGGGGGTTAGACAGACACCATATGAGGAGTGTCTACAAGTCAAGGAATGCCAAGAACCAAGGAACGCCTAGGGCTATTTACAAGGAAGAAATGACAAGAGCCTGATTTGGACTTTTAGCCTCCAAAACTATGAGTAATGAAGTTTTGGTTCTTTACGGCCACCCCCTTTACAGTATTTGCACTGTGGTAGCCCTAGCTAACTAAGAAACATTGGATGACCCATTGTGATTCCTTAGTTCAACAGATTAGCATTCTGCCAAAAAACCTAGGTGAAAGGTTCAATCTTCAAATGAACTAATCAGCATCTCCCAGTAGTTGGCACAGCCTCCACACCAAACCCCAGAGACACCCTACATGCAATGGGAACGGGCAGTCAAGGGGTGAGGATGTGGGCAAGGTGGAGGAGTAGCGAAAACTCCTGCCACAACAGATTCAAAAGCGGCTCAAGGAACATGCGGTCTAGCATCCCCTCTGCATATGAAAGACAAAACATTTTTAAATCACTCAGGCACGAGGCAGGGTCAATGAACAGTGTATTTGGGAAGTAATAGGTAGCTTTAATTCATGACTGGTAGCTCACAGAAATGTAATGCCACATAGCCAAGAGTTTTCAGAGAATGGTTGTGAGGCAGGATTGTATCTTAAAGTATTCATTTGCATGTTTTCTGTGTATTTTTCTTCTCTTATGTTTGCTCACTGGTGCCCTGAAGGCATTTTTTTTACCTTCCCCATCCACACCTAAGTAAAGGCACAGTTTCAAAGAAGCTATGGGGATGCTTTGTGAAGGGCTGGGGTTTCAGGCCCAAAGATGAGCTAAGACTGGAGCTGAGGGAAGGTGGTAGAGGGAGGTGAGCTTGCACCGCATGTAGCATGGACAACCCACCATATAAACTTGCTGGACACCCATGGTGTTGTTGTTAGTTACCATCAAGTTGATTCCAACTCATGGCGACCTCATGTGTGCAGAGTAGAACTGCTCCACAGGGTTTTCAAGGCTATGACCTTTTGGACATAGGTCACCATCCCCGTCTTCTGAGGCACCTCTGGGAGGGTTTGAACTGCCAACCTTTCGGCTAGTAGTCGAGTGCTTAACCATTTGTGTCACCCAGGGACTCCTGTTAGACACTCATAACCCAAAACTCATTGCCTTTGAGTCCATTTTGACTCTTAGTGACCCTATAGGAAAGAGCAGAACTGCCCCATAGGGTTTCTAAAACTGTAATCTTTATAGAACTAGACTGCCACATCTTTCTCCCAAGGAGCAGCTGGTGGGTTCGAACCGACGACATTTTGGTTAGCAGCCAAGTGCTTAAACACTGTGCCACCAGGGCTCCTCACAGGTCCCCAAATGGTGAGAGACTTAGATACCTTGTTTGGGGAAGGAAGGTGTCAAGGGGAACCTGCCTCCATCAAAGCCAACTAAGACATTGCCATAGCCTTCCAGCACTGAACGCTCTTGTCAGTGTCATACCACCTACTTTCAACAAGCTCTGCAAAATCGTTCTCTTGATTAAATCGGTATTTAAACATACAGGGCTTTATTAAGTGGAAAGGTAAAGTTAGAATCCTTTGCTAAACTGAAGAGGCTCCTGATATCTTCATGTAAGTGTGTGTTATGAAAGAGTTACATTGAAAAAAGGGACTATAGCCACTTGATATTCCTACTATGTATACATTTGTAAAAATTTAAGCTTTGTTTTGAGTCTAGTGGCAGTGTTGGCTGAAGTAGGCTATTCCATTAGAAACAATTACCCATTATGTATAATAATGTAAAGAGTTAGTTTAGATTTGAATAATTTCCGGAGAAAAGTTTTTGCGTCTGTTCCAACCAAAGAAATGGAATACTTCCAAGAAAAATACTTATGTTTAAACTGTATTCATTTATAAAATATTTCAAAACTGAAGAAGACGGTTTTCCAGGAGATTAGTAAGCTTTTTTCAATTATGACGGGTCATACAGAGCTCCAAAGGAGGACTTCTCAATCTGGATTATTTATCTGAATCCCATAGGGAGATTTTAAAAATTGTTGATACGTGAGCAACTCCGGAGATGGGCTCAAGTGATTGTATAATGTACAACCAAGGCTAGGAACCACGTGCTCTTCCATTGCTTTGGTTTACACAATAAAAAGAAGGCCTGTGGTTCTATTTTGGGACCATGATGGCGATGTTCAAGGTGAGGAATGATGGACAGGGTAGGCAGTCATCAAATGTCAAAGAGGCTGTGATACAACAGCAACTGTGAATCACTCGTTAGTAATGACAGTGGATATTTGGTTTATGAAATCACAAGATGATGACTTCACCTTATGATGCCCTGAAATAAAACATAAAGGCACTTACTATATGCCAGGACAGGCTCTGCTCTGGGAAGAGAGCAGCAAACAAGGAAGATGCTGCCATGGAGCTCGTATTTCAGCACAACGGCAACTACACAACACCTGCCTGTGGCTCACATCACATGAACAATACGCTCATCATAGTCGGGAATTTCAAAAGCAGCATAAGAAGTAAAAATAGGGAAAGGTATTTCCTTGTTCCTCAGGAGCTGTCAGCGTAGCCTAGGAGATGATACTACTACCCCGGAAACACGATGGACTCATATAAGCGTTGTGCGCAGCATTCCTTAACTGCTAAACCTGAGCAGTTGGCCCTCGATTCCTGATGACCTCATGCACGGAGTTGTGATCCACAGGGTTTTTATTCACCGATTTTCAGAAGTGGATCACCAGGCCTTTCTTCCTAGTCTGTCTTAGTCTGGAAGCTCCACTGAAACCTCTTCAGCATCCTAGCAACACGTAAGCCTCCACTGACGGATGGGTGGTGGCTGTGCATGAGGTGCTTTACAGGAGTTCAAACAGGGGGGAAATTCAATATAAAGCTATCCAGGAAAATTCTGTGGAAGGGGTGAGACTGAATTTGTCTCAGAATATGGGTAAGGAGTGAGTAAGGAAGGAGATGAAAGAGCAATTAGGGTGGGAGAAATAGACTAGCTACAGTTATAGAATTGGAATGAGTGTGGTATGAGAAGGAAAAGTGGGGGAGTGTAAGCTGGAAGGAAGGCTATGAACTTGGAAATGGTTAAGTATAGAGGTTAGCTTGAAACGGTGAGAGTAAAATTATTTAAAGTCTGAAAAATGTAGATAGTACAATGATCCAAAAAGCTGGCAGCTAAGCTTCAAAGTAGAGAGACAAAGATTCTATGGCTTAGACAACAGATAACTGGGCTACAAATAGAGAACTCTCTGGAATCTGAAGGTATCAACTCTCAAGCCCAATTGTAGGTTAAATCCTGATCATGCTGTCAAAACCGCTGAAGTCAGTGATACACTGAATTTAAACAAAGCTTAAACAAAGCCCAGACCCCAGTTCAACTATATATTGGATTAACCCAGCCCACCACCCCAGCAACCTGACAGAAGAAGTGGCATACTCTTTTGGGGAGGTAGGTATTATCTACTTCAGAGTATACAGTAAGTCCCTGGGGGACAAACTTCCAACTTACAGACAATTCTTGCTTGTTCTTTGATGTTTTGTAAATTTGCCCTCACTTTGAAACGACTGAACCAACCCCTACTCACAACAAATTCTTCATCACAATCGCCTTCACTTGCTACGTACGCAGCTGTTAAATCTTAAATCATTGAAAAAGCTTTGGGCCTTTTCCTGCACTAACCAAACAAACAAACAAAACAAGAAAACTCATTGCTGTTGAGCCGATTCAGACTCACAGTGACCCTATAGGACAGAGCAGAATTGCCCCATAGGGTTTCCAAGGCTGTAATCTTTATGGAAGCAGACCGCCACATCTTTCTCCTGTAGAGCAGCTGGTGGTTTCCAACTGCCAACCTTTCAGTCAGCAGCGGAGTGCTTAATCACTGAGCCACCAGGGCTCCCTTGCACTAAAGTAAGGTTAAATAAGAACTGTATGCACCTGTTCTGACTTACCTACAAATTCTTAAAGACACTCAGAAACAGATCTTGTTTGTAATCCAGGGACTGCCTGTACTAATCTTAAAAAAAAAACAAAACAATGTCTGATATATGATTATTTGAATTATGTCCTCCAAAAAATGTGTGTATCAATTTGGCCAGGCCATGATTCCTGGTATTGTGTGGTTTTCCTATATGTTGTAAATCCTGCCTCTATGATGTTAATGAGGGAGGATGGG
>NW_004444008.1:12630157-12683889 GCF_000243295.1 Trichechus manatus latirostris
GCCAGGAGCAGAGTGTGTCCTTTGGACAGGGGTCCCTGTGCCAAGAAGCTCCTAGTCCGGGGGAACACTGATGAGAAGGCCGACAGGGAGAGAGAGACTTCCCCTGGAGCTGACACCCTGAATTTGGACTTTTAGCCTACTTTGACTGTGAGGAAATAAACTTCTCTTCGTTAAAACCATCCACTTGTGGTATTTCTGTTATAGCAGCACTGGACGACTAAGACACAGATTTTGCCTGTACTAATCTTTAAAAAAAAAAAAAGTGTCTGCTACACGATTAAAAAAAAAAAAATCAAAAGATAGGCAAGGAATTAGGAATATACTACCAAAAATTAAGAGAAAAGACAGTCAATATAAGTAGATAATCCAGATGGTAGAAAAAATAGATAAGGACTTTATCTGTGATATATGTTAAACTATCTAGCAGAAAAGATGAAAAATACGCATGCACAAAATGGACAAATTCAGCAGAAAACAAAAACTATAAAAAAACCAAGGAGGAGTTCTAGAATTGGAAAATACAATATCAGAAGCAATGAATCTAGACGACAGGCTTTACAGCAGATTGAAAATAGCACAAGAAAGGACCAGTGAACTTGCAGACAGGTTACTAGAAATGATCAAAACTAAAGCACAGGCAGAAGAGAAGAATGACCCAACCTGAACAGCGCAGGTAAGACAAGTGGGACAATGTCATACCATCTACCACAGATGTAATTAGAATCCTAGAAAGAGATGCAACTGGGAAGTGGGCAGAAGAAATTTTTGAAAAAAATAATGACCAAGAATCTTAAAAGCAGCCAGCATAAAAAGATAATACATTTGGGGAATGACAATGAGAATAATAACTGTCTTCTTATCAGAAACAGTGGAAACCATAAGACAATGGAATGGAATCTTTAAAGCGCTGAAATTAAAAAAAAAAAAAATGTCATCTTAGAATTCTGTTCAGCAGATATATCCTTCAAGGATGAAGGTAAAATAAAGACATTTTTAGACAGAAAAATGCTGAGAGACCATTCTTCAGGAGGCCTGTACTGGGAGAATGCAGACGGGTAGTCATCAGGCAGAAGGAAAATTATTCCAGATGCAAGCCTGGATTGGCAGGAGGAAAGGAAGGGAACCAAAAATGAAACAGAGGCCATGTCTTAGATACAGTGTCTAGATGAAGAGAAGAGGGCCCAGGACAGAACCTTAAGGAAGACTGAAGGAGAAAAAGCTCCCCAATTCCCCGAGCTCCCCCTCCTCAAGAAAAATGGAGAAAGAAAAGAGTACGAAGAAAACTAGAAAAGTTTTATCCTAGAATCCAAGAGATATGAACACGTCAAATGCTGGTGCGAAGGCTGAGAAAGAGTAGAACAGACACATATTTATTGTAGTGGAATCATGAAGACTCTTTGGTGCCTTAGTAAAAACTGTGTTGTTGAAAAAAATAAAAAAAGCAGTGGAGTTCTATGTTGTGTTATTCATATCTGGGGAACACTGAATATTTTCATTGGAGAATTCTACAAAGGTCAGGGTGACAGCAGTGATGTCAGGTAGGGGCACCAGGAACAGTGGGGAGGAGCAAAGAGAAGAGGCCCTTTAGGAAGCCAGGGATGTCAACTGGACTTGACATGCTTTGGGCTGAAGTTGAAAGGCAAGTATGAGTGGGGAGAATTCAAGGCTTCAGGAGGATCTGCCGCATAGGAATAAAGAAAGAAAAAAACAAAGTTTCTATCCATTACTACCACTGGAAAAGAGGGCAGGTGAAAAATCAGTGTTTGGGTTAGGATTTGAGGAGTAAAGGAGATGATGACCTGAAAGTTAAGTCTCTTGAGTTTGAGCCAGAGCAACACAGTGAAGATGTCTTGGAAGTGTAGCTGGGAGGCCTGTCTTGGGCAGAACTTCTCAGTCTTTTCCTCATCAAAACAAATGTTGTTAGCTGCTGTTGAGTGAGCACTGATTCTTGGTGACCCACGGGCAACACAGTAAAACGCTGCCTGGTCCTGTGCCATCTTCACGATCGTTGGTATGCTTGAGTCCATTGTTGAAGCTACTGTGTATTCTGAGTGCCTTCCAACCTAGGGAGCTTACCTGCTAGTACCGTATCAGACAATGTTCTGTTGTGATCCATAGGGTTTGCATTGGCTAATTTTTCAAAGTAGATGGTCAGGCCTTTCTTCCTAGGCCACCTTAGTCTGGAAGCTCCTCTGAAACCTGTCCATCACGGGTGGCCCTGCTGGTATTTGAAATACTGGTGTATTAGCTTCCAGCATCATAGCAACACGTAAGCCATCACAGAATGGCAAACTGACAGATGGGTCATATATAGAACATGGTAATCCCGGTAATGTGTCCTGGGGTAAGAGGCTGTGCCCTGTGGGTGACTACAGGTCCAGGTGCTTGGGCAGACTCAGGTGCTCCCTGACTCCTGGAGGATGAGGGCATGAAGATTCCAGCACACCTGTGACACATTCATGGCACACTGCCAGGGAGCTCTGGTCTACAGGAGCGAGTTGCAGTCTTGCTCTCTGCAGTAGCCTCCATGGGATGGACACAGGATGGCCCCCTCCATAAACAACTACTGGTGAGAGAGACCTGTGGGCACCTCTTACACACAATCTACATTCCAATCTTTTAGGAGTAACAAGGTCACCCTTCAGATGATTTGTCTTTCTTGCAGACACTAAGCAGCATTAGTCTGCGCAGCTAATACTCAATTAAAAAATTTAATATCACCACTTTCCATTTCCCTTCTGATTAGTAAATTAAACTGTGCAAGCCTCAAGGTGAGGACCACGGGCATTTTTATCCTTTGATCTATCTGGAACATTGAATAACCTCTAACGTTGATGTTGAAATATTCCAAAACCCAAAACCCACTGCTGTCGAGTCGATTCCGACTCACAGTGACCCTATAGGACAGGGTCTTCTGGCAGTCCACAGTATATTCCATATCCTTCGCCCATATCACGGGTCGAATGCATCAATTCTTCTGTCTTCCTTTTTCATTGTCCAGCTTTCCTGTGCATATGAGGAGACTGAAATCACATGGTGCCAGCAGACACCCTTCTTTTTAGCTGAGCCCCAGTTATAGCTCTTTGCCTACCCTGTCCTGTAATCTCAACATCCAGCATAATAAATAGGATCAAACATAAACGAGAAATACTAAATCCTTGATATTTCTTAATCCATTATTTTAGCAGATTAGAGAGCAAAAATAACAACCTTTCCATATGATTAAAACTATTTTTTCCCCAAGAGAGAAGATGACAGTCTGCATGTAGAAAGAAATACAATTTAAAAATATCATCCTGCTAAAATCCTTGTTTCTATTTTTAGATTCTCGGGATTTGGGATGTTTGAGGGGAGCTATTTCATTTCTCAGGCCTTATCTTCTCAAAAGCTTTGCCTGGAAAACTGTTTGGCCAGGCATAAAAGAATACCTAAACAGTCAAAATAAAGTTAGGTGTTTTTTTTTTTCCTTTTTCTCTATTTTCTGAGGTCTTTAAGCAGAGGTTAAGAATTTAAATAAGATTGAAATTTCTTAATATTTTCCCGAGTGGAGTATTTCCAAGGGGCGAACAATTAGGTCTTGTTTCATAAAATAATAATCAGCTCTCTGATTTATTTACAACTCTCCTTCGAAGGAATTCTTATTTAGTAGACCCAGACTCTAAAATTCTCCAACAGGTGTCCGAAGTTAATTAACAGAGAATCCCAGGCTCCACTAAGAGGAACAGCGTCCATTGGATTAGGCTCTGGGGCTTGGCAGATGGCTGGTCCAATACAGGTACCTAATCTAGACATTCCAAGTTTCAGCCAGAGCACACGGCTTTCCTTCTGTGCAGAATGTGGCTCGTCAAATCAAGCTATTAGAGGGAGCCAGCAGAGGGTGATCCCACACATCACCTTGTCTGGAAAATCAGGCTTCTTTTAAAAATACTAATTGAAATGGCATGTGTTTTAATGAAAACAACATCTGCCTGGGTATGAAGAAACATGTTTGGAACAGCAGAGAAGGTATGTCTCTACAATTTTCTCAATAATAAAGTGAAGCTTGCAAATTCTCAGGAGTAAAAATAACATATGGCCTTCCCGGTTTGCACTGAGATGGTTTCTGGAGCCTCAAGTCTTTCCCTGGGTGCAGGGAAACCATACAGTGTCATGAGTGGCTTGCGAGAGCCGTGCTCCCACGTGGCCAGCCACTGGTATGAGCTGAGAAAACAATCACACATACACCCAGTGAAGTCCTGGTACATGCTTCAAGGTCCCGGGGTGGCGCAAATGGTTTGCACTTGCTTGCTCTTATAGACTGACTTGTGTCCCTCAAAAGTATGTGTTGCAAATCTTAATGCCTACACCTGTGGTTATAATCCCATTTGGGAATGAGTTTTCTTTGTTATGTTAATGAGTCAGTATGAATGTAGGGTGTGTGCTATGTCAATCTCTCTTGAGATATAAAAGCAGATAAGAAAGCAAGTAAGCACAAACCAAATGGAGGATAGAGGTGGCAGGGAGGCAGGGAGGGAGGGGGAAGACAGATGCCAGGCCAGATGAAGATCACCAAGAGAAACTGAAAAGAGACAAGGACCTTCCGTCAAAGCTGACAGAGAGAGAAAGGCTTCCCCCAGAACCAGCGCCCTGAATTCGGACTTTTAGCCTCATACACTGCAAGAAAACGAACTTCTGTTGGTTAAAACCACCTACTTGTGGTATTTCTGTTATAGCAGCACTAGATAACTAAGATACCTGCCAATCTAAAGGTAGGCAGTTTGAACCCACCCAGCAGCCTAGCAATCTGATTCCATAAAGATTACAGCCAAGAAAACCCTATAGTTCTACTCTGCAACACACGGGGTTCATGTGAGTCAGAATCAACTCAACGGCAACTGGTTTGTTAATGGTTAAATATAACCAGCAATCATTGTCTATAAAAAACAAATACACAGAGTGGCCAGATAAAATCTTTTATCTGAATATTTAAAACAGATTGTGGCAAGAGAAAAAAGCTGGGAAGGGATGGCCCTACCCCACCCACCCATCCCACTCTCCTCCCCACATCTCCCTTCACCCCAATAAATGAAAAGGGGCAATTTATAAGCACTGTGTGGGAAAAGAAACAGCAATGGATTTTGTGCTTAAAAAAAACACAAAAAACCAAACTTCCAGGCAAGAAACTACCCCTATTTTGTTCATGATTCCATTAATTACTCTAGCAAAGCCTGAGATGCTAGGGTGCTAGGTACACCCTGAGGCTGGCTCCTTTCTCTTGCATCTCCTGGAGGACACGGGTGTTTGGGAATGACCCCTTCCTGGGCCCAGAGAACAGCTGGATTGTGTCTGGAGGTTCCTTTGAGGTTGGAATGGGAAAGAGGCCAGTAGCTTGGACCAACAATCAGTTAGTTGATAAAGGGATAAGGTTAGCCAAATGTGAAGAATGGATCATATAATATGAATGTGTAGGGGCATCAATCAAAGGAAGATTCTTACAGATCATTCCAGGTGTGGTGAGCCAACCATCCAAACACAAACAGGAAAGCTCTCAGTGGCAACTCTTGTCTAATACCAGGGACACAGGGGAAGTAGCAGGCAAAACAGAGAAGGATGAGGCAAAGGACCCCTAAGTCTATTGATGGGTACCATGGGCATGAGAGAGGGGGAAATGGGGAGTCCTTGCTTGGGTGTACTGGGCTTCTGTTAAGGAGGATGGAAAAATTTGAAAATGGACAGTAGTGATGGTTGCACAACATGATGGAAGTAATTAATGTCACTGAATTGTGTTGTTGTTAGGTGCCATCGAGTGGATTCTGACTCACGGCGACCCTATGTACAACAGAATGAAACACTGCCTGGTCCTGCGCCATCCTCACAATCATTGCTATGTTTGAGCTCATTGTTGGAGCTACTGTGTCAATCCATCTCGTTGAGGGTCTTCCTCTTTTTCGTTGTCCTTCTACTTTGCCAAGCATGATGCCCTTCTCCAGGGACTGGTCCCTCCTGATAACATGTCCAAAGTATGTAAGATGAAGTCTCAACATCCTCATTTCTAAGGAGCATTCTGGCTGTACTTCTTCCAAGACAAATCTGTTCATTCTTCTGGCAGTCCAAGCTATATTCAAATTCTTTGCCAACACCATCATTCAAAGTCATCAATTCTTCTGCAGTCTTCCTCATTCATTGTCCAGCTTTCACATGCATATGAGGCGATTGAAAATACCATGGCTTGGGTCAGGTGCACCTTAGTCCTCAAAGTGACATCTGTGCTTTTGAACACTTTAAAGTGGTATTTTCAGCAGATTTGCCCAATGCAGTACATCATCTGATTTCTTGACTGCTGCTTCCACAGGCATTGATTATGGATCCAAGTAAGATGAAATCCTTGACAACTTTCAATCTTTTCTTTGTTTATCATGATGTTGCTTATTGGTCCAGTTGTGAGGATTTCTGTACTGAGTAGTACATGTACAGCATCTTGAAATGACAAATGTGTTGTTATATATATACACACAATTCACCACAATTCAAAAAAAGAAAAAGACCAGGGAAAATCGGGGAAGGGCCAGGTTCACAATGCCATGACTAAGTTCTTCCCTTCAGCCTCAGGAAGGGTGCCAGTGAGTTTGGGGTGCTCACAGCATGCCTGCCAGAGAGCGTGGCAGCAGCTACCAGCAGGGAGGCGAAGGGAGGGAGCTCTGTCAGCTCTGCCAGTGCAACCGCAGGGGTGTGGCGGCTCTGCCAACATAATCCTTGGGCAATGAGCAAGTCACAGACAGAAGATGTTACTCTTTCCTTCCCAATCTCAAACCTCTCCCATAGAGGCAGCAGAAGGGGTTTGACTGGAATCCTGGATTTGAAGGAGCACATAACTTGTCTTTCCTGTGTTCCCTGGATGCTGAGGAGAGACTGAAACAAGCATAGCCCTGTACCCCTTCTCTGTCTATATGGGATCCCCACCAAACCTCTTCACCACCTGTCTGTCAGTCTGTCATACTGTGGTGGCTTGTGTGTTCTATGATGCTGGAGGCTATGCCACCAGTATTTCACATACTAGTAGTGTTTCCCATTCTGTAAAGGTTTCAGTAGGGCTTCCAGACTAAGACAGACTAGGAAGAAAGGGCTGGTGATCTGCTTCCAAAAATTAGCCAATGAAAACTCTATTGATTATAACAGAACATTGATACACAGCTGGAAGATGAGCCCCCTAGGTTGGAATGCACTCAAGATACACAGTGGCCGCAACAATGGACTCAAGCATACCAATGATCGTGAAGACAGAACAGTACCAGGTGATGTTTTGTTCTGTTGTACATGGGACCACCATGAGTCAGAACTAATCCAGTGGCAACTAACAAACAATAAACTTTCCCTAGATCTGTTCTTCAGAATAAATAATGTGTGTTATTCATTCCTCAGTTAATTAAGTCAGCAAATATGTACTGAGTGCCTGCTGTGGGCACGGCAAAGTGCTAGGCATTACAGGACATAAAAATAAAGATGTCGCCTGACCCCTGCTCATCATCTCCTTGGAGAAAGACATAATGCACACAACAGTATAAAATACATTATAAGACTAAAACTCCACAATGGCAATCCAAGATAAAAGATTTCTTATCAAATAGGTGCTACCACCTGAGCTCTGAGTTCAAAGAGGAAGCTTTACCAGGAAAGCCCCTGCCCCCACCCCCACCCCCGAGCTGGGCTTTGACACTGGCTGGTAGGTCAGTAGAGCCCTGGTGGCACAGTGGTTAAGAGCTACAGCTGCTAACCAAAAAGTCGGCAGTTTGGATCCACTAGCCGCTCCTTGGAAGCTGTCTTAGTCATCTAGTGCTGCTCTAACAGAAATACCACAAGTGAATGGCTTTAACAAAGAAATTTATTCTCTCACAGTCCAATAGGCTACAAGTCCAAGTTCAGGGCATCAGCTCCAGGGGAAGGCTTTCTCTGTTGGCTCTGGAGGGAGGTCCTTGTCATCAATCTTCCTTGGTCTGGGACCTTCTCTGCGCAGGAACCTGAGGTTCAAAGGACGCACCCTGCTCCTGGCACTGCTTTCTTGGTGGTATGAGGTTCCCACATGTTTCTGCTCGCTTCTCTCTTTTATATCTCAAAAGAGACTGGCTTAAGACACTATCCAATCTTGTAAACCTCATCAGTATAACCTCATCATAGTGACAGAGTTTACAACACATAAGGAAATCACATATAACCTCATCATAGTGATGGAGTTTACAACACATAAGGAAATCATATCAGATTACACAATCATACAATACTGGGAATCATGACCCAGCCAAGCCAACAGACATTTTTGGGGGATACAATTCAATCCATGACAGAAGCCCTATGGGGCATTTCTACTGTATCCTATAGAGTCGCTATGAGCTGGAATCACCTAAACGGCAACAGGTTTGGTTTGAGTTCGGTAGGTCAGTAAGTGCATGGAGATGCAAGAGCATATTAGGGAGGGAAACAGCTTGGACCAAGGGTTGCAAGTGAGAATGATGGTACAAGAACTGGTATTGCTGAAGAATTCATGAAAAGGAGTAGTTAGAGATGAGAAGCAGGTTGGCATGAGCGTGGACAGGGCCTTGAGTGTGATGGCAAAGCACTCATAGAACAGAAAATCTTGCTCGTTCAGGAGATTTCCTGCAGTGTCGTTATACTTAGTAATTGTTTTGATACAGTCTTTTGATTTTCTGTCTGAAAATGCAGAAAAACAAAACAGCACATATGATAAAATTCCTCTTATCGGGATTATTCTCCCAGGATGGGATGCAATGGGTTCATGATCAGTATTTGCCAAGGGGTAGATGTTGCTCCTGACTCTAGTTTGTGTGTGTTTTTTTTTGTTGTTGTTGTTAATGTGGTTGTTTCTTGTTCATTTGTGTTTTTGCAGAGAAGAGGGGTTTGGCTAAAATAAATGCCTACCATCTTGCTTGCTGAAAGTGAAGAGGAACTGAAGCACTTACTGATGAAGATCAAAGATTACAGCCTACAGTACGGATTACACATCAACATAAAGAAAACAAAAATCCTCACAACTGCACCAGTAAGCAACATCATGATAAACAGAGAAAATACTGAAGTTGTCAAGGATTTCATTTTACTTGGATTCACAATCAATGCCCGTGTAAGCAGCAGTCAAGAAATCAAATGACATACTGCACTGGGCAAGTCTGCTACAAAAGACCTTCTCAAAGTGTTAAGAAGCGGAGATGTTCCTTTGAGGATGAAAGTGTGCCTAACCTAAGCAATGCTATTTCCAATCTCATATGCACACAAAATTTGGACACTGAATTAGGAAGACCAAAGAAGAATTGACACCTTTGAATTACAGTCTTGGCGAAGAATATTGAATATACCATGGACTGCCAGAAGAAGGAACAAATCTGTCTTGGAAGAAGTACAGCCACAATGCTCATTAGAAGCAAGGATGGCGAGACTTTGTCTCATGTACTTTGGACATGTTATCAGGAGGGACCAGTCCCTGGAGAAGGACATCGTGCTTGATAAATAGAAGGTCAATGAAAACGAGGAAGACCCTCAATGAGATGGATTGACACAGTGGCTGCAATAATGGGCTCAAGTATAATGATTGCAAGGATGGTGCAGAAGCAGGCAGCGTTTCCTTCTGATGTACATAGGGTTGCTATGAGTTGGAACTGACTTGACAGCACCTAACAACAACATCATCTTCATCAGGAACTACTGATATGCTTAAATGTATGGCATTTTGCTAAACTTGTTAAGGACAAAATTTTGTTCACTCTTTTTACTGAAGCTAATTATTGCTATTATTTTTTTCTAAAAAAAAAAAAAACCTTTCTGAATGGTTAAGTAACACCTGTCTCAGAAGGATAAGTAACATTTTTTGAAGATTTCAAAGAAATGTCTGGATGTGCATTACCCTCGACTACAGCATCATGTCATCAAGAACATAAAGATCTATCTAAAGCACACTTATCACCGGTTCGCAGAGACATACATAGAACCATGGAAATAGCCCAAAGGGAAGACAAAGGAGAGGCAGAACAAGCTACATTCTTTTAGTTCTACTATATGATTCGCATTAGACCAAATGGGGTAAGGTGATTATTGCTTAATAGTTTATTTGGAGTTTTCCTGATAATGGGGTCCAAGGAATACGAACCATTCTTTAAGTGCACTGTGTAACCCACCCCCACGCCCTAAATAAACAAATGATCAAAGGAGAGTTGTGATTTAAACTGAAACCCTAGAACCAATAATGGAAAAAAAAAACTGGATTCCTTCTGAGTTATTAGTGTCTGCATACCTTTAGCTATTTTTAGTAGGAAATAAACAGCTTGTTTATCTTCTTTATTAGCATAAATTCTTTTTTTAAGATAATCTTTATTTGATTCCTTGATGTTTTGATAATTTGGGTTTATTTTAAAATAATGGTCAGACAGTAAAACTTTTAGTTCATTTAAATCCCTACTATGTGTCACAGCAGTTCAAATCCACCAGGTGCTCCTTGGAAACTCTACGGGGCAGTTCTACTCTGTCCTATAGGGTCACTATGAGTTGGAATTGACTTGATGGCAATGGTTTTTTTTTTTTTTTTCGTTATGTGTCAGGCGGATCCCTAGTGGCGCAGTGGTTAAGAGCTTGGTTGCTAACCAAAAGGTTGGCAGTTTGAATCCACCAGCCGCTCCTTGGAAACCCTACGGGGCAGTTCTACTCAGTCCTATGGGGTCTCTACGAGTTGGAATTGACTCGATGGCAACTGGTTTGGTTTTGTTGGTTTGATGTGTCTGACACTGTTCAAGAATGTGGGTAAACCTGAGCAAACAAGACAGAACTTCCTGTCCTCATGGAGCTTACATCCCAAGGAGAAAGACGGACAACAAACAAGACAGATCAGTAACACATTATGTGTTAGAAGGTGATCGGTGCTGTGGAGAAAAATAAAACAGAGAAAGGAGCAGGGGGTCGGAATTTTAAGAAGGACGGCCAGAAAAGGTTCTATTGGGAAAGTAACATTGGAGTAAACACGTGAGCAAAGTAAGGATTGAACCACGTGGACACCTGGAGGAAGAGGACTACAGGCAGAAAGAACAGCAAGTTCAAAGGTCCTGAGGCAGACTTGTGCCACGTGTGATAAAGGCACCACAGTGAACCAGTGGCTTCAGCAAAGTTAATAATGGTAAGAGGAAGAGAAGCTGATGCTGGAGCAGTAACAGAGACTTGGGTCAGGTAGAGCCCTATCTGTCTAGCAGGTGTGATTTTACACCAAGCAAGAAGAGGACCCACTGGAGAGTTCTGAGTAGAGGAGTAACATGATTTGACTAATGGTTTAACAAGACCCTTTGGCTGCTGCATTGGGAGGAGACGGTAGGGGGTGAAGCTAGAAGCAGAGAGAACAGAGAGGAGGCTATGGTAATTACCCAGTGGAGAGATGATGGGAGTTTTGGACTGGGGTAAAGCAATGAAGATGATGAGAAGTGTCAGATTCTGGGACAATGTGAAAGGAAGAGCAGATCTGTGGACGGACTGGATATGCAGGGGAGGAGCCGAGGAGGACCCTAAGGTGTTTATCCTGGGGCACTGCAAGGACAAACTGCCATCTGCTGTCATGAGGAAGACTGCAGATGGCTCAGGTTTGGGGGGAAGATAAGGAATTCAGTTTCAGCTATGTCATGCTTGAGATGACCATTAGATATCCAAGTGGACACGCTCAACAGAGTTGAACACAAAGATCTGGAATTCACACCAAACCAGAAACAAAACCAAACACGCTGCCATTGAGTCGGCTGCCATTGAGCAACCCTAAAGGACAGAGTAGAACTGCCCCACAGGGTTTCCAAGGAGCAGCTGGTGGATTTGAACTGCCGACCTTTTGGCTGGCAGCTGAGACATCTACTTGGGAGTCCTCAGAATACAGATCAACTTTAAAGCAAAGAAACCATATGAGGTCACCAATGCTTTGAGTGAGAGTTGAGGTCCAGGTTAAAAATTTTTTGTTGTTGTTGTTCTTGGTTCAAAGTCATTGCAGCTTTCTGTTCAGTATATAAGGATCTGTATAGCATTTCCCGATAAAAATTATTACTTAGATACAATATTTAAAGTGAAGGGGTTAACGAAAGTCAGATCTTCTTTCTCCTAAATAAAACAAAATGTTGGCTTTGTAATTAAATTCTGCTTTTCTCATTCAAGAAAAAAGTTATTGATGCCCGCGACTTAGATATTTTCACTTCTATTTTAAAATGGTTGGCCCCATTTCCTGTCTGGTGACATTTGATAGTAAAGGCTTAACTTAACATGGGCAGTATGGAACTCCAAATGTTCCTGCCTGACACGCAGCACCAGAGATAACCAGTTTTCAAGAAAGAAGGGATGACTAGAAGCCACAAAACCAATCAATAGTTCAGTATTTTGTTATATTTTAATCCACCAAAAGAAATAAAACACACAAACACACAACGCGTAGTAGTTACTATCCAGGCAATAGACTGATTAGCTATTGATTTTTCCTCCACCTTACAGAGGAAGGATAGGATTTTATTAGCAGCTCCAGAATTGGCTTGTCTGAAGCAGGTGCACAAGAAAAAAGAAAGTGAATATGGAGAGGCTGTCTTGACCTTTTGAGCTAACAACCTAGTTTAAATATACAAAATCCATAAATAATATTAAATTCAAACTAAGTCTTGCTGTTGTTAGGTGCCGTCGAGTCGGTTCCCACTCATAGTGACCCTGTGTACAACAGAACAAAACACTGCCCGGTCCTGTGCCATCCTCACAATTGTTGTTATGCTTGAGCTGATTGTTGCAGCCACCATGTCAATCCATCTTGTTGCGGGTCTTCCTCTTTTTCGTTGACTCCCTACTTTACCAAGCATGATATCCTTCTCCAGGGACTGATCCCTCCTGATAACACGTCCAAAGAATGTGAGACAAAGTTTCGCCATTCTTGCTTCTAAGGAGCATTCTGGTTCTACTTCTTCCAAGATAGATTTGTTCGCTCTTCTGGCAGTACACAGTAAATTCAATATTCTTCACCAATATCATAATTCAAACTAAGTACAAACATTAAATTGTGAGTGCACTTCAATGCCTTTTAATGTACTGTAAATATAACAGATAACTGCATGTGGTAGACACAGATTTGAAGTCTGGTTTTTCTGTGAATAAACAAATGGCTGGGGACCTGTGAATAGTTTGGCTTTTATTGGAGGATAAGATGGGTATTGTGAAATGGCAGGAGAGACAGTGTCTGGTTCCCTGAGCACAAAGGACTTAGTGTACCATGCTTAGGAATTGGGAGAGCAGAAGCAGACCTATGTATCTATGAAAAATTTGTGTATGAAATGTAGACCCATGCCAGCCATACCACTTTCCCCAGGAATGGTATCTTGCCCCTGTGCCTACTCTCACCTCATTTCTCCCGGTCCCCCAGAGGCTTCATCACCCTGAACCTTTGCCATGGTGGGTGGTACAGCTGCCTGCTACCTGGCCTCCAGCTGCCGTCCATCAACACCTGCTACCTACAACCAGGCTTCCAGACCTCATGTTGCACCCGACCTGCATCTTCACCAGAATCATCTGCTAATCTGGACACTGTGCTGGGAGGTTCCCTCTGCTCCCGCGGCACATCCTTGTGAGGTGTCGATCAGCCTTGTGAGGCAGGTACCAGCAAGTCTCTCTGACTTGGGCTCCCATCATTCACTCTGCACCAGGCATACTAGGCTCCATGGAGGCTGAAACCACTGGCCTGCTCCCACTCCAGCAAAACATGTGCAGCTTAGAACGTTCTTCCAACTATCCACATGGCACGCTCCCTCCCAACCTTTAACTCTTGCTCAAACGCTACCTCCCACAAAGCTCCAATCTTGACCACCCCTTTAAAATGGCAACCCCATACTTTCCCACCAATTACAGTCTCCTTTATCCAGCTCTGTTTTCCCATGGTGCTTCTCTAACACACCATGATTCATCTGTGCTTATCGTACAACTTCTCTCTCTTGAATGCAAACTTCACAAAGAAGGCTTTCTATCTATTTTGCTCATTGATATAATGACAGGCCTAGAATGAAGTAGGTCATGAATAAATACCTTTTGAATAAATAAATGAATGTATTACCTCTTTAATGCTTCATTAGTAAAAGAATCTCTGTATTTCTTGCATATCAAATTAAAGGGATATAATTTTTTGAAAAAATGGGATTAAAGGGCCAGTATGGTGGCTCTGTGAGTCAGAATCGACTCAATGGCAACAGGGTTAGCTTTTTCATTTTATGGCGGTTGAGTGGTGGAATTGTTGCCTTCTCTGCTGGAGACCCAGGATCAATTCCAGGCCAAGGTACCTCATGGGCAGACATCACCTATCTGTCAGTGGACGCTTGCGTGTTGCTATGATGCTGAACAGGTTTCAGGAGAGCTTCCAGATGGACTAGGAAGAAAGGCCTGGAGATCAACTTCTAAAAATCAGCCAATGGTAACCCTGTGGAATACAATGGTCTGATCCGAAACCAATCCTGGGGATTGCACAGGACTAGGCAGCATTTTGTTCCATCGTGCATGGGGTCAGCATGAATTGGGGGCCAACTGGACGGAAGCTAACAACAGTGACAACATGGTCTCATCCAAAGTAAATGTAACAGTGGAAAGGGGAAGAAGAGTGACACGGATCCCATCGTATTCCACAGTTCACTGCGCAGGAAGCAAACAGTCTGACAGAGACGCAGAGGTCTGTGGCGACCACAGCGAGTGCTGAGCATTTTTAATTTGCGAGGATTCGTGATATTGACAAACACCCCATTGCCCACCATTTTCCTCTAAATTCTACAAGACAAATCAGTGCACTGGACTTCAACTAGAAGGAGAGCTGGAAAAACAAGGCCTCTAGTAAATACACTGTTTCTGTTTTGCATTCGAGTTCAAAACATACGCAGTCCGCAAGAAAAGAGTTTCATTTCAAAACTAAGCCAATGTAAACCTTACCGATGAGCTCCTTATTTCTGACGTCCAAGGCCATGTTGCGCAGGGCTGTGGCCACGGCGCACACCACGCGGTCGTTGTCTATTCGCAGCAACTCCACAAGGATGGGCAGCCCTTTCTCTTTCCGAACAGCAGCTCGGATGTACACTGACCACTGCAGAAAGAGGCAAAGGACGTTAGAAGCGGAGGCAAGAAATCCTATAAGTAAATAGTGCGTAAGTGGGTTTTTAGATTGTTGTTTATAGGAGCCAAAAAGGTTGAATTACCAAGACCAAGTTGTAGACTGAGTTCCTGGGTGGTACACATGGTTAATGCGTTCGGCTCCTAACTGAAAAGGTGGAGGTTCAAGTCCACCCAGAGGTGCCTCGGAAGAAAGGCCTGATGATCTACTTCTGAAAAATCAGCCACTGACAACCCTATGGAGCACAGTTCTACTTTGATACACATGGGGTCTCTGTGAGTTGGAATCGACTCTATGGCTACCGGTAGTTGTAGAAGAGGTTGAATATGTTAGATGTATATTTAAAATTTTTAACTTTATTTTCTGCCTTATCCTATGACACAGGCTTCAGAGTTAATCAAGTAACCACGGTTAGCTTCTCTCGGGCCAGTGCTTTCAGTACTTCAACTTGAAAGCCACTGAACGTGATCGGTATACTTGATCTTTTAAGATATGGAGATTTGGGGAAGAAAGGATCGGCTATTTACATTAAGAGGCATAAAATAATATTTAAAAATAACCCTGAGAAAGTAGGCAATGAGAAAAGGCTGAGTGTGGGTGATTTTTTAAAAAAGAGATTTGAATTTGGAGTCAGGACGTGGAAATAAGTTGTGGGAGATTTGTCGTTCAGTCATTTACGGAATAATAAAGAGTAACTGAGGCAGAGAAAGGCAGGGGTGAGGAGAGGAGAATATGACACTGAAAATCCAGAATGCAAATTTTACAAGCATTTGTCAAAAACTGAGATTAAAGTGTATCATGTCCAGGGTCATAAGTCAATCTCTTATTTTATCAAGACTATATGCCATTTGTTTTGGGTGGGCAATCGCCAAACTTAATGGAACACAAACCAAAAAAACAAAAAAATAAAAAAACAAACCAGTTGCCATCAAGTCAATTCCAACTCATGGCAACCCTATGTGTTTCAGAGTAGAACTGTGCTCCACAGGGTTTTCAATGGCTGTGAGCTTTCAGAAGTAGATTGCCAGGCATTTCTTCCACGGTGCTTTTGGGGAGTTTCAAACCACCAACCTTTCAGTTAGCAGCTGAGCACTTAACCCTTTGCGTCACCCAGGGACTCCTAACAGAACACAACTAATGCTTAATACGAAAATGGAATTGCAATATTAGGATGATGAAACACGCAGGTTTGATTAATGGAATGCAGCTAGGTACGCTTTATACGCTCATGTAGTGTTCAGAGAAGAGGGTGCGGTATAAAAATCAACGAATGTAAGGGTTTAATCTATTGCAATTTCATTTACGATCTAAGAAAATTACACTCATGAAATGAGGTTTTGGGGTCTATGGCCAGGTCCTCCTGGGACCACCTCTGGTGGAGCGGAGCCCTCCCACCCCTCCCCCACTGGCCCTCTCCACCTCCCCTTCCCCGTAGGGCAGACATCCCAGAGCTGGCTCTCACCTGTGGCAGGCAGGGAGCCCCCTCTGGCAGTGACCGTAGGGCATACGCCATGCCTGCCACATCCTCAGCCCAGCCCTGCATGAAATATGAGATTAAAAAAAAACAAACAACTTCATCCCATCCTACATCAGAAGTCACATTCACATCGTTTCTCATCACCACCAACTCACGCCGAATACCTTCTCCTGTCCCAACTTTGTGTCTCCAGCCCAAGAGAGCTTGAGATACTGGGGAGGCAGCTAGAACTCACTAAACTATCTCTAGATTCCAGCCCCAGTCTCAGGAAGCAAAGATAAACGTTGGAGGTTTGGGCATTGCTTATTGGAGCTTGGGTGGCTGGATGTGACATCCCTTCCCAGGGAGGAAGGTGCTTCCTCTCCATACCAAATGGTAACTCCCAACACTCTCTTGACATGCCAAAACAGGATATTCTCTTTACATATCTGCCTCCCCGCCCCCTGTGCCTAGCCCAGAAGAGAATGGAAACCTGAGCTTACTCAGCCTTGGCATTGTTGGGTTCTTCCCTAAAACTAAGGAAGGAATCTAGAAAAGGGAAGAGAGCAGAGTTCAGAGTGTGGGGTCAATGTTTACATATTGGAAGATGAATATCAACAACACATTTTAACACCTGGGAGATAGTCTTGACCCTCTGAAGAGCCTTGGGAATATTCCTGGGAATTTAGGCAGGCTGACGCATAAGTCTTAAAGATGGCCTCCATCCAGTCACTTCTTTCCAAGCCCTAGCTACTGGCTTCGACATTTGTAACCTCTTTTAGTTCTTCAAACCCCAGCATTCTTCTTCTTATTCTATAAACAAGGAAACTGAAACACAAAGATGGTGAATAACCTGCCCAGAGAGGTTCTGCTTCCCTACTCCAGCTCCTGTTACTCCAAATGGTTCTCTTGTTGGTGTTGACACTATTTCCTCCTCTGCCATCATCTTCTCTCTCATGTAATCCTCTGTGCTCAGTCTTCCAGACATTGCCCCTCCCTCTCCCTCCATCTTTCCAAACGTAGACAGAGAAGAACCCGGTCACATCTGAATAAGCCATGAAGGGAAGGATAGGACTTTATTTTTCCATCTTAGAAGTCCAACTATTATATCCCCTTCACGCTGGATGGAAAGAAGACTTGGTG
Source organism: Trichechus manatus latirostris (assembly GCF_000243295.1). NCBI lineage: Eukaryota > Metazoa > Chordata > Mammalia > Sirenia > Trichechidae > Trichechus > Trichechus manatus. The sequence continues at coordinate 12,647,878 of NW_004444008.1, forward strand.
TTTGGAGAATAATGAGCTGAGAAATGACTTGAGAGTAACAATAAATGGCCATGTATAGCCCAAAATGCATACAAGTTATCAATACACATTTTTAATATGAGGAAATGGTTAACAGTGATATGTTCTCCCTAAGTTAAAAGGAATAACTAGACAGTGGATTTGATATTTAAATTATTGATTCATAGCAAAGGGAAACTTTTAGGTGTGTGTATGTATTTGTGTGTGGTGTATGGAAAATTTCCAATACTACCTCAGTATATGACAACTCAGAATAAATTATTTACATTTCATTCAAAAGATGTTGCAAGTTTCCACTGTTTTCTTTACCTGCACGGTGATGTATTTTTTAATGGAGCAGTCTACCAATCCTGGGGTAGGTTATGTGAATCAGGCCACATGTGATACCCACGTGGAACCCAGAAAGGAGTTCAAAGAAAGATAAAGTTTAGAGAGAGGAAGGCATGGTATGGACTAGGGTATTCAGGAAATGGAGAACATTTCACAGGTACACTCAACATAGAAATCCAGAGGCTCATATGCAGTTCTTCCAAAGGAGAAGTGAGGTGGGAGTCTTTTCAACAAACCTTGGGCTCTTGCAAGCTGAATGAGGGTACCATGCCCTAGCATATCAGTGCAGAGGGGAGGGACAAGCCAGGTACCGACCAGCATGCCCTTCAGAAGAATGGTCCATGGGCTAAAGACAGGATGCTTGGTCATTCAAAAGGAGGAGAAGAAAGAGCAGGAGAAGGTGGAAGGAGAGGAGGAGAGGGAGGAGGAGTAGATGGGGGAAGAGGAGGAGGAGATGGGAGGAGGAGGAGGAGGAAGAGGAGGAGGATCTGGCCAGGAGAAGAAGACCACAGAACCATGATCCCAACTGTTCCTGGCTTTCACAATGAGGGTTTCAGGAGGCTTATGAACCCTCAAAATAATCCCAGCTAACATTTACCTAACCTAACACTTGCTATGTGCTAATCACTGTTCTAATTTTTTTACATTTATTAATTCTTTTAATTCTCATATCAACTCTTTTTGGTAGATAGGACTGTCATTCCCATTTTACAGATGAGAAAACGGAAGCACAGTGAGGTCACACAGCCTGCAAATGCTCTCCCAGAGCCTACGTGCTTGACCACCATTCTGTTCCATCTCTCAGAAAGATGGATACATAATAAACATCTGTACTTAGAGTTGATAAAATCCCTTACAAATTAATCAATTAACCTTAGTCTAATAATTCATTTTATTGTTTTGGTCCTAAAGTAACCCATTTGGCACCCCTCTGAGTTAAAGATGTTTTGAGCACTGCTAATGGAGCCACTGGACATTTCAATCACGAGCTTTAAGAAGAACTTGTTAGGATTTAGTATACCTCATACAAGAAGTTACATATAACTTGAGTGACATAGAGAAAAGGTTTGTGTCAAGAAAGGATGACTTATATTTGCAGGTGACGGGACATTTTGAGATATTAACCACTGTTTCTTCTTCTTCTCCTTTCCCATCCCTCCTTCTGGAGACAGGCTTGGGGTCATCATTTGGGACAGAGGACAAAGCAGCAGACTCTAAGGGTTTAAGGTTAAAATGCACAGATCCAGGAGAAAGATGGAAACCATCTGAAAGGGGATGAGAACGGGCAGAACAATATTTTCCCTCGCCTTACAGTCAATACCGAGCCTCCAAGTGAGGGAGAAAAGGCATAGAGTTTGGAGAGGAAGTGAGAGATGCAAAAAGCATTGTGGGGTCCCCACCAGAACCTTGAGTGCCCCTGGATAAGTGCCCCTGAATGTGTGATGTCATCTTGAAGACTAAGGTGCGCCTGACCCAAGCCATGGTGTTTTCAATCACCTCATATGCATGTGAAAGCTGTACGATGAATAAGGAAGACCAAAGAACGGATACCTTTGAATTGTGTTGGTGAAGAATACTGAATATACCATGGACTGCCAAAAGGACGAACGAATCTGTCTTGGAAGAAGTACAGCCAGAATGCTCCTTAGAAGCAAGATGGCAAGACTATGTCTCATATATACTTTGGACATGTTGTCAGGAGGGATCAGTCCCTAGAGAAGGACATCATCCTTGGTAAAGGAGAAGGTCAGTGCAAAAGAGGAAAAGAGGAAGACCCTCAGTGATGACTGACACAGTAGCTGCAACAATGGGCTCCAGCATAACAACAATTGTGAGGATGGCGCAGGACCAGGCAGTGTTTCATTCTGTTGTACCGAGGGTCACTGTGAGTTGGAACTGACTCAATGGCACCTAACAACAACAACGTGTGAAGAGGCTAATGATAAAGTCCACTCAAAGATGTAAGATTTGATAGTCGACAGAAACTCTGCTGCCCTTTGTGGAATACGGCGAGAGTCAGTGAAGCCCCTGTGCCATCATGGAGTGATGGCCACAGAGCAGAGATGACAACATGGCTTGCTGCCTGAGAGGGGAGAGGGTAACCTGGAGCCTGCGTGTGGCATGGGGAGCCCCTGAGCGTTTCTGTGGGTCTTGAGTGGATGGGGTATATGTGAGTAGAGGAGGAAGGGCTAAGGACTGAGGGCTGCAGAGTGGTTTCCTGGCCAGGATGTAGGATGTCCATTAGAACGATGGACAAGGATGGTGTCTGGCTGGGTGAGTGAGAGGGTGTGGCTGGTTGCATCTCAGGGAAGCTCCAGAACGTTCCAGAGGGCAGGTGTGGGCCAAGCAAGCACCTGCAGATGGTTCAGTCTCCAATCACTATGCTCCCTGCTGAGAACCCAATAGGATGAAGAGGTGTGTCCCAGACAAAGGGCAGCATGGGATAGAGATGATTCTAGACTGAGAAAGGGATACCCTATCCCCAACCCCTCTGCAGAAATACAGCTGTAAGACCCATTGAGAGTCTTAGCACCAATTTCAGTGGCAAAGGGAGTATGAAGTAATTAGGAAATTACTGAATTTGATTAAGTTTACCTAGAAATGTCTGTATTGTTTTTTTTTTTCTTGTCTGTATCAGGCAAAATGAAGACTCAGATGAAATGAAAACGAATTACAAAAAATGAAGAAAGTCAAGCTATTTGCGCGCTAGGTTGTGTCCAGAGACGTTCCTCATTGTATGTATTAGGGTTTGGTAACAAAGTGAAGTCAATAACTTTTTAACTTTTTCAGCCTAGGCTGCCTTGTTTTAATTTGGATACTTAGGGCTTGACTTTTAGGAAGCCCAGCGCAACTGTGAGGAGGATGGTAGTTAAAGTTTTCCTAAAAGTTTCTCCCTGTTTAGGTTTAGGTGACTCAGTTAAGGCTGACTTATGTTCCTAAGTGGAGATTTACACTGTCACTTACCTAGTTTTTCTCTCTTCAAAGTTCTAATAGCTGGCTCAATTACTAGAGATAAAAACAAAACAAACAAAAAAACCAAACTCGTTGCCATCGAGTCATTTCAGACTCATAGCGACCCTACAGGACAGAGTAGAACTGCCCCATAGTGTTTCCAAGGCTTTGATTTTTACGGGAGCAGACTGCCACATCTTTCTCTGGAGGAGAAGCTGGTGGGTTTGAACTGTCAACCCTCCAGTTAGCAGCCAAGAGCTTAACCACTGCACCACCAGGCCTCCTAACTAGAGACAGTTTTCTCTTGTCAGTATGGAATATTCTATTATGAGGCTGAACCCATCATAGTGCTAAAATTCAGAATCTGTTGATTAACATCTACATAATTTAAAAGTTCTCTTGCTTTACAAGTATGTTGTTGGTAGCTGTCATCCAGTCGGCTCTGACTCATGGCAACCCCAAGCATGATGGAACGAAACAAATGTTCTGTTGTGATTCACAGAGTTTACACTGCCTGATTTTTTTGGAAGGCCTTTCTTCCTAGTCTCTCTTAGTCTGGAAGGTCCACTGAAAACTGTTCAGCTTCACAGCAACACACAAGACGGGTGGTGGCTGTGCAGGAGGTGCACTGGCTGGAAATCAAACCCGGGTCTCCTGTATGGAAGGCAAGAATTGTACCTCTGATCCACCAACTCCTCATAGTCTGCTATTAAATGGTTTTCTGTTAAATTATCAAGTTCCCATTGACTTCCTTTATCAAATTAGCAATTTCCCCACTGTTCCTTTTGATATGATAAAGCAAAAAGGCATTTTAAAATCAAACTCTTCCAAACGTAACTGAACCTTTCAGAAGGCATGTTAGCATCTTGTAGTGGACAGGGTCACAGTGTGCGTAAAATCTTACGGCTACAAAATGAGGAATACATTGGTATGTATTATTGCAGAGGGATGAGATTCTGAAGTTTGCTTCTGAATCCATTTGTGATACCGTATTATTTATCATGACATCTCATTCCATGATTAGAGAGCAGAAACTACCTAAACATCATGCTGACTTATTCAATCTTACTTTTCTGACAGTTTGCTATAAAAGTAATGTTCAGAATATTCCGAAATGTGCCTTTTGTTGTATGTCTCACATTATTCTCTTTTGGGTGGATTATTATCTGAATTACCAAATTTGGTTTAAAATATCTAGTTAGGGAAGTACTTTGGTTGGAGGCTGCAACAGGATCTATGAAGCAGATGGACCGTGTAGGCACAAAGCCCTTCAAACATTGTGCTTACTGTGTAATGGACTTAGGATATAGTTATCAGCTCTTTAAATTCAGAGTTATAGTACAGGATTATTTGTTTTTATTTTAAAATTTGTCAAGTGGTATCTCTAATCAAGAGAACTGATGAAGAACTCTCTTATCTTAGTAAAGAATTCAAGTAAATAAATCAATATTTTGGTTAAGATAATGGCAGCCCAGTTGTTGTTGTTGTGAAATTTAAGGTTCGTGCAAAGCTTGAGTTTTATTGTATGTGTTCACGTAATACTGAAAACATGAATGTCCAAGCAAGAGAATTTCCCAAGAGAAAAAGCATTGAAATGGGCTTTTGTTTTAAGAAAAAATAAAGAAGGTCAAGCTCAAGTAAAAGTGTCCTAGAAGCAGCAAATCAATAAATAAACAATAACAAGTATGCCTGCCCACTAACTCTCAAACTATCTCCAGGATCAGTAATTTTCAATGAAAATACATGTCTTTAAAAATGAACCTTTTGGAACATACAAATATATTTTTTTTTAATGTGAATATTATGAAATATTAGAGACATCATCACAATGTGCAACTGGCATTTAGAAATGCCTTTGGGGAAACTGAATATGGCACTGTTAGATTAAAAGCACTGCACAGTATGGGAATAAGACTAGATGAAGATCATATTTTGAGACCCCTGCATGTTCCCTACCGACAGTGCCGCGTACATATACCGTTGAGAAGGGGAGACTCTAACAAGAAGACAGGTTCAGAATGAAACTCCTAATACCCCTGACCTCTAACCAAGGAAGACAGAGATCATGAAGTACAGGCTCTGCACTTTTGGTATTGCGTTGCTGTTGTGTGCTGCCAAGTTGATTTTGACCCACAGTGACCCCATATGACAGTGTAGAATTGCCCCATAGGATTTCTAGGCTGTAACCTACAAGTTAGAATTGACTCCATGGCAGTGGGTTTGGTTTTTTGTTCATTGTTTTTTAATCTTTATGGGAGCAGATTGCCAGGTCTTTTTCTCCTATGGAGCTTGCTGGTAGGTTTGAACTATGGACCTTTGGGTTAGCAGCTGAGTGCTTAACCGTTGTGCCACCAGGGTTCCTTCTGGTACTGCATTAAGAAACAAAAGATTCAGTAATTTCTTATTTCACATAAGAAAATAAAAGTAATTCAGTAGTTTCCTATCCTCGTTTACCAGACACCAAGTCGGAAAATTTTTCCATTGATGCCATGCCCCTCCCCCGCTTTTTTATTCTTCTGGAGAAAAGAAAAGGAGGCAGAAATCATGCCAGTTTTAGAGATTTTTAAGCAAGCAATTTCTTCCTTTTGGTGGTGGGGAGAGGGAAGTTTGAAATTTGTATTTGGGACAGATTTTAGAAGGATCATATTGATGAGCCTTTTCAGTCTTGTAAGTATAAGCCACAAAGATAGTTTAACTCAAGTACAATGACTTTTTACTAAGATAGGAGATATTTTATTTACTAATATAAATTGATTACATTAGCAAAAGTTTGTCCCTTTAGGATAGAGAATTTTATTTTTCTTGAATCTGGATTTAGATCACCTATGCTTACAAATTATTCTTTATTTCTTGGTGGAGTAGGATGTTTTTGAACATTTGTCTATTGGAGGCAAGAAGCTGAGCTCAGACTTGCAGGATGACCATTGGAGGCTAGGAGCTGAGCTCAGACTTGCAGGATGACCATATAGGCATAATCTTGACTTTCACAGGAGAGCATTTCTGTCTGTGTACTTGTGTTCCTTTTCTGCTTCCTGCTTCCTTCTTATCAGGATTGTGACCACAATAATAAAACTCGTTGCCAATGAGTTGACTCCTACTCATAGGGGCCCTATAGGACAGAGTAGAACTGCCCCATAGGGTTTCCAGTGAGCAGCTGGGGGATTCAAACTGCTGACCTTTTGGTTAGCTGCTGGAGCTCTTAAACACTGTACCACCAGAGTTCTGATCACCCAGAGTAGCCCTGGGAATCACATATTGAAGATGGCGGAATAGTTGTCGGTCTGGGTGAATTAACTCATGCAGGGATTTGCCCTCCTTGAACACCTGCCCTTAACTGTTAAATCATGAAAAATAAACTTCTGTCTTGTTTGACCCTTTGAATATTTGGAGTCTCTGTTATAGTAGCTAGCATTCCCCTAAATAATAATTTTGCTAGTGTGTTTAAATGAACTCCGAATTATTAAATCTAAGGTTTCAACCGGTGATATCGGAGGTGTGCTTCCTTGCCCGTCACCCCCTTCCTCATACAAATGACCCCTTAGATACCCCTGGGCCATGAACATATTTCTATCTCAGAATCTATCATGATTTTTTGAACTTCTTGTCTACATGTTTATTATACAGTAAGGTTCCTAAGGGAAAGGACCAAGTCATATTTATTTTCTTATCTCAATTGTCTTCCAGCTTCTGGTTTACAGTTGGAGATTAAAAAGTATCTAACTGAAGAAAAAAAAAAAAGCCAGATGGATTTATAACATCAAGTGCTTATTATTTAAGAACAGTGTTCTCCACTAAGGGGAATGATACAAAATAAACAAAGCTGCTGCGGTTATTGATAGGGCTAGGGAGTTCTAACCCCATCCACAAAAGTGTTTTAGGGTTTGAAATGACTGCATGTTCCTTTGGGAGTGTTTTCTGAAGTCAAACTAATCCCTTAATTCTGTGGCCTCGGTGTGTGGTGCTAGCCTTGACTCAAGGTTTATGAATGCTTGCTTGTGCACAGGACTGGAAGAACACAGTATTAAGGCAGCATGTCCTGAGTTACTGTAGATCTGATTATGTTGAGCCAATTCAATTGAACTTTTTATGTGAGAATTCCTCTCTGACTCGACTCTTATTAACCATGCTGGTTCCAGTTTTACAACTGCTATAAGCGAAGTATCTTTGGTAACCTGGAAGTTTCTTTTTGGGACAGGTTGTGTCTGCTAGATACCAAACCAAAATCAAGTGAGTACATGATTGGGCCCAGCCAGGTTCAGTTTTTTTGTTTGTTTTTTTTTCCCCCAGGGCTTTAAAGATGTTGTTCCATTGTCTTTTCACTGGCATTGTTGCTTGCAAGAAATCCACTGTCATCCTTATCTTTGTACATAACGTCTTTTTTTCTCTGGTTGTTTTTAAGATTTTCTCTTCATTACTGATTTTGAGCAATTTGATTATGATGTGTTGGTATAGTTTAGTTCATGTTTCTTGTGCTTGGGACTCCTTGAGCAGCTTGGTTGGATCTGTCATTTTATGGTCTTTATTACATTTGTAAAATTTTCAGCCATTATTTCCTGTAATATTTTTTATGTCCTCTTTCTTCCTTCTCTCTTCTTCTTTGGGGATTCCAATTACACGTATATCAGGCCATTTGAAGCTCACCGATGCTCTGCTCATTTTTTTTCCCCTCTGTGTTTCATTTTTGATAGTTTATATTGCTGTCTGTAAATTCATTAACCTTTTCTTCTGCAATGTCTCATCTGCTGTTAATCTCATCCTTTGTATTTTTCATTTCAGATATTGTATTGGCAACTTTATATGTTTTAATTTGGTCTTTTATATATTTTCCATATCTCTACTTAACTTTTAAAACAATATAGCTACAGTAATGGCTTATCTGCTTATTTTAACATCTGTGTCAGCTCTGGGTTTGTTTTAATTGATTTTTTTCTTTATTATGGATCATATTTTCCTGTTTATTGTTTGCAGGATAATTTTTGATTAGATATCAGACATTCTTAATTTTAATTTGTTGTTTGCTGGATATTTTGTATTCCTATAGATACTTTTAAGCTTTGTTCTGGGATGCAGTTAATTTACTTGAAAACTTGGTCTCTTTTGGTCTTGTTTTTAAGATTTGATAGTAAGGACCAGAGCAGTTTAGTTCAGGGATAATTATTTGCCACTATTGAGGCAAGACTCTTCTGAATAATCTACCCAATGGCCCATGAATTATGAGGTTTTCCTAACTGGCTGTTGGGAATATGCACTATTTCCACCCCTATGTGAGTGCCGAGTATTCTTCCCTCTAATCCTTTCTGATGGTTGTTTTCCCAAGTCTTGGGTACTTCACTCACACACGTGTGTTTATCAGTTGTCTACTGGATATTCAAGGAAGCCTCTGCAGATTTGTGGAGTTCTGTCTCTGTGCAGCAATTTCCTCTTTGATACTCTGATGGGTGAACTCTAGCTGCTTTGTTCTCTCTGAACTCTCATCTCCCTCTGGTCAACTCAGGGAGCCTGCTGGGTTCTGCCTGGGCTGCTCCCTCCATGCTCCATGGCCTGGGAAATGCTCTCAAGTCAGTGAGCTGGGGCAATCACAGCGCTCACCTTGCTTCCTGTCTCTCAGAAATCACTATCCTTTGTTGCCTAATGCCTAAGGTCTCGAAAATCATTGTTTCATATATTTTTTACTTTTATTTATTTATTTATTTTTGTTGTTGTTCCTTGAAGGAAGGTAAACCCAGGCCCTAATACTCCATCTTGGAATCTTGGCTGGAAGTAGACATCCCTGAGGTGCAGCTGTTTGTACAACCTCAGACTCAGACTAGAGTTCGGTAACTTAAGACTGCAGAAATCAGATTGTTCAATGAAAAGGATTAAACTAATACCAAACCACTGAATTACAGTTACGTTCTATAGTCAATTTGGATGTGTATGGCATTTACAATACAGGTGCAATCCTTGCTAACAGTACTTTTTACTGGGTCTTTATAGGTAAGAAATCACTAAGTCATGTGTGATTAGGTCCAATGATGTGGCCATGACCCTGCTCCTTTCTATCTCCTCCTCTTTAGGTTGGGACCATCCTTGTCCTCCTTCAGGCTGGTCATCATCTCCATCTGAGCTTATTACTTCTAGGAGCCTGTAGGGTTGCTGTGAGTTGGAATTGACTCAATGGCACACAACAACAGCAGCAACAACAGAAGCACTCTGGTTGGACAGAGTTCTCGGACAGCCTCTGGTTTTAGTCCGAGCCAATTTCTAACCCATTAGGCATTGTGCTTCATGGCCTATTTTCACCGTAATCTTTAAAAACTCTGTTTCTTTGCATTTAAACCGCATGCCTTACAGTACACCATTAACTAGGACAAAAACAGTTCTCTTTGTCTTAGATGTCAAACTATGATTCTTACTTTTATTTGTTATACTCCACTTATCTTCCTTGGTTCACTTTTACGAGATACACTGACTATTAAGCAACGTTAATTCAGTGTCCTTCTTGAGGCTATGGCCCCTGTCTCTAGAGACAAGTCTCAAATTTCCCAGCTATCTTTGATTACTTTGGGCCACATGGCCAAAGATTCTGTTTCCTTCTTCACTAAACCCATGTCAGTATCGTGTTACTTCATTAAATATTAATAAATTAATATCCAAATATTGCTCTGTTCCATCTTATTTAAGAATAAATGGGTAATTAAATAGATTCTTTGAGAATAGTCACATTTTAGGAGAAAATTGCCTATACAAAGATATCTAAAATGTTTCGTTTGCTAGCAAGTAAGATGGACATATTTCTATAGTTTAAAACTTGGGTTTTCATAATGTTTAGTTACAATAGAACTAATTCATAAATGAGGGCTGAAAGCACATTTATTCAAGTTTTAGAAATCTTCAAATTATTATATCCCATTGTTCTAGCATTCTGTGACAAAAAAAAAAAAGGAGTGTAAAAACAAAAAGGTTGGCTATGAAAACATTTATCATTTGCTTCTGCCATAATACCATTATGTTTTTCTGACACTCATAAACCAAGTAATGAGTGTTTTCAAGTTTAAAAAGTGTTTAGGGCCATTATGAAGATCTAGTTTGCTAGTCAATTTCCCAAAGAAGAAGAGTGCATAGATCTTCCCATAAACAGAAGTTATTGTTTCCGATGATGAGGTCTATAAAAAGCTGTCCCCATGTAAAATTCTCGTGTTTTACCTCCACATTTCTGCTTTTGTTCGGGCCATAAAAAGCTATGGATACTAAAAAATATCACTAAATTTCAACAGTTACCATAAAAATACATTTTTAGGACTCTAGATTTCAGATGTTAACACTGTCCACATGAAACATGATGTCACTGTGTATCCTAAACCAACCTTTAATTATTCAAGATTTTTCTAAAACCCAGTCTTTTTTTTAAGTAAAAATTTCTGTTTGGTTTCTGTACAAATCATTCTGAAATATTTTTGAAATTACAACAATCATTGTTTGGCTTAATGACAATCGTCTCAAATCTTCCCTATGGATTGCCCATCCTTCCTCCCCATATAATATGGCAAATTAATAAATATACAATAGATTTAAAAAATGTGATGAACTTTTATGCATGTTTGTATATCTGTATTTTGGTAAGAAAACTCTTATGTATGTATGTATATTTATAATCACATAGAAATATGCCTTAGTAACCCCTTGCCCTGTCTGAGGACTATCTTATTTTCTAGAATTATTAGGGAAGCTAGTACTTCTCATCAGTGAGGTTGACGTCATGAAGAGTCAAACCTCTAACTATTGGGATGGAAATTTTTCTAAAATGCTTTCTGCCTTCTAAAATTACTAGCAGTATTTTAGCATTTTCTTGATGCTAAAGGGTCAGCATTATAAATTATCAATTCGTATAATAGATGGAACAGTCAAAACACTGAATAGGCTCTGAGAGCTTGTCTTTTTTGCAGCCTCATGTGTATTTTAAAAAATCTATCTTTTCTCTTTGCTGTCAGGGTAGCTACCGCTCCTTATTATGGTAGGTCTGTATGTCTGCTTATAGGAGGTACTCTTCCCATTTTCTACTATGGTTTTTGTAATCTGATGTGGACTGTGAGTGACCAGGGTTGTTAAACCTTGTCTAAAATATGAATAACTGCATCTGGAGTGTGCACTGAGGGGTTTTTTGTATAAAGGAAGGCACTTTAGTGAACAACTTTCATTTCATGATATCGACTTCAGCTGTTCAAGACTCTTCTGCTTCTTTCTTAGTAGTCTCTGTTGGTAATAGAAGAATTTACCAAATAAAGTATTGTCAGGGGCTGGGCTGTAAGACCTGAGATGTCACATCCAAGAAAGAAGAAGTGCTATAGCTGGGACTATAGCAATGCAAAAGATGGTTGGCAGAAAGAGAGAGAAGTGACAAGAAGGCAGATTTTGGAAGGTATCACAAGAGGGGAGGGTGTAGTTCCATCACAATGCTGGGGCCACTGTGTGTGGTGCCTATGGCATTGAGCTTCTGAGAGTTCTCTAGCTATGTGTCTATATTAACACTGTTATGAAGAAAGTGACTATTAAGAGTGAGTTATGAATATTCTCAAGCCTCATTCTTTGACACTAAATGAATAGAAAACGGATAGCAGAGGTCCAAGCTTTCTCTTCTGATGTCTTCCCCATATGTCCTCATTCTTCTAAGAGGTGACACTTTTTTAGTGTGCAAATAAAGTTAGTGACCCAACTCTATAATTCTTTGTTATGATGAATCTCTTTTTTTGCAGAAAACTTCTTTTGTGGAAAAGTTGGAGGAAACTTTCCATGAAAATCAATCAGGAATCAGTGTGTGCTTATAAGGACTCAGAGACAAAGGCCATCCTAGATTCCTCCCCAGTCATATATATGGTTTACTTAGCATTTTTGCCAAGGATAACTAGCAGTACTATTCTTCTCTGTAAGCCCATAATTTAAACATGCATTGGGTTCTTTCCCTGTAGGGACCCTCAAACTACGGGGACAGAATCTCTCAAACAGTGGAGATGGAACCTGGTACAATATAATAAGGTTCACAAGGGCTTTTATACGTGGTGTTTAGGTACTAGCTGCCACCACAGTCAATGACAGTGCTTTGAACAAATTCAACATGTCATAGTCCCCCCTGAAAAAGAAGCTGGGCAGCTACACAAATGGATTAGAAAGCAAAGCCCAGCATTTTCAATGACTATACTTACATCTGCTCCTCTGCAATCTGGAGTGGTTGTCTTCAAGGACCCCTGAACCCTTAAGAAGATTTTTTGGAAAGGAATACCTTTTCAAGTACAACAGTTCAATATAATTGGTCTTTCTCTAGTATTCTTAAAAACTTTATTAGAACTGCATGTTTCAAAACTGCACTTCTATTATTTTCTAAGGACTGGGCCATAATTCCAAATTTCTTGTTATTGCAATGAACTGATCATACCTTCCAGCTCCCTGCAGCCAAGTTCTGCAGGGCGCCTGCCGCCCCTTCCAGCGTGTCTGGATTTGAGCACTCAGAGAGCAGTGTGAGGTAGGGTTTGACTATTGATGGGTGCCACAGCATCTGGATCCCTTTTGGTGGTTCTGCACAGTCTGGAAGAGGTCCTACTCCATCCCACTGGTGGAAGAAAAACGAGAGAGTAAACACCTTTAACATCTTTACGTTTCCCAATATTGCCTTCTGCAAACATGAAAGATGAAACAAAACCAGGTGTTGTAATACTCAGTGAACATGTAAGTTACTACATCAGCTATCCGAGGACCACTGAGAAATGGAGAACCATTGCTGCCCACTGAGAGCTTATGATCAAGGGTAGAGGGGGTTGGTACGAGGATAGAAGTGAGTTTAACTAGCAGTGAATGGGATAAGCTCTTTGAGAATGATACTAACACATTGCTACAGGAAGGAAGGAGATGAAATGGATTAATTTTGATTGAGCAGAGTGGAAGAAAGTTGAGGATCAAAGTAGGTTTGATAGTTCGTATATTGCAGGCATTACAGAGTGACTGTTGTGTGTGTCGTTGATTCTGACTCACAGCGATCCTATAGACAGAGTAGCATTGCCCGATAGGGTTTCCTAGGCTATAATCTTTACAGAAGCAGATCACCTGGTCTTTTCTCCTGAGGAGTCACTGGGTGACTTGAACCACCAACCTTTTGGCTAATAGCTGAGCACTTAACCACTGAGCCACCAGAGCTCCTTACACAGTGGCTACTAACAATCTAATGCTCTCACTTATTATGTACAATTTTAACTGTGATAAATTCCTATATAATTTATGAAATACATGTTTGTTTGCTTTGGGGTACTTTAGTTGCATCTACAATCACCAACGAAACAAATGACAGAATGGACAAAAGAGAGAAACTGTTATAGTTTATTATACATTTTGATATGAGCTAGTTAAATCCAGATCTTGCAGCAATCCTGAGAGTTACATTTGCTTTGAATTGAATCTAATGAATAACAGGAGGATATGTTAAAAAAAATGACAGCTTTTATGTACAAAGGAGTATCGTCAACCATTAAAAATGATAGTTACAATGACCATGCAGCACCTTGGATAAATTTATTAGGATAAAATTTAAATGAACAAAGCAGGGTGCAAAGTAGTATGGAGTTTGTGCTTTAAGTAAAATGCATCATAAAAATCTCTAATGGTAACAAAAATTAATGAAACTGTTTGCCTTTAATTTTTTCTATATTTCAAAATTTTCTGTTCTCTAACTTTTATACCTTTAAAACATTAAAAATGGAAATAATGATTATGATCTTTGATCACACACAGTTTTTGTCTTTGGTGAAAAAAGAAAGCATTGAGGATAAGAAGGGTAGGAATGAAGGAAGTAAACCACATGTTTATAAAAAATATTCCCATATTCACCTCTGAGAAAATCAGAGTAAAACAAAACAAGTCCTTTAAAATTTTTGAGTGGAGTTATTAAGCTATTAAACTGCTTATTTGTGTTTACAGATGATTTCCTAAAATAAATATAGCCTAAATCACTATATACACTAAGTTTTCTTGCAGATATTTTATGTACTTAGATATGTGTGTATTTGTGCATCTCTCTCTCTATGTGTGTATACACGTACGTGTGTGTCTATGTGTGTGTAGCTATATATATATATATACACATCTGTATATATGTATATATGCATATATATGTATATATCTATATATACACACACACACATAATATATCAGAATCTGAGTAAGTTCCTTTGTTCCAAAAATATTATTATAAGAAAATACAGACTTACTTCGTATCCTTGCAGCATAAAAGACTGAAATGCTGATAGAGATAATGGAACTGTCACAAATAATTTCAAGAATTTCATCATTTATTTTTCAAGACAAAAATTAAAAATGCATGTCTTCTTTCTCTCAGTTGTGATACAGCTTGGCTGAAGTCACAGCTAAAGCTCAGAGGTGAATGACAGTTGGACATCCCATTCAAGGTCATTTTCAATGAGAGAGTCACTCAATCTCAACTTTATAACAAGGACATTCAGTGTGGGAAGCTCTTTGTTCCTTTAACCAAAGCCACTTCTAAGCCGTTCAATGATGCCTTTGACCTGTGTACAGCCTATCAATGAATCCAGTGCATTGCTTTTAAATATAAAAAAACAGAATTGAAATCGACCCAGCCTTGTCACCTTGCTCTTGGTTCATTACTTGAGAGAGGCTTGCTGCACCGGGTAGAAAGACAGAACCAGGCAAAGATAACAGTCATTTTGTAGGTCTGTTGCCTTCAACAATACAGTAACAATATTGGCTTCTCAAAGGACACCAGTTTGGAGTCCTGAATCTATGTGCTGATATAACAGGAAATGGAAAATTATTTACTGTTTTTTTTTTCTATTTTGTAATCTCCTTAAGAATTTTAAGCTGTCCCTCCTATTAATAATATTCAGAAAAATAAGAGTATGAAATCCATGAAACTCAACATGGATGAGATTTTCCTCTCACATAAGAGCTAATGTACTAGTGGGAGATATATAGAAATCATATCTACATACTCATTAAAAATGTGATAGCCAAAGTATAAAAACAGCACAAAGCAGCATGTTATCTTTTGCTGGGTTTCATCTTGTTCCCCTTTTGAAACTTCTGCACCATAAAGTAGGATGAATGGTTAAATCGGTAGACAATTTTCTTCTGCTCTGACGTGATCTATGCAGCTCTTAAATACCTTTTATTACAATCCTTTCTTAATGGCTACAGAGAGAATCCGAAAGAAATGAAAGGACCACTGATGTGAATACAGATAATCTTTGATGGCACCTAGAGATGGAGTTCAAAGGGGCTCCTTCGCTATTTCACAACCTTGATGGCACCCTGGCATGTTAATAATGAAGAAAAAGAACTTGTTCCAAAGCCTGTCAATGTATCTGACCTTTATCTCGGTACTTTATTCAAACTTTTATTGAGTTAATGGGGGGAAAAGTATCAACTGTCCAGTAAAAAAATCCATTTTCACCACCATTAAAATGACTGGGCATCTTCTCTAAGAGCTGTGTTGACGCATCTGGTGTTACTTTGCCTAGCTCATCAATATCACCACCACTCATCTCTCAGTTCGTCATCCGGTGGTGGCTTGCATGTTGCTATGATTCTGCAAGCTATGCCACCATGGTGGGCAGGTTTCAACAGAGCTTCCAGACTAACACAGACTAGGAAGAAAGGCTTGCGATCAACTTCCCCAAATCAGCCAATGAAAACCCTATGGGTCAGAAGAGAATATTGTCCGATATACTGCTGGAAGAGCCAAGGATCCTAAGATGGCTCAGGACTGGGCAGCTTTTCGTTCTGTTATAAACGAGGTCGCCATGCGTTGGAGTTGACTTGATGGCAAGGAATAACGACAATCAACATCAACAAGGCTGTTGGGCAATGGTGACGTCAAGATCAAAATGAAGTAGGTGAAACAGTTCTGCCCAGCGAACCCTCAAGGCAAACCCGCTTCTAGAGTGAGGATCCATCAGAAACCCTGGCATATATGCAGCTCTTTCACCAAAGAGGGAATACATCATTAAATATATTTAAACATAGGACACATCTATTCTAAAATTTTTGCAAAACCAGCACGCTGGCTGTAGGCAAACCAATAGCTAAGTCTTTAGCACCATCAAAACACGGACCTATTGTGATTTGGTCCTTAACATTGATCAGCTAGATTAATCTGATAAACTTTGTGCAAACTGGGTTTGTTTTGGGATATATATTGAGGCCACAATACCAAAAATTCTCCAACAGCTTGAAATGTGAAAATAACACATAAATAAAGGAATATGCAATCAAGTCAGCAGTGCCTATTTTCTACATAACAAAGAAAGGGCTCAACGGAGAAGACAAAATATTTCCACAACACAAATGTGGGTAATACTAGCAGAGCCTTTTTTGATTATATTGTCTACATTATTACCAAATTATGATGTATATACATTGGCGCCCTGGTGGCACAGTAGTTAAGCGTTCGGCTGCTAACCAAAAGTTGGCAGTTCGAATCCACCAGCCGCTCCTTGGAAACCCTGTGGGACCGTTCTACTCTGTCCTCTCGGGTAGCTATGAGTCGGAATAGACTCGATGGCAAAGGGCTTTTTTTTAACGCACACATGAACACATACACAGACAGATATAAACATGGAAGTGCGTGCGTGTATATATATACATCTTCATTCCTCAGGCTGAAGCTTAAAAATCAAGCAGACGTTAGCTAAAAGAAAAGCAAAAGAAACAAGAAAAAGGCATTTGCTATTTTTAGAAGTTTTATTTCAGCTTGGGGATAATTTTCAGTGAAAAGTGCCCTTCCTCCTCATGGTTTCACTGCTCACACTTGAGAGCGGAATGGTCCTCAATTCTGTATGATATTTTTATCTTCTCTGCTGCATTTTAATAAGTAAAACTTGCCAAAGTTCTAGCAGTTCTTAGTTCTTTAAAGTATCACTTCAACGTTCCAATTATACTTTGGGCAAGTCATTCCTAGGCTGTTCAACAGGAAAAAAATACAAGAGGATCTACTGCTAGCATTCAACTTCTTCTTATTGTTTTACTTACAGGAATTTAAAATTTTACACACATAGGTAGGGTTCATGAAGCTAAGACAGAGTGGATTACAATCGGCATTTTTAAGGTTTTCTTTTTTTATGGCTCACATAGTAAGCACTAAGACAATTTTGTGTTGGGAGGGCCCTGGAGCTCCACCATGGCCTTTCGGTCATGGAGCTCTCTTGGGGACAGGCTGGCAGCAAAGCAGAGTGTGTACGGCAGGAACATGCTGACAATAGACAGATCTCAGAGCAAGCCAACAAACTGATTTATTTGTTACCTCAAAATGTGCCACATCCAATAACATATTATCTCATTTTTCTCTACTGATTTTAAATGTATGACCATATGGCTAATTAAAAAAAAAAAAAAGTGAACATTTTATATCATTCACTTTCTACATCATATAGAACAGAAAATAGGTATTCTCTCTTCAAGAAGGTGATGCTCAAATACTCAAAACCTTTCTGGGAAGGAATAGAACAGCCAGCTCCCCATGTAAGAACTCAAGTCGCTGCTGAAATGTGGTCATGATGCTTTTTGGTTCTGTCGTGGTCAGGGAAACCAAAAAACACAAACCGATTGTCGTCGAGTCGATTCTGACTCATGACGACTCTATAGGACAGAGTAGAACTGCCTCATAGGGTTTCCAAGGAGCAGCTGGTGGATTCGAACTGCCGGCCTTTTGCTTAGCAGACATGAGCTCTTAACCACTGTGCCATCAGAGCCCTGTTGTGGTCAGGGAAGAGCATGCCAAATGGCCACAGTGAGGAAATGTTAGACTCGGAGGAAAATAGCATAGGTGTGGGATGTGCTCAGTGTGCAGTTAAAAGAAAAAAAGAAATCTTTCCTTGGATTTGCTTTTAATACTTTTGCTTCTCCATAGGGTTTAAACTTTATTTAAAAGATTTCTATCTTAGTTGGATAGATGATGGAAGAGTGGAACTCATTTGTTTCTTATATGAAGAGAAAGATATGATTTACAGATAAAAATCAGAAAGTTCAGAACACCAGAAAGCAGTAAAAATATCTACACACTTCACAAACAGACTTTGTAAGCATGGGTGCTTTAAGGAACACAGACTCATGGGACCACTCTAATTATTTCATTCATACGGGACCCTACTGAATGAGTGGGATAGACAAGAAAGAGAATTTCAGCCTCTCCCCCGAGAACCAGCTTACAATTGCCCCATCTCTGATCTCCAGAACATACTCCGTGGCACCATAGAGATGCAAACAAGAACCCCACCACATCCAGACAAGGATTTTGCATTTCAGGAGAAGTTCTACAACACGCTCCTCCTCTCCATATTATGTCACAGCCATTCCCATAGTCTTTGCCAGTCAGCTCTAGATATAGAGCGGAGCTTGTACTGCTGAGAGCTGGGTATCCAGAATATACACAGAAAAGGCTGCTTCACCAGCTGAATGCCTCTCCATTATAGAGGTTTCTCTATCAACTAGAAGGCAGCCACAAACCAAAAAACCCATTGCCGTTGAGTCAATTCTGACCCATACTGACCCTATAGGACAGAGTAGAACTGCCCCATAGGATTTCCAAGGAGCTCCTGGTGGATTCGAACTGCCGACCTTTTGGTTAGCAGCTGTACTCTTAACCACTACACCACTAGGATTTCCAGAAAGCAGTCACAGCCATTACTTATTTGCAGGCTACCCAAAACCAAACCATTGATTCCGACTCACAGCGACCCTACAACAGAGTAGAACTGCCCCATAGGCTGTAATCTTTGCAGAAGTAGACTGCCACATCTTTCTCCTGCAGAGTGGCTGGTGGGTTCGAATCGCTGAACTTTTGTTTAGCAGCCTAGTGCTTAACCACTGTACCACCAGGGCTCCTGGGGCCATTGGTGGTTCAGAGGTAGAATTCTCACCTTCCATGCAAGAGACCCGGGTTTGATTCCTTGCCAGTGAATCTCATACACAGCCACCACCCATCTGTCAGGGGAGGCTTGCGTGTTGCTGTGATGCTGAACAGGTTTCAGCAGAGCTTCCAGACTAAGACGGACTAGGAACAAAGGCCTGGTGATCTGCTTCCAAAAATCAGCCAACGAAAACCCTATGGATCACAACAGTCGGGTCTGCAGCCCATCTGTTGTGCATGGGGTCGTGTGAGTTGGGGGGCTGACTCACTGACCACTAAAAACAACAACAAATTTTATTTTTGAGAGATTTCAGCTAGGTAGGTTTCATGAGGCTTATCTTGATTTAGTAACATTAACAAGAGGCCTTAAACACTGATAAAGGGATCCGAGTTGCGACAACAGGGAGAACATCCTATTTGAAAAATTCCACTCTTCCCTTCCACGGGAAGTCACACACCAGAACATGACGGATGGCTCTAAGCTAGCGAACTGTCAGGGGACGTTCTCTGAAGCAGGGTTTGGTTTAATTAGGCTGCAGCCGTCTCAAGTACATTAAAAAGCAACTCCCAAAACAAAAGCCATCCACTGCCTAGCACCCTCTCCTGGCTCGGTTTGAACCGCAGTTACTGACCAATTTGCCTTTACCGTGCTTCATTATCACTTGTAGCTTCTTCTTGGGGAGGGGGGATGGGAAGGCAATGAGTGTTTAAAAACTCCAGGCAACTGTAAAAAGCCAGAAGAGAAATGGTTCTTTGTGTTGACTCTTGGGAATCTGAAGAAAAGAGTAGCTTGAATGTCTCAACTCCCCCAGGAGCTGTTCAGAAGAAACTGGCTCCAGCTGGTGCTGCGTGTGGGCCGAGGCGACGGAGTTGATGGCTAATTAGCTGCATTTATATGGCATTGCACTGTCTCCCGGCTCTCCTCACAGCCTCCTTACAGAGGCAAGGAGTTTGCATTGGAGAGATTAGAAGTCTGAGTTAAAGAGGCCAGATGTTTTCAGAACAAAGTACAAAAGCAAAGAGGTCACCTTCACGATTGGCCTTGCTGGTTCACCTCCTTGGTGAGGCCAGGGACTGTGAGGGAGCCCAGTCCGTGGGAAAATGGTGAAGGGGGGCTTTGGATGCTGCCCGCTCCCGAGACTGTCAAGGCAAAGCATTTGTGTTGTACCCTACCTGGGAGCACCCCCAGGCTTTCCCGCCCCTCTTCAAAGTCATTGTGATGGAACCAAATGGAACACCATGAATGTACATGTAGAATTCTCTCTTCTCCTGACTCCCATCCACATCCAGTGGGACCAGGGCCATGGGCCTTCCCTTACCTTCTGGCTAATGGGGTCTGATCCTAACATGCCAACCTCCTTCAGATAATCCTGTGGTCCCTGCTGGTTTATTTTTATCTTTGGTGATACCAAAACCCAAACCTGTTGCCACTGAGTCAACTCCAACTCATAGTGACCGTGTAGGGCACAGAAGAACTGTCCCACAGGGTTTCCAAGGCTTTCAGTCTTTACGGAAGCAGACTGCCACATCTTTCTCCAGTGGAGAGGCTTGTGAGTTTGAACCGCCAACCTTCAGGTTAGCAGCCGAGTGCTTAACCACTACACCACCAGTGAAACGTTCCCTCAAATTACAGCCCAGTCTAGTGGCAATTTTACTCCACAGGAGACATTTTTGGTTGTCAGATATGGGGGAGGAGGGTGAGCTCCTTCTGGAATCTTGTGAATAGAAGCCAGGGATGCTGCTAAACATACTATAATGTACAGGACAGCCTCCACACAACAAATAAATCATCAAGGATGCCATTAAGGGCAGGTCCATAACGTGGTAATTAAAAAAAGTCAATTTCTGCACTTAAACTGCTGTTTACATTTAGAGTAATGAAGATAAATTATGGTGCATGTATCAAAAGCCTTAAAAACATTCCTTTGATGTAGATATTTCACTTGTGCTCTTCTGAGATCTATCTATAGGGGATCAAATTAACAACAGCAACTCGAAAGATTAAACAGGAAACTTAGGGGGCTGTGAATTTATGGTAATGGGGAAGGAAAAACTTGGAAAAGGAGGGTGAGAATGGCTGCACAACTCGAAGAATGTAATCAATGTCACTGAATTGTACACGTAGATGTTGTTGAATTGGTGTGTGTTCTGCTGTGCACATTCTCGACAAAAATAAAATAATAATATAAGAAAGAATCTATTCTTAGGAAGTAATTAAGGATGTAGGTGAGATTTAACTACACAGATGTATCTTACAGTTTACGCTAGTAAAACTTTGGAAACCACACAATCTTCTAATTTGTTGTTGTCGCTATTAGCTGTCATTGCATCAGCCCCAAATCATGGGGACCCCCGTGCACAGTGGAATGAAATGCTGCCTGGTCCTGCGCCATCCTCATAACCTGCTGCAGACTTGACCATTATATCAACAGGATCTTCACTGGCTGATTTTCAGACTGCCAGGCCCTTCGTCCTAGTTCATCTTAGTCTGGAAGCTCTGCTGGAATGTGTTTAGCATCATAGCAACACGGAAGTCTCCGCTAACAGACAAGCGGTGGCTGCACGGGAGGTACACGGGCCAGGAATCGAACCCGGGTGGGAAATCCACCGCTGAACCCCACTGTCCTCATTTTCTGTTGCTCTTAGGTTGTCGTTAGGTCCTGCTGAGTTGGTTCTGACTCATGGCGACTCATGCACGACAGAACGAAACACTGTCCGGTCCTATACCATCCTGACAATTGTTGTTATGCTTGAGCCCATTGTTGCAGCCATTGCGTCAATCCATCTCCTTGAGGGTCTTCTTCTTTTTTGCTGACCCTCTACTTTATCAAACATGATGTCCTTCTCCAGGGACCGGTCCCTCCTGATAACATATCCAAAGTACGTGAGATGAAGTCTGTCATTTTGTTGTACTGTGGTGGCTTGTGTGTTGCTCTGATGCTGAAAGCTTTGTCACCGGTATTTCACATCAGCAGGGTCACTCATGGTGGACAGGTTTCAGCTGAGCTTCCAGGCTGTCTTAGACTGTCTAGGGCTGCTGTGACAGAAATACTACAAATGGATGGCTTTAACAAAGAGAAACCTATTTTCTTACAGTCCAGTAGGCTACAAGTCTGAATTCAGGGCATCAGCTCCAGGGGAAGTCTTTCTTTCTCTGTCGGCTCTGGAGGAAGGTCCTTGTCATGAATCTTCCCTTGGTCTGGGAGCTTCTCAGTGCAGGAACCTCTGTTCCAAAGAACACATTCTCCTCTTGGCTCTTGTTTCTTGGTGGTATGAGGTCTCCCTGTCTCTCTGCTCCCTTCTCTCTTATATATCTCAGAAGAGATTGGTTCAAGACACAATCCAATCTTGTAGATTGAGTCCTGCTTCATTAACGGAACTGCTGCCTATCCCACCTCATTAACATCATAGAGGTAGGATTTACATCATGGAGGAAAATCACATCAGATAACAAAATGGTGGACAATCACACAACACCGGGAATCATGGCCTAGCCAAATTGATACACATCTTTTTGGGGGACACAATTCAATCCATGACACAGACTAAGAGACTAGGAAGAAGGATCTGGCAGTCTACTTCTGAAAAAATAAACCAGTGAAAAATTAGCCCTTATTTTCTGATTTCTAATAATAGGAGATCAGTTAATTACATGATGGTCTAGCCCTACAATGACATTTTGTTTCAACATTATGGTGTAAATGAATACTTATGGGCAAGGAAAGAGGTCATGCTGTGTTAAGTGATAAAAACCCATTGCTATCGAGTCAATTCCCACTCACAACGACCCTATAGGACAGGGTAGAACTGCCCCGTGGGTTTCCCAGTCTGTAATCTTCGCAGAAACAGACTGCTCCATCTTTCTCCCGCAAAGCGGCTGGTGAGTTTGAACCACTGACCTTTCAATTAACAGCTGAGCACTTAACCACTGAACCACCAGGGCTCCTGCGTTAAGTGATAAATTGTCATAAACCAGTATGGGGAGTGGGGCAGGGTGAAGGTTGTCCCACACCTGTTCTTCCTGTCAGTGGGTGCCAAGATGGGCAGTGGGTGCGGGCAACAAGGGGCTGCATTGTTTGCAGAGAATTTACAAACAGTAACATGAATAAAAATCACTCTTTTTTTTAATTACAATGTGCTAACAATTCTAAACAATTTCAGGGATAAAACACCCCTCCTCGCAGGGACAGAGAGCGCCTGCCGTACCCCCTTAGTTCTCCACTGCTCTTTTCTCCTTTAGTTAAGAGAACGCCCCAAGTTTACCTACAGTCACGGTTGCAGACTGTAAAGACTACGCTTCTGGTACAGACTGAATTATCTCTCCTCAAAATATATGTTGAAATCCTGACTCCTGTACCTGTAAACTCGCCCTGTTTAGAAATAAGAGTTTTCTTTTGTTATGTGAATAGGATCATACCAGAGTAGGATGGGTCCCAAACCTAATCACTTCTGAGTTACAAAAAGAGCAGAATAGACAGGGAGACACAGGAGGAGGAAGTCATATGAAGACAGACACACACACAGCGGGAAGACAGAGGTGAAGGAACATCAAGGATTGCCAAGGATGGACGGCAAACACGAGAAACCAGGTCAGAGGCTCACAGAATGAACCAGCATGGCCAAGACCTTGATTTAGACTTTTAGCCTCCAGAAATGTAAGCAAATAAATTTCTATTCTTTAAAGCCAGCCACTTGTGATATTTGTGTTACGTTAGGACTAGATAACTAAGACAGCTTCCCAGTCTCCCTTGCAGCTCAGTTTGGTTATGTGATCAAGTACAGGCAAAATGGATGTGAGCAACAGTGGTGTATGTAACTTCTGGGCGGGGCTCTGAAGGAAGGGAGCTACCTGTCTTCTTTCCCCTTTTCTGCGCCTGGAATATGGATGTGGAGAGCCATCTTGGACCAAGAGGAGGGGACAGCATCCTAATATGAGAGCACAATACCATACAAGGAGCCGGTTCCTGGAGACTCCACAAAGCCGTGCTCCAGCGGTTCACACTTCTACACAGGTAGGAAATACACTTTTATCTACTCTGTAACAGTGTGAATGTGGCTGTCTGATGTGGCCCCTAACTCATACTCTAATCAATATGGTACAATTGAATTCTGAAGGATTAAATAGCACAATGCATAAAGGTGGATTAAAAAAGGTCTGAAAAGATATATGCTAGAGTATAAATTGTGACTTTTCCTATGAGGCGGATGACAGGTGTGTGTACTATTTTGTTGTTGTAGGTTATTGCAATTTTACTTATTTAATATTTAAACGTCATGTGTGTGTATAGATAGATAAATAGATATATAGATTTATAATTAACATCTATCTTGTCTGAAATAAGGAGACGCAGTTGTTTAAAATTCAAATCACCAGTACGGTGATTTGAACTGGTAATAAAAGTTATTTTTCATGCTGTTTAGTTTGGAATCTCATTTTTGGGCCAATAGTATTTCTACGGCACACTGTGAAATGTGTGAGGCTCCTGAAGAAGTGATACCCGACACCAGAGCCCTGAAAATCCGAAAACCTTTTAGGTGACGGGATTTCATGTCTAATGTTGTTGATGTTGTTAGGAGCCACCCAGTCGTTCCAACTCACAGCAGCCATATGCACAACAGAATGAAACACTGCCCAGTCCTGTCTCATCCTCACACTCTCTGCTATGCAGCCACTGTGTCAAGCCATCTCATTGAGGGTCTTCCTCTTTTTTGCTGACCTGCTACTTTACGAAGCATGGTGTCCTCTCTAGGGATTGGGCCCTCCTGATAACATGTCCAAAGGATGAGAGATGAAGTCTTGCCATCCTCATCTAAGGAACATTCTGGCTGTACTTCTTCTAAGACAGACTTGTTTGTTCTTCTGGAAGTCCATGGTATATTCAATATTCTCCACCAACACCATAATTCAAAGGCATCAATTCTTCTTTGGAATTCATGATTTATTGTCCACCTTTCCTATGCATATGAAGCGACTGAAAATACCATGGCTTGGGTCAAGTGTACCTTTGTCCTCATTTTGAACACTTTAAAGAGGTCTTCTGCAGCTGATTTGCCTACTGCAATACGTCCTTTAATTTCTCGACTGTTGCTTCCATGGGCATTGATTGTGGAGTCAAGTAAAATGAAATCCTTAACAATGTCAATCTTTTCTGTTTATCATGATATTGCTTATTGGTCCAGTTATGAGGATTTTTGTTTTCGGTATGTTGAGGTATAATCCATACTGAAGGCTGTGGTCTTTGATCTTCATCAGTAAGTACTTCAAATCCTCTTCACTTTCAGCAAGCAAGGTTCTGTCATCTGTATAACTCAGGTTAATGAGTCTTCCTCCAAACATCCTGATGCCTCGTTCTCTTTCATACAGCCTAGCTTCTCAGATTATCTGCTCAGCACACAGACTGAATAAGTATGGTGAAAGAATACAACCCTGACACACACCTTTCTTGATTTTAAACCACAAAGTATCCCCTTGTTCTGTTCGAAAGACTGACTCTTACTCTACGTTCGGGTTCTGCATGAGGACATTAAAGTGTTCTGGAATTCCCATTCTTCACAATGTTATTTATAATTTGTTTTGATCCACACAGTCAAATGCTTTTGCATAGTCAATAAAACACAGGAAAACATCTTTCTGGTATTCTCTGCTTTCTGCCAGGATCCATCTGACATCAGCAATGATATCCCTTGTTCCATGTCCTCTTCTGAGTCTGGTTTGATTTTCTAGCAGTTCCCTGTCGATGTACTGCTGCAACCGTTTTTGAATGATCTTCAGCAAAATTTTACTTGCTTGTGATATTAATGATATTTTTTTATAATTTCCATATTCAGTTGGATCACTATTCTTCAGAATGGGCAAAAACATGGGCACAATCTCTTCCAGTTGGTTGGCCAGGTAGCTGTCTTCCAAATCCCTTGGTATAGATGAGTGAGTGCTTCCAGCATTGCACCCATTTGTTGAAACACCTCAATTGGTATTCTGTCAATTCCTGCAGCCTTGTTTTCACCAATGCCTTCAGTGCAGCTTGGACTTCTTCCTTCAGTACCATTGGTCTTGATCATATGCTACCTCCTGAAATGGTTGAACGTCGACCAATTCTGTTTGATACAGTGACTTTGTACTCCTTCTATCTTCTTTTGATACTTCCTGCATTGTTCAATATTTTGCCCATAGAATCCTTCAATATTGCATCTCGAGGCTTGATTTTTTTCTTCAGTTCTTTCAGCTTGAGAAATGCTGAATGTGTTGTTCTTCCTTTTGGTTTTTTATTGCCAGGTCTTTGTACTTTTCATTATAATACTTTATCTACTTGAGCAGTCCTTTCAAACCTTCTATTCAGCTCTTTTACTTCATCATTTCTTCTATTCACCTTACCTACTCTATGTTCAAGAGCAAATTTCAGAGTCTCTTCTGACATCCATTTGGGTCTTTTCTTTCTTTCTTCTCTCTTCAATGACTTTTTGCTATCTTCATGTTTGATGTCCTTGATGTCATCCCACAACTCATCTGGTCTTCGGCCATTAGTGCTCAATGCATCAAATCTATTCTTGAGATGGTCTCTAAACTCAGGTGGGATATACTTAAGGTTGTATTTTGACTCTCATGGACTTGTTTCAATTTTTTTCAGCTTCAACTTGAACTTGCCTAGGAGCAATTGATGGTCTTTCTGCAGTCGTCCCCTGCCCTTGTTCTGACTGATGATAACGAGCTTCTCATTATTATTTGATTCCTGTGTATTCCGTCTGGTGAGGTCCACATGCATATGCTGTTTATATTGGTGAAAAAAAGGTATTTCCAATGAATAGGTCGTTGATCTTGCAAAATTCTATCATGCAATCTCCAGTGTCGTTTCTATAACCAAGGCCCTATTTTCCAGTTGCCGATCCTTCTTGTGTTTCCAATTGCGCGTTCCAATTGCCAGTAATCATAAATGCATCTTGATTGTATGTTTGATCAATTTCAGACTTCAGAAGTTGGTAAAAATCTTCTGTTTCTTCATCTTTGGCATTAGTGTTTGGTGCATAAATTTGAATAATTGTAGTATTAACTGGTCATTCTTGTAGACATATAGTTATTATCCTATCACTGACCAGGTTGTACTTCAGGATAGATCTGAAATGTTCTTTTTGAAAATGAATGCAACACTATTCCTCTTCAATTTGTCATTCCCAGTATAGTAGACCATGTGATTGTCCAATTCAAAATGGCCAATACCAGTCCATTTCATCTCACTAATGCCCAGGATATAGATGTTTATGCATTCCATTTCATTTTGGATGATTTCCAATTTTCCTAGATTCATACTTTGTACATTCTACATTCCTATTATTAATGGGTGCTTGCAGATATTTCTTCTCATTTTGAGTTGTGCCACAGCAGCAAATGAAGGTCCAGAGAGCTTTACTCCATTCAGGTCATTAGGTCAACTCTACTTTGAGGAGGCAGCACTCTATCAGACGATGTTCTGCTGCTATTCATAAGGTTTTCTCTGGTCAATTTTTTAAAAAGTAGATCATCAGATCCTTCTTCCTAGTCTGTCTTAGTCTAGAAGCTCCACTGACACTTATCCACCAGGTTGATCCTGCTGGTATTTGAAACACTGGTTGGTGGCACAGCTTCCATCATCATCCATGCAAGCCACCACGGTACGACAAACAGACTAGTGGGGTGATGTCTAATACCGTTTATGTCTATCATATGTTGACATCTTCAGAACAAAGAATTATTTAGTTTGGCATGGTCAAAAGTACTGCTTCTCCAGGGAAACTCTGAGCTATGTATCTCATGTGCATTTTAAGTTCTTAGATGAGAATAGTGATTTAGAATGTTCATTAGGTTTGGTGGTTATTGTACATTCAGAGTATTGACGAATAATATAATAAAATGCAAACTTCATGAGAAGCTTGAAAACAGTCTGGGTCATAAGTGGAAAGAGGATTATGGAATATGCTGGCCCAGAAGGCCCTGGAGGCAAAGCCTCCCCATGAGAAAAAAGGATAAAGGTGAGACACGTCACATCTGTACACATCTACCCAAAGTAACCGCACAACAGGAGCTAGAGGCCACCCCACCATGGACCACAGCCTGACCATCACTCCACATTAACTGGTGCCTGGCATTGGGCTAAAAGTCAAAGACAGAAATAAGACCCACACAGTCCTTCCCTCAGAAACTTCACTCTCTGTGGGATCATACTCGTAATAGAAGGGATCATACTCATAATAGGATAAGGATTAGAAGATACATTTAAATTAAATTATGCCGAAGTAGATTACAAAAAAAAAAAATCAGAAAACAAACCAGTTGCCACCCAGTGGATTCAGACTTACGGTATTTAGAATTGAACCTCTCCACAGGGCTTCCAAGGCTGTGACCTTTCAGAAGCAGACTGCCAGACCTCTCCTCCAAGGCGCCTCTGGATGGCTTTAATCCACCAACCTCTCAACTAGCAGCTGAGTGCTCAACCATTTGCGCCACTCTGGAAGACTCTAGAAGTAGACTAACCAAATCCCACTGCCGTCAAGTCGATTCCGACTCATAGCGACCCCATAGGGTTTCCAAGGTTGTAAATCTCTACAGAAGCTGACTTTTCCTGTGTAGCTGCCAGTGGTTTTGAACTGCCAACCTTCCAGTTAGCAGTTGATTGCTTTAACCACTGCCCCACCAGGGCTCCTTAGAAGTACTCTAGAGAGTGATAAATTTTGTACTTGAGGGAAATCTTGAAAGGTTAGAGGTGACGTTTTATTTAAAGATGATTGTCCAGGTCATGCAAAGAAGGGAAGGGCGTGCCAGTCAGAGGGTGGGTGTGGGCTGAAGCCTGCAGGCTGGACTATGGCCCCCTAGGGCGGCTGGAAACATGTGCATGGAGACAGCGGGGGAGGCCCTGCCAAGATGCGTCTCAGTATGGAGAGTAAGGGGTCATTAAAGGTTTCACACAGAAGCCCGTTACTGTTGCTTTGTGTATAAAATATCACAGTAAGTACCCTGTGTGAAACTTCCTGCTAATTTATGCATTTGGCATCTACAACTTAAGGAAGCGGAGAAAAAGCAATCATGTTTGTTCTTGAACGGATTACAGCTTATTAGGCTGTGAAACAAAGATTATCCTGAGAAAAAATCTACCATATACAAATGCTGAGCGAGAATCCCCTTTATATGTTCACCATGTGAATACACCGTAGATTTTTTTCATCCATCTGAGTCAAAACATTCACGGGTGATTCACGAGCGGAAGGGAGAGGTCTTGAGTTTTAGGGGGTTCTGCTAGTTTGGGTTTTGTTTTTTCTCACTGGGTTTCTCTGTAGATGGTCCAGCTCACGCTGAGCAGGTCTTGAAGACTGGGGATGCTCTGGCCAGCACCAGCCGGGGGCAAGTCCTGGTACCTCTAAGCCACGTGTAAATATTACAAGTCCCAGACATCACAGATTTGGCCAAATCCCAAACTGGGAAACACAACGTTTATTTCTACAAAAGGGGAAAAGGAGAAAAAGCAATCTGGGTTCTCCTATTTCCCTGGACCTCGGTCTTCCGGCTGCCACCCCTGCCCTGCAGGGACAGTCTGCAGGTACACAGCCCTGCTGGAGAGAGCGAGGACCCCGCCAGAGGCCATGCGAACAGCTTTGGGGGAGTTTTTGCTCGAAAAGGGCTAGACAAATGCACACTTTCTTATAATTCAGTGACGGGCACTGAGCACAGAGTCAGAAATAAATAAATTTGCAAAGTCCTTTGAGATCAGAATATGATACATGGAGGTGGGACGTGGGCTCCTAATTTGATGGTACTAGAATTTTCCAATAGGAACCACTTCTTGAAATAAAATCATGTGTGCAACCTATCTTTGTATTGAGATATAGTCTCGAATCATCCCTTTCCGTGGGTTTAAAAGAAAATGTTTCAAAGATTTTTATTACCACTCCATTTGACATGCACAGTCTTACAGTATTTTCCTAAAGCACAGAATAACAACGTCTAAGCGTCCTAAATTCCAGGAAAACGGCAAGCTTCAGAGGAAATTATTAAACCAGTGATAATTTTCTTCACTTCTGCTTCCTGTTAAAGTCTTAAACCCTGACTCCCTCTCCTCTGTCTTGAGTGGGCTTTGTTATGAAACAGAAAACTTTTCATTCTACATAGTCTCTTACGCCTTTCTCTGAGGCATTTTCAATTTAAGAGGAAAAAAAAGCATACATTTTTATAATCACACATTCACTTAGCCACTTAGGGCCTCTTTGGATATTATTTTAACCGACACTGTAGAAGATTATAAATGCAATGACCGTGGTACAAAATTTATAAATACATAGTACAAAAAAGAATCAATCATTATATTCCCTCTTGGATGTTACCACAGTTTTTCTAGAGACACATAAATGTTATACAAAGGTATATTTTACATGTACAGGTGACACATACATTAGAGACTTGGGTAGACTTTTTCTACATCATCTGTATCTATATATCTGTATCTCTCTATGAAGCCCCTGGTTGGTGCAAACAGTTAGATGCTTTACTATTAGCCAAAAGGTTGACAGTTCAAACCACAGAGAGGCACCCTGGGAAACACGCCTGGCGATCTGCTTCTGAAAGGTCACTGCCTTGAAAACCCTGCGGGGCAGTTCTACTCTGCACACATGGGGTCGCCACGAGTGGTCAGAATCGACTCGAGAGCAGCTGACAATACTTTTCTCCTCCAAGCTCCCTGATGAAACCCAGGCTGGCTAAAATGCCAGCCTTCCCCAGCAGGTGGCGCCATCTAGACTCAGTTCTCCCCTGGACGTCCAGGCAGAAAAATGCATGGTGCCATCCACTCCCCCTCTTTCCTCATTTAATGTTCTACTCCACCTTCCCTCTCCTCCTCATCTCCACATCGTTCAGCCTTGGCTCCCTTCCATCAGTCTTTAAATGAACACAGTTTTTACTTTTGATTGTTTTAAAATCTACTGAACGTGACAAAAGATACTAACTGGCTTTTCAAACAAGCATAATTGTTATCTGTTCACTCCTTCATTTTCCTTGACATTGAATTTCCCAGCACTTAAAAACGTTTTTGTCTTATATTTGAATATACACTTAGTTTACTTAAAAATCTTTTCAAAAAAGTATCATTTGGCTGAGTCATAGCTTCCACGCCTCTTCATAAATAAGAATATTCCACGGCATTTTTAACTATGGCAAAACTTTGCTAAGAAATTTTGCTTTTTCCTAAAAGAATACTGTAGGAAAAATAGGACACATTAACCATATACATTTTCATTTAGACTTTCAGCAAAATCATAAAACCTATTAATGATTTCACCTTAGTCAATTTAGAAAAGAATCCCTCAATGCCATAACATACGGTTCAAAGGGCAGTTTTCTAAGCATGGGAAACCCTTCACCACAACATTTCGTGGAGGTAACGAACACGTGGAAAGAAGGGCTGTACTGCGATGGGGTGAAGTCCTTCTGGGAACCCAATCAATTCCTAATCTCATCTGTCACTTGAAGGATTGAAAGCCACAGTGCATTTTTGCAGAGCTGGGGAAAAGATTCCATGTTGGGGCAGAAATCTCAGTCAATGAGATACCAGTGATAGGCACGGGCCGTCAGAGAGATGCAGCCCAGAATCTGAGCGGCAGCTCAAATGCTGGAGATAAAGCTGTTACATCAGAGTGAAGTCAGTCTCAGACTAAAATTTCTTTACCCCCATTGCCAGTCGAGTCAATTCCGACTCACAGTGACCCTACAGGATGGAGCAGAACTGCCCCATAGGATTTCCAAGGCTGCAATCTTCACGGAAGCAGACTGCCACATCTTTCTCCCTTGGAGTGGCTGGTGAGTTCAAACTGCTAACCTTTCGGCTGGCAGCCAAGCACTGAAGCACTGCGAGGCCAGGGCTCCTTAAAGTTTCTTTAGCCAAGGCTAAGGTTGCATTAATGCAACTTCCCCACTTTGCCTTCCCAGGTCATCTGGGTCCCACCAGGAGATTCTGAGTGCTTAGGTCTTAGGCCAGACCCTGGGGATTATTATTATCAGGGGAGCTGGGAAGCATGGATTTCTGCCTGCACGGTGTTCTTTCTTTGTACCTTTGCTGTGCTCGATCACACTTGCAGGATAAAGCAGTAGGATGGGGCTCCATGATGAAATGGTGCAGCAACAGGAAACGGTGAAAAAACCCGTGACACTTTTGTTTGCCCATGTTTTGTCTGATTTCATGCTGGAAATGCTCAGAAGCCACAACAGTTTGCTTCTGTAAGTTGCCATGGTTACTTACCTTCAAGTGCACCCCGACGCATGGCTACCCCCGCACATGAAACGCTGCAGGATCCTACACCAGCCCTACTATCGCCTGCAGATCAGACCGCTATTATCCATAGGGTTTTCATTGGCTGATTTTCAGAAGTAGATTGTCAGGCCTTTCTTCCTAGTCTATCTCAGTCGGGAAGCTCTGCTGCAACCTGTTTGGCATCCTAGCTCCCTCAAGTACCAGGCAGCCAAACTGAGCAATCAGACAGCAGCTAGCATAATGCCTGGCATAGAGTAGGTGTCTGATAAATACCAGCTACTGACCAATGCATTCCCCTGGAGAAAGTGGCTGAGTTAACAAGCACACACGGCTCACTGCCTCCTAAAAGGCCCCTCCAATTCAGGAAGAGGACAGAAGACACAGCACTGACCCATGACAGGAGAAAAAGCCAGGCTGGGAATTTAGTACCTGGAGTAGAAGCCAGTGATCAGAGAGGCAATGAATACATAGCTCCTAAATTATAGGCACCTTTAAGCTGCAACATGTAAATACAGAAGCTGTAAAAAGCACTTCAGTAGCCCTCAGGGCTGCAAACATCCAGAGAACCAGAACCTAAAAGAATTTGCTAACATTGATGCAATGTAGGAATTACATTTAAGAATGCATCTCCATTAATCCTTACTCTAAGCAAAATACTTCCTTTATACCCTACTTGAAGGAGCCCTGTTGGCGCGGTGGTTAAGCTCTTGGCTGCTAACCAAAAGGTTGGCAGGTCAAACCCACCAGCCACTCTGTGGGAGAAAGACGTGACAGTCAGCTTCTGTAAAGATTACAGCCTTGGAAACCCTATGGGGTAGTTCTACTTCGTCCTGCGGGGTCATCAGGAATTGGGCTCAACTCAACAGCAATGACTTTGGTTTGGTTTAACCCTTACTGGACATAAAAATATTTCTAGGATACTTTAGAAAATAGCATACTGTGATCTAAACAAATACTTCTGCACGTTTACAGTAAATTAAAACCGAGAGACAGGGAGAAAGCGAGAGAGACAGAGAGAGTGTGAGTTTCGGGTTCTATGTCCCTTCCTCAGTGGTCTGCTCCCAACGACAGGCCGATCCTGAGTCTGTAAGACCCTCAGCAGCTGCAGGGCCAACCGCAGTGCCCAGGGAAACTGAGAAAGACCTTGCTGGTAGTGGCTTTCAGCTGGCGGCCCAAAGGGCAGTGTCTTCATACTACACCCACACCTGGTGGGGCAGTCTGGGTGAGGGGCTCGCCTACCAGAGGCTCTGGGGAGAAGGGTGGAG
Organism: Trichechus manatus latirostris; assembly: GCF_000243295.1. Lineage (NCBI taxonomy): Eukaryota > Metazoa > Chordata > Mammalia > Sirenia > Trichechidae > Trichechus > Trichechus manatus. The sequence goes on from NW_004444008.1 coordinate 12,681,609, forward strand.
GCAGTTCTGATCCCCCAGGGTAGACAGAAGCTTCCTAGTGGCCTTCACTTCCCTGCAGAGCCACCTGCTTCCAGCTGCACCATGTAAAGGCCATCCTACTTGGAGGACACCCTCTAGCTGGATGTCTTTCTAAATCCACCTGAATTGCCCTCAAGGCCGGGCTTCTAATGGCATTCTGTCGGAACGGTCGTGAATTCTCAGACTGTTAGCCCACGTCCAATGTGCGTGCAAGACTGCACATCCAAACGTTATAAAACACGTTATAAAAGGCGTGTTGGATATGGATTTTGTGCTGCTCTCCTAGGCCTCCCTCCTGACATCACATATCACCTACTCGGTGCATCCCTGCTGCCTGTGTGGGGCCATGCCTGGAGCCGACAAGGACCTCAATAAACGTGTGAATCAACACACAGAAGAATCAGCGTCCAGCAGGTCTAACCTGACTCAAGGGGCTTTTTCTGTTTTTGCAATTTCCTATCGTGGCTCTGCGGCAAGACTAGGGGTGGGCGCAAGGGACTCATTGAACACTCCACTGTCTCAGCTGTGCAATTCCTACACGAAGACCCTGCAGACGGGCCAGCCATGTTGACGCACGTGGAAGACGCAGAGTCCCTGCCTACGCATGCAGGTGAAATGTGAATACCGGAGTTAGGAAGGGAATAACCACATGCAGCTGCCAGTAGCCTGCATCACCTGATCTTGGGATTTCTTCTTCTTCTTCTTCTTGCCCCAGCACCCGGAACTTTCCGCGTCCTTGCCGTTGGCCTCGCCACAGAGCAGCCCGTCCAGCTCATCCGTGCCCATGTGCTGTCCCTGAGTCGTTTCTGCTGCCAGCCGGTACGAGAGGTTCCTTAAGATGCACACACAGTTTTCAACGGTCTGGAGGACCCCGAGAAAGGGAAAAAAGGAACACAAGGGAGGAATTCATAAATGCTTACCAGCACTGTGCCGCCTTAGAAAAGCATTCAGCGGACACACACACACTCTCGCACACACACACGCTCACACGCGTGCACGGGCACACACGCACACATGTTCCTCTTTGGATGCATTTAACTTCTGGTTTGTAAAGGCTCCCCTGGTACCCATAGTGGAAAGAATTCAGAAAACTTGGAAGGTCTGAAGACCTCTTCTCCCCCAAAGAAACTATGTATCAACAACAGTTACTTCTATAAACATCTATCATTGTTGACTGAAACGCACTTGCCAGTGGGGAAAAAAGGCAACCACAAGATGTTGTGAACGTCCCTCCATGCACAGACGACTCCTGCTCGGGCACTGGGGCTTGGAGTCACGGAGAGGAGGGGTCATCTCATTTCACTCAGCTCTGGGTAGGTGACGTTAACATTTGTCACCCACCAGGACACTTCCTGGGAGGAAAAAGGGGCAACAGGTACAAACTAGGCTGCCCCAGGCAAGCCAGGGCTGTGGTCACACAGGGGCATCAAGGTTTTAATCTCACTGTGTTCTTTTGAGATGGCCGAGGCTCCTGTTTTCATCACAGAGGAGTCAGACAGAGGTTAAGGGCGCATGTTGTAAAGCCTCGGGTGGGTGACTGATTAGCTGTGTTACTTTGGATAATGCACTTAACCTCTCTGGATCTCAGTCTTCTCCTCTGTAAAGGGACATGATTATAATAGCCTGTGCATTTTTTGGGGTGCTGTGAGGATTAGGTGAGCTAGTACATGTATGTGTGGGAGGCAGAGGAACGCCCCTTCAGAGATGTCCACGTCCTAATCCCTGGAACCTGTGAATACGTTTCAAAGCAAGAGGGGCTTCAGGTGGCAGATGGAAGTAAGGCTGCTCTTCAGATGATCTTGAGACAGGGAGATGAACCTGGATTATCGGGTGGGCCCAGTGTAATCACAGGGTCCTGACAGGTGGGAGAAGGAGGCAGGAGAGTCAATGTCAGAGTTATTTGATGTGAGAAGGACTTTGTGATGGTAAACGTTATGTGTGAACTTGGCTAGGTCATGTTTCTCAGTGGTGTGGCAGATACTATGTAATCACCTTCCATGTTGTGATCTGATGTGAGCAGCCAGTCAGTTGGATGGGGAGTTTCCTTGGGGGTATATATAAATGGATGTTAATTTATATTTATATACAAAGTTTGCTCGCTGTCTTTCTGGATCCCGCTCTCTTCTCATCACCTGACCTCCAGTTCTTGGGATGTAAGCCTGCAGAAGTCTCTGGCATGCCATCTGACCTGCAGATTTTGGATTTGCCAACCCCTGCAACCTCATGAGCCAGCAGAGGCCTCCAGCCTGCTGCCTGACCTGCA